>NC_056737.1:514440402-514747902 GCF_019279795.1 Protopterus annectens | reverse complement strand
ATGTTCACCAGGAAGGGCTAACACAGACAACTTGTGTCAGAGCCATAGTCTAAAATTAAACCCCAAGAAATAATAGTATCCTTCAGGAAGTCATCCACCCATGATAATTATCATAATGAGATGTCTAACAGTTGATCCATTAGTCAGGGACATAGGGACACATGTAGAAACTAATCTAGCATTTGACCATCATGTGTCTATAGTAGGGAGGAAATCATTCCATGTTGTGCAACTCATAAACAAAGGTATGACATCTGAGGCCACTCTGTTTGGCATTCATCAGACCTGTCATTGACTACAATGCCGACTTTTGGTGAGTTCCTAACCAGGCACATCCAACAAATGGAACATCCACAGAGGCTCCTCACTAAAAGAACACAGGGTGTAAGTTACATGTCCTATTCAGACAGTCTCAAAGCCCTATCCTTGTATTCTGTCTCCTACAAGCTATTGAACAGAGATCTACCTGGTATTCAAACCATTGTTGGACCCCACCCTGATGGACCTCCTGCATATCAACAAAACAAACAGCACCAAAATGATCAACTCTAAAGACATAAACCTTGCCTGTGATACAAGTAGGACCTGCTGAAGAGACAGGTATGTATCTCACAGACTACCCATTTCTGGAACAAAATGTCAAGCAGAGTTTACCCTAATCAAATTCAAGACTAACTTGCATAATAGGAAGAGTAACAGGAAATTCATCCCGTGTTTGGCAGCTATGTCTTTAAGGGACACAGGCAGTCTGTAAATGGTTCATCTCTCAGGCCTCTGCTTGTAAATATTTCATCTTCCAAGACCCTGCTTACACTTATCAAGAGTAGCAGCACCTGTCAGAGATTTGGGATGGATGGATGGCTAGGCTTAAAAAGGTGCCAGTGGTCATTAGCCTAATGAACAGCTATGAACCTATGTGTACATTACCCCTTAAGGACATACCAGTGTTTCAGTTACATGGCTTCTGAATCTCCATGACTTTTTACTTTCACTTTTGTTAAATATTTGCTGGTGCATTCCGGCCAATAAATCTAAACCACGCTAGCTGTAAAGAGGCCATGTTTCACAATATTTCTGTGCTTGTAAGTACAACATATGTGGATTATTTTGTTATTCTTTAAAAACACAGAGCTTATAAACTAGTCTGATGTTCATTGCATTAGGTGACTACAAAATATCCAAAATAACATCTAAACCAAATGGTAAAAAGTTCACACAGACAAACCACTTAGTAAAAACTACAAGAAAGACCCAGCAAAGCTAATGTCTTCTCTGTGTATTTTCATATACATGCACACCTGCTTACACATTTAAATGTCTGCATAAAATATCTACAGCAAAGTAAACTTTTTTACTTTTTAACTGCACATATAAGGTGGTACTGCAGAAAGAGACATCATTTTATACTAATAGAATAAACTCCAATGTATGAATGATTGCAGTTTTGGCTAAATCTAACTGATTTGTGGTGGTGCTGCGGTAGCGTTGTCGCCTGTTAGTAAGATGTTGTCCTGTTCGATTCTCAGCTAGAGCGTCTTCTGTGTAGAGACATGCGTGAATGGGCGTACCTTCGTTGAAGGTTGTCCGTCAGGGCCGACAACTCGGCACGTAAAAATCTACTGCCAATCATTAGCGGACTGGAGTTCCGCTATGGCGACCCCTAACCGGGAAAAGCCGAAAGATACAACATTTTGATACAGTGCTTTACTCACATTATTTTAACTGTTTATCAACCGTGATTTATGCTACTTTTTTATTCTCGCATACTACAGGCAGGAAGCATTTCCTTTTTCAGGCAGAACCTTGTCTTAGACAGCTAGTAGATGAGGAAAAAGTTTGTTATCAGTATGACTTATGCAGAATTGTTTGTATTTGGCTAGCCAATCCTTCACCTATAAATAAGGGACACAATATGCACTGCATGCAATGCCTGTCTTTATTCATACCACCAGTGCATGCTCCCATTAATGCAGTTGTGTTACTACTGGTACACTGTGCAAGCTCAGGCCTTTCCTCATATCTAGGTGCTCAGCTTCTGGCTTCTTCCCAGATATGTTAATTTAGAAGAGACTTCTCATTCTGTTCTCCAGTATATAGCTGCTCACTCTCATAACCCTTGACTGAGTGATCTAGGACCTAGCTTGGCTACCTGTTAAGTTGTTGCCATACCATTCATAGCTTCAACCTTCCTGGTATAGAACAAACTTTTTAATAAGATCTCTTACTGATGATATGAGAAAGTTTAATCTAAAAGGAAGCCAGAAAAATCAGGAAATACAGCTACACATTAGCATCAGAAGACTACAGTGCTGAAAAGAAAAAATAAAACAACATAGGAAGGAAAAAACATCATTGTCAGTGCATATACATGTATGCAGGCACACAGTATGACTAGAGACTGCTTACTGGTTAGTTAAGTCCATTCATTTATGCCCAAACACTGATCAGTCTTTGACAACACTTTTAACTTACTAATATGTTTTAATGATCACAGAGGCAGTTCTGTTTGTTATGGGGTACTACTACGGTACACAGCACCCTACATGTCCTGTATGGAGAACTGTCTTACAATATGCCCATTCAAACTGATAGTGTGTGTGTGCGCGTGCGTGCATGCGTGCGTGTGTGTGTGTGTGTGTGTGTGTGTGTGTGAATGTGTGTCTGTATATTTACTTGTCTTGATTAGTAATAATCTTAGGGAAAGTGTTTAAAGGGTTTTTGGTAAGTGAATGTGCCAGACTTGGGTTGCAGGCTAGATTAGGGATAGCAGAAATGAACAAATGTTTCAGCTTTTTTAAAATAAAAGTGAGTTCAGTGAAGCACTAGTAGCCATTTAATAAATAGATAGATAGATAGATAGATAGATAGATAGATAGATAGATAGATAGATAGATAGATAGATAGATGGACAGATTAGATAATAGATATATTACTTCAAGCTTAAGGGCTTGAAAAAGTAAGCAGTGGAACAAAGACCTCATTCAGAATACAAAGCTGCAAATTTATCATCTAACCAAAATGGTTGGATAAAAGAAAGTTCCAATTACTCAGAATCCTTTTTTGTAAAAGCTTATCTCTCTGGTATTTGTAAGATTTTATTTGTTTATTTTCCAAACATTGAATCTTTATTTTTATAGCTCTTATCTTAGGTTTACAAATCTTGAAGTACCATAAAAATTGCTCTAATTAACATCCATTGCAATGTGGCCTTAAGTGCATCTCACCTTAAGTTTGGAGAAAGGAATATTGACACATTGTTAATTGTACAAAAAAAAAAATGACTGAAATCATGAATATTTTAATTAAAGCTTTAATAAAATTAAGTGTTTTCATCACTATAATTAGCAAAAATCAATTGAAAACACCATTCTTGAATTAAAGCAAGTGAAAACAATGCACTAATATAAACATTACAAATATCAAATGACTGATGCACTGGTACAGGCATAAAAGTAAAACACACACACATAAATAATTTCTGTTAGAAATACTGTATACAAACAGCTTTCTCAAAATGCTACCATCGTCTAATTTAAAACAATGAACATGCTCAAATGAACACCAGGTGTAAGCAGCATCCCTAATGTTTCACTGTCCTTTTCTTTAAAAAACTTTCAAAATTAACATCATTATTTGTGGTGGTATGGTTGCATTCTTAATATGTGTATTAGCATGTCAGATGTGTTATATTCAGAAGAATTTTTACTAGTCCACCAAATTCATTTGTTTCTGTTTAAGAATGAGGTTTCCAACTGGCTGAGTCTAAAGAAGAGTTATACAAATTTACTGGTGAAAGTGTTTTCTCACCTTATTAGTGTTTTAATGGAGTTCTTCAAGGAGCTTCCAGTAAAATTATTTTTATATTTGTATTGACTGTATTTTCTACAGACTGGTTCTTCCATATTTTCCTTCAGATCATCCTCTTAATTATATCAAAATACTTTGATGTTGTCTACTGTTGGTGATTTAATTTCACAAATGAGTACTACTTCATTCTCCAAGTAAGGAGACAATTGTCAAAGTACGTGATAGATCAAACTTTATTATAATAACTAACATATCTGGCCTCATTTGCTATATTTTTTGATACTGTCAATTAATATACAGGAAATCAGATTGGAAAAGCTATGAGAGTTCAGGACTTTGTGGGAATGATAAAAATGACTGCAGTCTTTAAGAATGGATACAGGTAGCTAAATGTGTCTACCAAATCAAAGTTTTCAATAAATTTGAGAATAACTACTTAAATATGTACAGGCAGCACAACTCTGCTCTTTTCTGTCATTAATTACATTATTAATTTTCAGCCACCAACAAGACACAGATAATGAATTTGGAATTTCTAAATACGATTAAAGAAATGAAACAATTGAATTGTCTCTCACAAGAAACCTATGCATTAAATAATGAAAGTGGTTGCATTAGACATGATCCTTTTAATGCTATATATCAAAATCTACCCACTGTATTTAATTCTACCCCACCTGCCCCATGTGTTATGAGATGGGCTATTACAAAACAGATAAAGAAAATGTTTATATCTGCTGACATCTGAATACCATTTAAGTATTGGCATATTGGCATATTGGTGTACATTAAGAGCCGGAATCTGTAAAGTCGTTGAATCCAGTGCATTACTCTGATATCAACGGTGAAGTTGTGGATAACAATGTAATATGTAAATATGCCATAGTGGACTACAACAATTTTGGTGCACAAAATGGGCTATACTACTCAGACAAGCTCCTCGTGGTCCTGCAGAGTGGTCCTAGCTACAGAGAACTCAGAAAAGCGACTTCTTTCTGGATTTAAGTATCTTTGCTGTTTTTTTACTTGAAATAGCTTCTCTAGCTTACCCTAAACAAGCTTAAACTGTTTTTAGCTGTTTGCTGCATTATTTTAAAATCTGCACTTAAAGTTACTTTTTAGTCGAATTTGATCAAATGTTTGTTTGTTTGTTTGTTTAATTTAACTGTTGAGGCTGCCCACTAAAGTGTGCTAGCCTGTGTAACAGATTTATTACTGTTTCTGCATTTTCTGTGTGTTTCTATCTAAAAACAAAAAAAAAAACAAAATAATCCTTGTTTTCCCGTCTCTCCTCGACTAGTTTAGACCAGTTTACAGGCATTGCTGTATTCTGGGCTGTGGTGTAGTTCCTGTGTTGTCCATTACCTTACTTGGATAGAAGAAAGTTTCTTTGCTCACCAGTGGGAGTGGGGAGCCTTGAGCAGCCTACTTGTTCCTGTAGGAAGTGACCTCAGCACAAGAGCTGTAGTAATTGGTTGTTTTGGACCATTTCTAGCTCTTTTGAAGTTCCCTGTTTAAAATCCGCCTCTGGGCGTTTTTTTCTGGCTATACTACTCAGACAAGCTCCTTGTGGTCCTGCAGAGTGGTCCTAGCTACAGAGAACTCAGAAAAGTGACTACTTTCTGGATTTAAGTATCTTTGCTGTTTTTTTACTTGAAATATCTTCTCTAGCTTACCCTAAACAAGCTTAAACTGTTTTTTAGCTGTTTGCTGCATTATTTTAAAATCTGCACTTAAAGTTACTTTTTAGTCGAATTTGATTGAATGTTTGTTTGTTTAATTTAACTGTTGAGGCTGCCCACTAAAGTGTGCTAGCCTGTGTAACTGATTTATTACTGTTTCTGCATTTTCTGTGTGTTTCTATCTAAAACAAAAACAAAAAAATCCTTGTTTTCCGCCTCCTCGACTAGTTTAGACCAGTTTACAGGCATTGCTGTATTCTGGGCTGTGGTGTAGTTCCTGTGTTGTCCATTACCTTACTTGGATAGAAGGAAGTTTCTTTGCTCACCAGTGGGAGTGGGGAGCCTTGAGCAGCCTACCTGTCCCTGTAGGAAGTGATCTCAGCACAAGAGCTGTAGTAATTGGTTGTTTTGGACCATTTCTAGCTCTTTTGAAGTTCCCTGTTTAAAATCCGCCTCTGGGCGTTTTTTTCTGGCTATACTACTCAGACAAGCTCCTCGTGGTCCTGCAGAGTGGTCCTAGCTGCAGAGAACTCAGAAAAGCGACTTCTTTCTGGATTTAAGTATCTTTGCTGTTTTTTTACTTGAAATAGCTTCTCTAGCTTACCCTAAACAAGCTTAAACTGTTTTTTAGCTGTTTGCTGTATTATTTTAAAATCTGCACTTAAAGTTACTTTTTAGTCGAATTTGATCGAAAGTTTGTTTGTTTGTTTGTTTAATTTAACTGTTGAGGCTGCCCACTAAAGTGTGCTAGCCTGTGTAACAGATTTATTACTGTTTCTGCATTTTCTGTGTGTTTCTATCTAAAAACAAAAAAAACAAACAAAATAATCCTTGTTTTCCCGCCTCTCCTCGACTAGTTTAGACCAGTTTACAGGCATTGCTGTATTCTAGGCTGTGGTGTAGTTCCTGTGTTGTCCATTACCTTATTTGGATAGAAGGAAGTTTCTTTGCTCACCAGTGGGAGTGGGGAGCCTTGAGCAGCCTACCTGTCCCTGTAGGAAGTGACCTCAGCACAAGAGCTATAGTAATTGGTTGTTTTGGACCATTTCTAGCTCTTTTGAAGTTCCCTGTTTAAAATCCGCGTTTGCACAGTTTTGCGCGGTTGTGCGCATAGAGCTGCACCGGTTAAACAAGGTAAAACTTCTTCTGGCTCCACCAAGTCTGCTCTTCAAATTTTCCCTTAAGGAAGCTCTACTCTTAGTATAATCAGACTACTCACTATATTATAAGCCTAGCACTTGTTCTCAAAACTTCTCTACTAAGTAAGCACTCTCGTACTAAGTAAGCACTACATCCACCTACCACCCCTGTGAATATCCACTTCACTTAAAGGCACAGCACTCCCTTATACTGTTCTAGCATGTCAAGTGGTAGATTACTGGCATCCTCTCCAGTTCAGCTGGTTAATCTGGGTATCTTGAGACAATGCTACAATTGTCTCATGTACACAGACAACCCTCTCCTCCTCCCAACAAACACAAATACATGTGAGAGATGCAACTATATAGCCAAACGGGAGGCTGAACTCTCTCAACTCAGGGCTGGCATGACCAGACAGGAGGAGATGGTAACCACACACACAACAAACCCAGTCCCACATAGACCTACCACAACTGCAAACCAAACACATAAAAACACAAAGACATACTCGGAGGCTCTAATAAAAAACTTACCAAAACAACAGAGGCTCCCAAAGCAGACATCCAAAAATCCACCACCTCAAAACAAAACACATGCAACACATACTTCAATAAATCAGTGTGTCAATCAATCACAGCCCTTAAGGCCAAACACCATGCCTGATACACTAGTAATAGGTGACTCTATAGTCAGACACACTGATGTCCCGCTTACCAGGCTGAACAAGGAGAGGGTGACTGTGAGCTGCCTATCGGGAGCTAGGATCCGCCACATAACGTACGCACTCAGGTCACTCCAAACCAAGTACAAATATGACTCCGTCATTGTCCATGCTGGCGTGAATGACCTGAGACGTACCTCCCTGGACTACATGAAAAGAGACATAGAGGAGCTCTCTGATTATGTAGCCCAGGCTGGTATGACCCTGACCCTGAGCAGCATCTTGCCCTCACCAAGAATGATGCCACAATACAAAGACAAGATGATCAGCTTTAATAATTGGTTCAAGTACTGGTGTCATTCTAAGGGGATCCAATGTCTGTCTGCCTGGGATGACATGTTGGACAAGCCATGCTGCTTCACAAGGGACGGCTTGCACCTGTCACCACTGGGCTTCTGGATATTGGCTAAGGCTCTTGCCACCCCCATAGTGCCTTTTTTAGGCAAGGCTCAAAAGACAAACCCACCTCTTTAGAAAACAAAAATGGAAAAAAACTAAGGGTAATGCTGCTCAATGCCAGAAGTCTAAATCTCAAGATGCAGGCACTCGATGCACTCCTCAGTATGGAGAACATTGACATCTGTGCAGTAACTGAAACCTGGTTCAAGGCTCCTGAGAGCACCCCAGCACTACCAGGCTATACCTCGTATCATGCTTTTCGGCCCCAAAACCCAGGCCGAACCACAAAGGGAGGGGGAGTGTCCATATTCATCAAGGACACCCACACCTCCAGGTTAGTAGCAACACATGAAGCATCAGAGACCATACAGGTGCAACTAACCATAGGCAAGACTGCTATACAACCGGTAGCATGTTACAGACCACCCTCCCAATCTCAGGAACCCCACTCAGCCTTCCTGAAGACATTGGAGGATATGAATGTATCACAAAATACCATCATACTGGGAGACTTCAACTACCCAAACATAGATTGGGTACATTATTCTAGCCCTAACACCCTAGCCCAAAGGTTCCTGGAATTCATAAATTCAAATGCACTGGAGCAACTAGTCACCTCTCCCACTAGGGGAGATAATATACTAGACCTGATCATCACAAACATGGGGACAAAATGCTCCACACCAGAGGTATACCCCTCACTAGTGAGATCTGACCACAAACTAATCACCCTGGATATACATATCCCACTTCCACCCCCAGCACAAAAGACCACAGTGAAAAACTTCTCAAAAGCAGACTTCACTCTTCTTAAGACTGAGATGGTATCCTTTAAGCCCACTGGGCCAGTGGATACCACATCCCACAATGCCGAATCCTTCACAAATGCTTTCTATGGACATCTCCAAGAATGCATGGA
Source organism: Protopterus annectens (assembly GCF_019279795.1). Lineage (NCBI taxonomy): Eukaryota > Metazoa > Chordata > Ceratodontiformes > Protopteridae > Protopterus > Protopterus annectens. The sequence goes on along the minus strand of NC_056737.1, from coordinate 514,739,234 downwards.
TCATGCAATCCCAAATAAATCCAAGTCCCTCTCCACCAAAGGCAAGCGTCCTGTCTGGTGGATCTCAGCCATTAACAAATTGTATAACAAAAGAAGGAAGCTACTGCACGACAGAGCAAAATCCCATAAAGGGAAGACATCTCTGATCAACACTAGCAGAAAACTACGTTCTCTCATAAAACATCCAAGGCCAACTTTGAGAGAAAAATCACTAAGGACACTAAAGATAACCACAAAGCCTTCTTCAGCTATGTTAGAAACCTGGTTGGAAACCCTCAGATATGCTCAGAGTTAGTTCACAACAACAAAAATACACTGAACCCACAGATATTGCCAACATTCTGGCTGACAGGTTCAGTGCAAATTTCTCCCCTCCCTCACCCCCAAAAGAAGAAATACTTATCCCAGCTGAATGTAATCTCCCTGTCATCTCAGATGTCCAAGTGAGAACTGCCCTCAACAAAGCTAAAAACACAGCATCAATGGGACCTGACGGTATCCCGGGTTGCGTGCTACGTGAACTCCAAGAGGAGCTAAACCCGCACATAAAAATGCTATTTAACCTTAGCCTTACTACAGGATATGTACATGAACACTGGCGTACAGCAATAGTGGTCCCACTCCACAAAGGGGGTACCTCTACAGACCCTGGGAACTACCGCCCCATAAGCTTAACCAGCCTGGTCTGCAAAGCTATGGAAAGAATCATTATGGAACTCATAAACAGAGACATTGGGGACCTACAGACACTTGACCCCACCCAGTTCGGCTTTGTAAAGGGCAGATCCTGCCTTTTGAACCTGGTTGACTTTTTCGAAACAGTCACTAGAGCCATTGATGAGGGCAAAGCAGTCCATACAGCCTACCTGGACTTGGCTAAGGCCTTCGACACAATACCCCACTCAGGCATCATAGATAAGCTTAACAGCTTAAACGTAAACCCTTATGACACTATATGGGTTGCAAACTGGCTAAAGGACAGAACCCATAAAGTTAAAATCACTGGAGCAATGTGAGACTCAAAGCCAGTCACAAGTGGTGCTCCACAGGGATCTGTCCTGGGACCCCTCTTGTTCGGCATTTATTTCTCAGATGTTAAAGCAAACATGGGAGGGTTGTGGCTGACAAAGTTCGCAGATGACTGCAAACTAGGCGCCATAGTCGATACACCAGCAGACACATACATTCTACAAAAAGGCCTCACAGAAACAGACAACTGGTGCCAGAGTCATGGCCTTAAACTAAATGCCAAAAAATGTATAGTCATCCCCTTTGGGAAAAACAAAGTACCCACAAATTATCACATAGACAGCAACCCACTGAGTACATAAAAAGTAATCAGAGACCTAGGGACCCAAGTCGACAGCGACCTCTCATTTGACACCCACGTTGCCAAAGTGGTTAGAAAAACATTCTACCTTACACACCTTATCATGAAGGGATTCACATCCAGATCCAAGGATGTCATTGTACCCCTATACTCCTCCCTCATCAGACCCATGATTGAGTACAATGCCCTATTTGGTATGTACCTCACCCAGCATTTGCAACAGCTGGAGAGACCACAAAAGTACCTCACCAAGAGGATCAAGGGTCTCCAACATATGTCTTATTCTGCCAGACTAAAGAAACTCCAGCTCTATTCAGTAGCATACCACCTGCTCAGAGGTGATCTCTGCCTGACGACAAGGCCATGTCCAATCAGGAACTGATGGACATGCTCCACCTCAAAAAATCCAAATCCATCAGGACCACGAGAGCTAAAGACTTAAACCTCGGCACAAGTATGAATAGGACATGCTGGAGGGATAGATTCATAACCCAGAGGCTTCCCATGCTCTGGAACAAGATCCCAGTTCATGTTAGGCAGAGCCCCTCACTGACTCTCTTCAAGAGAAATCTTGATGAGTGGATGGGAGATCGTAAGTTTACCCCAGTGGTCACATCTGTGTCACTACTAGACAGGGGCACAGTAAACTAATTCTATTATATAAGGGGACCTTCACTGTGTCACTAAAAATTCTTGTGTGGTGAATCCAATGAAGTTCCAGTAGAAGTTGTGGAAGAGTTCATCAAAAAGATCCCGGACTTTGGCAGAGGCTTCAAAGATGATGACATATTTAATGCTGATAAGTGCAGACTCTTTTTTAAGATGATGCCTGACAGGAGCTTCATCATGAAGGGTGGCAAATGTAAGAGCAGAAAACTTTCCAAAGAATGTTTCACAGTTCTGCTTTGTGCTAGCTCATCCAGAGAGAAACTAAAGCCTTTGGTGATTGGTAAATCGGTAAAGCTACTCGCATTCAAGAACCTGAAGCCTGAAGTCCTCTCCATCAGTTGGAGATCAAACAAATGCCCAAGGATGACTGGTGCTCTATTTGAGGAGTGGGTAAGGCGTATCAACCAAGAAATGAAGACGAAGAAGAAGAAGAAGAAGAAGAACAACAACAACTGTCCTGGTCACCCGTAAGAGAATCATCTCACAAATGTGACACTGAAATTTCTGCTTCTAAACACAACCTCAAAAATCCAACCTCTTGACCAAGGCATCATCAAAACATTTAAAATGCACTGCTGAGCCCATCCACTGCAGTGGGTCATTACTAAAACAGAAAGATGTGGTCCACCTGTGGAAGCAACTTCATCTACTACATCAGTTAATACTCTGGATGCTGTTGTCTGGATCAGTTCTTCATGGAATAAAGTTCAGCCAGAAATGATGCAGAAGTGTTTCAAGAAAGTTGGATTTTTTCACAATTCAAGAGCATGATGTTTTGGCCCCATCAGTCAGACAGTCCATCTCCCATGGCAGAATTTGAAGAAGGTTTTGTTGCAATGGATGATGAGGTGGCAACCGGAAATGAACCTGACCCAGAAGCAATTTTTCAAGCTTTACTGACCGAAGTACAGACCAGCGTAAAAGTGCATAAAGCAGCTGACAGAGTAGACAAAGCAAGTGAGGATGACACAGAAATTGCAGAGACTCCAAAAGAAGAGGATGTCAGGCATCTGATAATGCAGTTAAAGGCATTTGCTGTGGAAAAATGCCCAGGTATTGAGTGGTGTACCCAGCATTGAGAGTGCCTTCTCCACTTACCTTTGTAATAAGAATAAGAAACAGACCAGGACTGACTTTTTCTTTTCAGAAATAATGATTAAATCATGAGAAAACAGTAAATGCATTGATTTTGTATGGCACTGTATGTATGCTTTTACTGTGCTTTGATTATGTATGATTTCATATGATATTCTCTAATAAAAGCTGTACAAGAAAGTAAAGTACATGTACGTATCAGTACAGTAGGCCTCGTTCCTTATGTTGACTACCTCTGTATGTTGACCAGTTTGTTACAGTCCCTTGGGTGGTCAACTTACAGAGGTTCTATTGTATTTTGGAACAAGGCAAAAAATATGACAAACATCTGAACCAGGCAACATGGTAACTGGCTGAACCCACATCAATATAATGAACATAACATTAACAAATACTTATAATGTTCAATCATAGGCTGTGACACATGAGAATCTACTATATGTTGTACTAACATTATTGTATGTGTACAACTGTATGTATGACCTACCTACAATTACTGGCAATCAGTAGCTTGCAAAATGCAGACTTCCTGATGATGCTTGCTGACTATGACATTTTGCAAAGAAGTGTCTATCCACACAAGTATCCACAAACACAGGATACAAGTACATTGTAAGCAAAACACCTAAGGTGTTGTAGGCAGATGAAATATCAATGTTGAACAAAAGAGCATTACACGTGGTATGCAAATGACTGTATGAAGACTGACAAGGTAGACACTCATTCACTCGGTGAATGGGAAGAAAATACACAACCAAACACATCCAAACATACAGATGTGTCAACACATACATTATAAGCAGAAACAAGGCAATACAGACTGGTATATAACACATCTACCTAAAATATGTGTGACAGATACACAGACATGATTGTCATTTAGGTTGTAGCCTACATTTCAAAAACTATCTTCAGAAAGCATGGCTTGATGCTAAATGATATTTCAACATATTTCTATTTCAATCAGACTTTTAAGTACAGGTATAGTGTGTTATTGCACATAACTTACTGATGCATGATGGGTATTCAGGCATTCTAAGCAATATACATGGTAATGAAAAAAATACATGCCTGTAACAAAGATCATATGCATTTCATTTAACAAAACAGAAAAATTATGTAACATTCCTCTCTCCCTCCACTGCTTCTCAAGCCTGTGCATCCACTCAATGCTCAGTGCACAGTTCCAGGTCTTGTTTTCATCACCTGAAAAAAAGATCAATTCAGGTTCTAAAAAGTTTACTTCTGAAGAACACCAGATAATCACCATACACATTTGCACTGTTACACAGGGAATTTTACATCCTTTAAACACAGATTGGAGGACATACAACTGAAACCTACAACTCTAATATACATCCACACTCAAATCTTAACACCTACCTGCCTAGCTAATCCACATAGATTGAGATCAAGTGCTGTGAATGCAGTGAAAAGACTCATGGTTATGACATCACCTGGATGGGGGAATAGGCTACTAATATGGATCATGGCATAGGATTTCAAAAAAATGAACACATGCTGGGCATGTGTGTAAATACTTATCAAGAATGAATACATGCCAGCACTGTAATCACAACCAGTAACAATAATGGAAAACCTTCATCTCTCAGGAAGTTGGACAGTGGGACAGTGTCATGTATCACATAGCTACTGTTATCAGAGACATAAAAGGTGCTGTGTATCAGGGACACAGCAAGGTATGTGGGAGGACTGCATTTTAAGATATTCCTTGGCAAAGTGCACATTGCAAATCAAAATGCATACTTCAGTGTATCTCTCTATTCTCCATTTCAGCTGTAATTCTGACTGTCTGACTCCCTCAAAAGGTAAGGATGAGGTGGTTGTTGAAGTGAATTTAAGAATGAATGAAAATACAACACTAGATGAAACTTTTAAAAATAATCCTATATTGCACAAAACGTTGTCATAGTCCGCAGCAAGCTTTACTAATCCTCTATTTAAAAAGCTACTATTAACAGACCATTACAGATTACAAATATATTCATAGGAATTCGATGAATAACCAAATTATTCATAACCACGTACAAAGTAAACAGTTATGTAGAAAAGAATATTCAACTATGTGTGAAATAAACCAAGATAACAATTTAATTATATGTTTTCCCCTAAGTGGATTTGAACACAAAGCACATTAAAATATAGGCATGCCGAGCTAACAGGCAAAATAAAGATCTTCTTAATAAATAGAATGGGCTACTAATATGGATCATGGCTTTTCCCGGTTAGGGGTCGCCACAGCGGATCATCTGTCCACTCATCCTGTGGATAACAAATGAATATGTAAACTTCCAACATTTATTGGCCATTACATTCTAAAGAAATAACAGCTATCAACAAGTAACTGAAAACATATATAATCAGTCGAACAGACATTCCTCTTTGCTTAAACAAATGGGACTGAAGAAAGAACATTCACTGTGAAATAAAGAAGTTATTTATGAATTACTGTTCAGACATATACATATATGCTACAATAGGTGATACTGTTGTAATATAATAGATAAGGGTCTATATTAGAACATCAAAGTTTCAGAACTTCGAATGTTCTAATATCGACCCCTATTAAGCAAAAGCTGAAAATAGTGAAGTTTCAGAACACCAAATTCTTTCCTAGGGAAAGAATTCAGTTGTCCGCTCCTGTCGCTTTGCTATTTTCAGCACTGTGGTGGAAAGTTACGGGTCACGTTCAGGTAAGTGTGCGATTGTGTGGACGTGAGGGTTAGGGTGGGTTAGGTGAGTTAGGGTTAGGGCACGGGTCAGGTAAGTGTGCGAGTGTGTGGACGTGAGGGTTAGGGTGGGGTAGGTGAGTTAGGGTTAAGGCGCGGGTGAGGTGTGTGTGCGATAGTGACGGACCTTAGGGTTAGGGTTTGAGTTAAGGTAAGTGGGTAGATAGTGGTGTATGTATAGTTTAGTGTAAGGTTAGATGTAATATTTTAGGTGTATTTGTGTGGATTGCTGTTTGTTTGGTGTGTTTGTGTTGTGTGTATGTGTTTTGGAACAGCAAATGTTTTCCCTAGGAAAAAATTTGCTGTTCTGAATTTTCGATGTTATCAATTTTCACTTAATAGGGGTCGATATTAGAACATTTGAAGTTCTGAAACTTTGATGTTCTAATATAGACCCATAGATAACTACGAAATGTGTAGTCACCAGCAGCCTAGGTGCTATAAACATCAGTGATACATGACTGTAGGGGATGTATGAAATGATGTTGTTATGTGTTAGTAAACAGACATACATCTACAAAGTTCAGAAATATCTGTGTTATATTTAGTATACAAATTAACAAAATGGGAATAAAATATAGGTATATGGAGAGCAGGCACCATGTTTTCTTAATTATCCAATGAGCTAATTGTCAAAACAGCTTCTTAATAGTTATAAAAGCCATCTGTCTGATATATTTGGGATACAGCTTTATCTGTAAATTCCGTAGGAATGCTCAGCTATATTCAGGATTGTGGCATTTTCTTTAGGGATCCATTGACTATCTCTGCACCTCAGTGACCCTCCAATGAAGCTCCTCTATGTCACTCAGATGCAAGGTCATCATACCAGTGGTAAACCTGCTCTGTAGTCCAGTAGATCCCCATATGTCATCAGTACTTCCTTCCAATACAGTTTCAAATGTCAATCATTGTGAAGTTCCTTGGCCTGGCTCTCATCCATTGCTCCACTCCAGCATAGATGGTTAGCATCTGACTGGTCTCCTCCACAGTCCAGTTGGGCACCTGGACACATTGCAGCCTCCTAGAAGTATCTATCTTGATACTCCAATGAAAAATGCATAAATGGAAAAATGCTCAGTGAGGTCCCACTCAGTTCACAGGCAGCAATAGTTTGATCTGTAAACGATTCAGAATCAGTATTTAAAAGTGGCACTTATGTCATGTTATCAGATCATTGGAAGATACAAGACACTGTTTATTTATACCTATTGATACTTATTGAAAATTCAAACATTAAAATAATAAATAAATAAAAACAAAAAGTTTTTATTTACATTTGCCTGCACCCCCACACCCCCTGCAAATTAAATATACCAACTCCGAGATCACACTACATTGAGGAAAAGGGTAAATTTCCCAATCCGCACTGTACTGCCATCTCCATTCAAAACGTATGTAGTTTCCAAACTTCAATCATATGGTCCCAACCATATGAATTTTGAAGTTTTGAAACTTTGATCATCTGATAGGGATCCATGCTGTGGGCCCAGTGGGCACAACTAGACCATCCAATTGCAGTCATGTTACTTCACCTCCACATGCTGGTGTCACCCCATCAGTCTCCCCTATGAAACAATTTGGGCCAAGTGTTTCCATATGTGGTATGGGCAGACCAGACTGCAGTGTTTGCTGTCAATTTGCGTGCCCTAGACTGTGTTAGAGTAACACAGACAGTTGATCCACTCCGGCCATTAGTGTCAGTCTCACCTCATGGCAAAGATAATTGCTATGCAGAATACTGACAATGGCATCTGTCTGTGGTCGTTGACAAATTTGATGCCACGAGTCCAGCAGCTTTAGTAAACATAGCTGAATTTTTTATTACATTACTGTATCGATACTTTACAGTGATATATTTGGCTTGTGATATTAACTGTTCTGCCTTATGACCCGAGTTGTTTACCAGTTTGTAGTTTTTTTATAGTAGAGTGATAGGAATTTGTTGCACTGATGTGCAGCCCTTATTGTGTGTCATACAACAATCAGTCTGTATGCATACCTGTGTCAGTTGCGCCCTAAGCTGATGATCCCTGCTGTGATATTTTTCTATATGTTTGTAATGTTATATGTTATGATTATGGCATTATGTCTGATTCTCAGTATGTACATCTAGTAGGTAGTTGCCGTTAGATGTAATTTGTGCTGCTGGGTGGGGCAACACCTGAACATCAATGTTTAATCTGTGTATTCATGTATGTGTGGCTTGTCATGACTCAAATTTGTGGGTCAGACACTACTGTGTTGCCTTGGCCTGCACTTATGGTCATACCCTATGTTGCCTATGCCTGTGTCTTCTGCCCCCTATATCCTCCTGCTCCTCCTATGGCACCTGCAGGATGTCATTGTCAGACATCTTGGTGTAGTTCACCCACACCTGCAGCTAGAAGACTGCCATGTGCTCTAGTTAGCATGTTGTGTAGCATAGTGCAGACAGTTATTATCCATGCTGTATTCTCAGGTATGTAGTGCACCCTGAGATGTGTCCAGATATCTGAACTTAGCTTTCAGTATACTGAACATACACACTCTATGGTGCTTCTGGTTGTTGTGCCTGCTGTATTGTAGGCCTCCTCTAAAGGGTTGGACGGTTCACTGTATAGGAACATTAGCCACGACTCCAGTGGATAACTGTAGTCACCTGTTGTGGGGAGTAAACACGCATATTTTATAAGAATGGATATTATTGGGTGGGCTATTCTTTGCTTACATCCAAGCTTTGTTCCTGTACTTACCCAGTAGTAGTCCCTCAGGCATTTCACCTTGCTGGAATGCAACCTTAAGTCCACTTTTCCTCCATATGGCAGTATAATGGACACTTTCAGGGTGTGTTGCCATGAAGTTTATTATGCCATCTGTTGCACACACAATCTGACAGTTCTGGGATGGCCACACCTTTCTGTTTATTTATCAATCTGCTTCAGGATGCAGTGGTGTCTTGATAGGGATGTGTGTGCGATCTATTACACCCAGTACATGGGGGAAGTTTGCAATGCTGTAAAAGTGGTGCATTACAGTTCATCACTCCATGGGGATGGATAGAATGTGGAGGTAGTCATCCAGGAATTTTGTCAGGATATGACCGGCAGCTGTCTGTGATACTCCCATAGCACCCCCATGTGTTTCTGGAATGTCCCAGGAGCAAGTACACCCAGGCTGAGACACTTTGCTTTCAAGGGGGATGGGGTTTCCTTATAAGGTATGCACAGACGTGTGTGGGACAAAAATGTTGCAGACAGCCTACACCAGTTGTCTAACTGCTACCTGTTGATTATTTGCTGGTCTGACAAATGGTTTATTTGCAGCCTTGCTCTGACTCTTGCTATGTGCCTTCAGGACACACAGCCACATCTTCATTTATGGCATGTATCACCGAAGCCTGTTGCAGTTCATTAACTGCAGGTTGGATTTTCCTTTTATTTTTTTCAGTATTGTTACAGAATTCAACCAAATCTGCAGTAATAGCTTCAGTGGCAGCTCTTGACTTCAAAGCAAAGGGGGACTGCTGGAAGCAACAGAATGGGCAGGGCTAAATGCAATGGGGTGGGGGTCTATTATGTCAGGCCAGTGATCATTACCTCTGGTTGAACAAAAGATGAGGTTATTAATTTTCATACAGAGACTGCTCAGTATGTTCCCACTTATTGTACCCACTTTACTGACTATATACACCTTAGATGCAATCAGCAAGGCCAGTCACAGGTAAATGGAGCCCTAGACAAAGACCTCCATGGCTTCCCCTAGTGTCCAGTAGTTCTCTCCATATTTCCTCCTGCACTTTGTTTTACTTTTCAGGTCTGCCCATTCTTTTAACACATCCTAACTGGTCAGGACTCTACTATAATTAAGTCTGGAGGAGGTATATGAATGAAACCCAGGTTTGAGGGTTGATACATCCCTGGAAGTCATAGAGTTCTAGATACCTGCAGCCCAGCATCCAGTACATTGAACTACCTCTGATTCATTCTAATGCTGATTTTTTATTTTTTCTCAAATATTTTCATATGTGTATACTAGGCTAATGACCACTGGGGCCCCTATAAGCCCAGACATGCAACCCAAATGTATCCCATGAGGTATTGTGCCTTAGAGGTTATTTTAAAAGATTTATGTTAATTAGGGCATGATTTAATAGCTGCCTCTATCTATCAGAGACACAGGTATCAGACCCAGTGTCAATTTTCTGTTTCTCATTCACTAGTCCAGGTTACTACTGAATGGGGTTAAGGAAGGGCTCTGTTTTACATGGATGGGAAGTCTATTCCAGAGAATGTGGCTTCTCTGAAATATGCACCTGTCCCTTTAGCATGTCCGATTTAAATTGCAGGCAAAGTTTAAATCCTGGAATTTAGTAGTTCTGATGTTGTTCTTTTTGTAGACGTGCAAAAGATCCATTAGAGTGAGAGCCAGGAATGCCTTGTATGCCAGGCATAAATCACTTTGCAGCAAGCAGTAGGAAGCAGAATATAGAGATAGGGTTTTGAGGCAATCTGCAGGGGGCATTGTGTTTGTGCCCTGTATTCCTTTTATGTGGAACCTCTGAGGACATTCCAGCTGTTGCACATGCCTGGTCAGGTACATACAGAAAAAGGCATTATACTCAATGATGGGTCTGATAATGGCTGAGTACACTTACAAGATGACTTCACTGGACCTGTTTGCCAAGCCATTACTTATAAGCTGAATGACACAAAATAATTTTCCTACAACCTTCGACAAATGTTGCTCAAAACCCAGGTTGCTATCTACATGAGTCCCCAAATCCTTGACTACTGTGTCTACTTTTAAGGGTGTTTAATCACTGAGGTAGTTCCATGGGGGGGCTGACATCTCAAAAGGTACTATTATGCATTTCCTGACACTGAGTTTTAAGCTATAGTTTTGGCACCAGTCATTTTATATCTTAGACCTTCTTGTAAGATGTTAGTATCTTGGGAGGAGGGTTCTATGATTGCTCCTAGCTTGTAATAATCTGCAGACTTGGTTAGTCAGAGGCCATTGACATTGACCTTGACGTCCGAACAATAAATGGAAAAGAGGAGCAGATCTCAGGGGGTTCCCACTGGTGACTGACCTCTTTGTGGAGGTCGTCTCTCCAGTCCTAATTTCCCAGGTCATGTTTGTGAGCCAGCTGGGTATCCAGTAAGTTACTTAGGGGTTTATGCCTAAGTGAAGCAGTCCACTACTTTCACCCTGGCGACAACAAACTCCTCGCATATCTGCTGCGTTTTTATGTACTTCATTAAAGTCATCAAAATTTCACCCAGATGCAGAGAGAAAATGGGGAATTGCAAATTATTCACAAGGTTTTAAGTGTGCTACACGTTTACATTATCATTTTCATTGTAAGTAAAATAGTAGGGCTTACTTCCTCAATCAGTTCAGACTGATTAAACCTGTACTGTTTAATTGTACTTAATTCTCTAAAGTCATTACAATTCTTATGAGTTATAAAGCACAATGATTCATCTTTAAAATATTTTCAAGACCTAAGTGGTTATTAATTCATTATCAAGCAGACCAGGCCAGATATGTATCAGAATTCATTTGTTTCATCAAACCTTTTCATCTCTAATGCCTCACAGGAAAAAAACAAGGTTGCATTTGGGCTGAAGAAGTGGACAATAATTACTGGTGACAATAAAAAAACTGTCTCTTATACTGGAGAAACAGAACTGATTTTAACTTGCTTTATAACAAAATCTGATCAAAATAGCAACTAAACATTAATTTACTTCTGTGCATGCAACAGTACTGTAACAGGTAACACTCCTTTGAAACTTACTGTCAGTTAATTAGTGAATATTGTTGAAAATGTAGTTTTCATAAAGGAATAAATTTTTACCTGGTTGAAACATCATCTTAAATCCCCCAAAAGTGTGCCCCAATTAATATGACAGATTGCCCATGAGACCATACCTGATAAAATGTAACATTTTTAACCTTTCAGTCACACACAAAACACTTAATGGTTACTGCAAACAGTCACAGCACACTAAAGCTACACAGTTAATAACACTTAAAAAATTCAAGGATGATTTGAAAATGTGCAAACTAGTTCTAAGGTAACCAGCATTACTGATGAATTTGTTCATCCAAACTTGGCCAAAGTAAATGCCATTCAAAGTATAAAACATCCAGAAAATGGAAATGTATCCAGCTTGACAGCTCACCGATGAAGCGGAACATCATCTATTTTAAGTAGGACAAGGCTTCTTTATAAATACCTGACCAAATTCACTTTTGGCAGTTTTAAAATTTTATTTGCTTATTTCCAAATAAATTGTACTGCAGTGTTTAAATACGCATACATTTATGTACAAAGTTATAAACTGCTAGGCATACTTTTGGTAAAAAATGTTGAATTTCAATTACCAGTCACTGTCCGATGATGATCCCCAAAAGAAGCTATGAACTCCGTGACCATCTAAAGAAGACTAAACCAAAGTACTGACTGTTTCTTGCTCTCTTTTTCCCAGCACCAGGAGTGGCCTTAGGTCAACTGGTGCCTTAGGCAAAAGGGCTTAATGGCGCCCCCACCACACCACCTGGTGCCCCCTTCCTGGTCTACCTACAGCAAATAAATACTGGAAAAGCGCCCTACTAGACAGGCGCCCTAGGCAGTCGCCTAGTTGGCCTATGCCTAAGGCCGGCTATGCCCAGCACACAAAGCATGGGAAGAGAAGAGAGCGAGAACCAATCAGTATCCATCCAGCCATCCACGTCACATATGTGACTGCGGACATAGCAGCCCGATCTCCTTCTACTTTGCTGCAGTTACAAACCACAGAGACTTCTGGGCATCACACTGATGCCTTCTGTCCTTAATCTGGACTGCTTTTACAACAGTTTGGATTTACAAAGAAATAGTTTTGTTTTTTTTTAAAACCCGGAACTTGCTGAGCATGTGCAATTCGAGTTTCGGGACTTTAACAGCACAGCAAGTATGTCAGTTGGACAGCTAAGCAGCAGCCAGCCAGTATAACAGAGAAGTAGTAGTATACAAAAATAAATATATATATTTTTTAATTCTTTTTCTTTCCACAGCTGGGGGGTGGGGGTGGGGGGCTGCAGTCTTGCAGTCTGATGGCACGAGCCGCCACTGAGTAGCTTCCACTCCTTGTGGGCCAGATAACATACATTAAGGATTTCAGAAACAGAGTCAGCTTTTCAGTTTGTTGCATTTGAGTTTTGTTGGGTGTGTGCAATGTATTTTGGAATCAGACTGGTGTGTGCAGAATCCATAACTATCTTAAGCTGAATAGCTAAGTACTTGGAGTGCTTTCAGCATGTTTTCAGAAATCACGTCCGCAGCTGGTGCACTGAGGTCTTCCTTTGGCATGCTGAGCTGTCTGCAGATAGCTTACATGATCTGTACAGAATCTGGCCCTATGTGTACATGATCTGCATTCAAGAACACCCCACCACATTTTTTGTGCTTTCTAGTCACTGAGAAAGAATACACTAAGTGTATGTGTAGTCTACACTTTGTAGTAACCTTTATGAAATCCCCATCAACATTTAAGGCTGCAAGAAAATCAGTAGGAAAACTAAAATTAGGAGGAAGAAGTTGTGAGTTATGCTTCTATTGTCTGTTCACTCAGAACAGTGTACATTCATTTATTTATTTAACATTTGTTTACCGGGAAAGTCTGACTTGGAACAAAGCCAATTTTCAGGGGAGGCCCAGGGAGAATCACTCCACTTAGTGTAGGCATTAATGAATCCGGCCCATTATCTTAAATATGTTAACATCTTTCTGGTTAACCAGTCTTTAATCAACATAATAAATATATGCCTGCTAACAGTAAGCACCTTTCTAATAATGTCTTGTCTTCAATCCTTTTAGTTTTAAATAAATAAGCTTCAACAAACTGACAAACATCAGAACAAATAACCCGCAGTTCCTTAGAATTATGGGTCAAATCTGCTCCACTATCTTGATGCAAGATCAGAATAGTCCCAGAACAACACACAATAATTAGTTATTTAATACAAGCTAATAAATCCACATCATAAGTCAAAAACTACATTGCCAGAAAAGTAGCCTACAAGTCTACTGCCTTTCCTTTCTTAACAGTACATTAAATAAACACACACTGTTTTAATGAAATTGGATACTCATTAATCATTTACAAAAATTACATAAAACTACATGAGTACTAAATATATTGTAAAAAAAATATATTACAGTTAGAAATGGGGATGCTTTGCCAGCAATATACATAAACTATGGAAATTTAATATACATGCAACTATCATTTATGGAAAGAAACGTTAATATGCCATATATTTTTATTTTCCTTTTGGGGTAAAATGCTATATATTTACCACAATTAGTTACATTTGACCTTGAGGAAAAGAAACTATAAATAGGATACTTCAGTTGCCTTTATATGTCATATATATATATATATATATATATATATATATATATATATATACATACACATATATACATATATATGTAGGTGTGTGCATACAACGGATAACAAGGTTCTTGCCTTTTCGTGCATTTTTACTGCAGTCAAAAATGTTAGTATTGTCCTTAGTAAAGTAATAGTGAAGAAGTAAATGCAATAACCATTAAAATAATTATTAGATTTTAACTTTAGTATCCAGAACAAAATCTTACAACACATGAAGTAAAGATTAAAACACAAAACAATACTATTCATATTTACTGCAGCTTTTGGATATTTCACACTTAAGAAATAATTAATTTCACACTGAAGGTACATTATTTTTATTTATTCCTATTTTATTTCCTGATTTACCCAAGAATATGTAAGTGTTTGAGTAAGGAGCAGGATGGTCACTCATTTACTGAAAACTCAGACTGTGCCCCCCAGCTATTAAAAATGCCATTTCTGCAAATAAATGAACTTAAAAATTACAATTAGTATCCCAAAATCTTTATTTAAATAATAAAAATGAATGCAGGTACATGGAGCATACTGAACAGGCTTGGTAGCTCCCCAGGCATGATAAGCATCCGTAAGACAAGATTTGTTTAAATGAACCATGTTAATATAATTATAGTACAATGCTTATATTACAAAAATGATTGCAACAAATTAACTACTGTACTAGGAAACAGAAAGGAAAGCAATTGAAAAATAACTGCAACTATACCAACCTGACAGTTAGACATATGCAGTTAGAGGCCAAGAAGAGGCCATTTTGTAAAGGTAGAAGACTGAGTTTAGCGGTATATCTAAAACACAAAAAATAAAAAAATGTGTCTTGCAATGTACTCAACTTAATATCACAATAGACTCCAAAAACCGAAATCCAGCTATATATTAATATATTAATGAACGATATTTATTTTATTTATTTGACATTTGTTTAAGAGGAAAAATTGACTGGGATAGTATCCCATTTTCAGTGAGGACTCAAGGTTAAAACCTCCACATTGCAAAATATGGTTACTGTTAAATAAATTTATTATAAAGCCTAATAGAGAAGAATGACATATTAACCAAGTAAAAAAAATTGAACTTTATTTTGTACAGTGTGAAACTATACATGCATACTGCAAATATGTAGAAAGCTATAAAAAAATGATAAAGTACTCACAAGATGTTGTTCATATAGTTGATGTGACAATGTGAGGTGTTGCCATCTATGACAGGGAGAATAGGGCAGTGCATGTCTAACATATGCTAGCATAGTTAGCTGGAGTTTTATAAATAATTTTGTGTCATTTGACTATCACATTGACTTGCACAGATGCTTGTGTTAAAAATGTATCAACAGTATTATTATAACTGATTAAATGTATATGTTTAAACAAAGAATTCTGGAAGGGAAAAGTAGTTTTTGAAATTGTTTTATAATTTTCAAATACTGCAATGGATCTTGGCAGAGTTCTGGGTGTGTGTTGTTCCAGAGTCAGGTGAGCAAATGTGATGTCATTCTATAACCAACACTGAGACGATGGAACTCTCACAGTAGTTTTGTTTTGTGTAGTTTTGTTTGGAACCTGATTAAAAATCTAAAAAAGAAGATATAGCCGACTGCACGAACATGGCTAAAATCTGACAACAGTTAAAAAAATTTATTAACAAGTTTTCTTAAAACACGTGGAATTCTATAAAAAGTCCCCAAATAATCTCATACGATAAGCACTTTCAAATCTTCTTCAGATGGTAAATGTGTTGGGACAATAAGCAGTGTTTTTAAAGTGAAGTGGATTTCCGTTTCTAAGTAGACATGAACTCATTTGTAAATTCTCCTCCAATGGTCTTTGAAAATATCGACCTGCCCCCAGGTTACACCAATAGCAGTATACTTAGTCACTGTCAGTGTCTATTTCATGCATAAATTCCTAATCCAATCGTTGGGCTTTGTAATTGGCATGCCCTTGTGTTTGGCCAATAGTAGGTCTTCTGGCTTTTAATACAGGTTTTAATGGAATAATATGATTTAAACCAGGTGCTTGATCTGCACGTAAGTTGATAATCCATTTGGTCTCCCTTATTTCTGTTTCATTTTTAATATTCCCTTTTCTTAAGCTTGTAAAAATTTGGTCAATGACTTTGAAAGAGAAGGCATGGTTACAAAACTCACTTATATGCACAACTAATGCATTGTGCGGATCTTTGTTGCGTATATCCCTTAGATGCCTAAGAACATGATTTTTAAAGGACTGATTAGTTTTTCCTACATAATATGCAGAGCATAACTTGCAGGTAGCTAAATACACAACATTAGGTGTGTTGCAAGTAGCTTTTACATTGAATATATAACGTCTTTTAGTTCTTGAATGTCCAAAACTGTTATTACTATCAATGTGCGAACACACTGTGCAATTACTGCATCTAAAAGTACCCTTTCTTTCCGTATTCATAAATTTGCCAGAATCATCTTTTGTACAAAGAAGTCTTTTCAAGTTCTTCTTGTTCCTAAATCCAAAGAATGGTTTATCACCTACTATGTCCTTCAATAGAGGGTCTTGAGTCAAAATCGGCCAGAACTGTCTTATCACATTCTGGACTTCAGTAGTGTCCGTACTGCAAGTTAACATAACTCTCATATTATTATGATGTCTTCCTTTGTCCAATCCGTCTCTGTTCTCTCCTTGAGACATGCTCACATCTTTTTGATTATAGCCCATTTTCTTGAGATTGTCTTTTAAAAATTTTATTCCCTCTTGTCTTACAGACTCTTGGCTGTATCATTTTCCTATTCTATGTACTTCATTTTGCATAATATTCTTCTTATATGCCTAGGATGTATGCTACTTTTTAAGAGATAGTGATTTCTCCAGGTACTTTTGTGATGCAATGATGTATTCATTTCATTATCTGCATTTAGGAAAATGTTGACATCTAGGAAGTTGATAGTCTCATGGGACCATTGAACTGTAAACTTAAGAAAAGTAGTGGTTGTTTTGACATAACTAAAAAATGCAATAAACTGTTCTTCATCTCCTTTCCATAAAATAAAAAGGTCATCCACAAATCGGTCATAATAAAGTATGTTCTCAACCCATGGATTCTTGCTGTTCAGAATATGTTCCAGTTCCCAGTCTACTAAAACCAGATTAGAATAACTGTTAGCGCAGGAGGTGCCCATGGCCACCCCCCAACGTTGCCTGTATATAGAATTCCCAAAAACAAAGTAATTGTTTTCCAGAATCAACTCCAGTAATGAGCATATCTTATTAACCTCATTCAAACTCTTCCTCCATGTTAAAATTCTTCTGATAGATTCTATCCCTATATCATTTGGGATTGATGTAAAGAGACTGTTAACATCTAGGGTGGTTAATAGAATATTATCAAAGTCATTGTGTGTATTCATGGCTGTGAACAGTTTATTTAAAAAGTCATCTGTGTCTTGCAGCACTGTGTCAAAGGATTCCAGAATTATTCTAAGCTCTTTTTCAACAAATAAGGACATAGTTTTGGTGATCCATCCTTGCCCTGCTACAATTGGGCACAGGGGTGGGTCATATAATTCTTTATGTATTTTTGGTAGACCATTTATGGCTGATACTAATGGTTTCTTCACTTCCAAAAAACTGAATAATTCAATATCAATTTTTCCTTCTAGCAGCATATCTTTTAGATATCCAGCTACATTCTGTATAGCCTTATTTAGGTCCAAAGAAGAAACTTCTATATAAGTTTTGTTATCACTTAGCATTTTCCTCATTTTTTTCTTTATACCAATCTGCCTCAAGCACTACAATTGCTCCTCCCTTATCTGTAGGTTTAAAAAACAAGTTCTGGTTATGTTGTAGATCATGCAGCACTTGCCTCTCTTCATAAGTCATATTTATAAAATGTTTAGTGTTACTATTTGATCTTAGGTCCTCCACTGCATTATTACACAGCCGTGTGAATAGTTCAACTGCAGGATGGCTCAAGGGGACAAACCTGCTGGGTTTTCTTAGAGTCTTTATGGTATCTGAGTTATTGCCATAAATGCTCTTAAGTAACATTATGCCCAAACTTTTTCAAGTCAATGACAAATTCACTTAAATCAGACTTTAAGGCAGGTATAAAAATGAGTCCTTTTTCTAGCACTGCTAATTCCATTTTGGTTAACTCATGCTGTGAGATATTTACCACTAATGATCTTTTTAATGTACAGTTTTCTTTCTCTTCTGCTCTTGGCTTGGAGTTCACTGACTCCTCTGGAATGTTTATTTAAAAAAAAACGGCAGTTAGGTGGCTATCAGAAGGTTTGTAGTACCCTTCCTTGGAATGGTACCTGTATTAGAAGAGTTATTGGGTTCCTCTGAGGCTGCATTAAGTGATGTTTCATTACATGCAATTTGTACCTGGGTGGTAGAAGTATCTTCATCCACTTGGATATTAGCTCTTTTTGTCTGACATACATTTTTATCAGAGGCTGCAGGTTTGTTTCCTTTATCTGGGATCGATCCTGCAGCTCTATGTTCTTCTCTAGGCCATTCAAATATATGGCCTTGTCTAAAGTCCACCACATCCCTACTTAATTTCTTAGTTTTTTGCTCCTTTAGTTTAGAGTCATAAATGTTCAAATTGAATCTTTAAATTTCTAATTTGTTTATCTGGTGTATATTTAAATTCATCTTCTCCAACTCCATCTGTTTATCTCTAATTTGTTGTGCTATGCTTTCTTCTTCTGGCTTAGAGTATTCAATCACTAGCTTCATGTAACGAAAGCTAGTCTCCATACTGATTGCCTGCCATCATGCTAATAGCTCTGGATGTTGATTGCCATAACTTGGCATACATTTTACTCACATTCCTCTTGGTATAACATGGTGGTGTAAACTCGTTTCTAAATGGAAGCGTTGCCAAGTTAACCATTTCAATTTGAACGCTGCTGTTTCCACATTAATTTAAAACTGAGTCAAAGTTAAAACTACTGCTGTCAGTTATATTTTTAACTTCAGCTCCTTTGTTAGGGTCAAAGCGTAAACTCAACAAAGGATTAATGTTCGCTTCTGTTTGTTCAAAGCCTTTACTACATAAAAAATCCATATGAGATGTGTTACCTTTACCAACTTGGATATTTTCCTCATTCGCCATGTGCAGTGGTATGATAAAAAAGTAATAAAATAGGTAAAGAAAATACCTCCCACTGTTAAACTGCAGCTGGCCAAAGCAATAAGTCCAAAAAAGAAGATACAGCTGACTGCACGAGCACGGCTAAAATCTGACAACAGTTAAAACAAATTTATTAACAAGTTTTCGTAAAACACGTGGAATTCTGTAAAAAGTCCCCAAATAATCTCATACGATAAGTGCTTTCGAATCTTCTTCAGATCATAAATGTGTTGGGACAATAAGCAGTGTTTTTAAAGTGAAACGGATTTCCGTTTCTAAGTAGATGTGAACTCATTTGTAAATTCTCCTCCATTGGTCTTTGAGAATATCGACCTGCCCCCAGGTTACACCATTGGCAGTATACTTAGCCACTGTCAGTGTTATCTCATGCATAAATTCCTAACCCAATAGTTGGACTTTTTTTATTGGCACGATAAAAAAATCTATGTCAGAGATGACTAGATAATATAGCCTAGGCAAAAATGTATTTGATTTTTTTCTAAGAAATAGATTTTACTAGTTCATTCTCTTGGAACATAGTCAAAGTATACTGGTGGTAGAAGGAGTGAGGAACTAGTTCATTAATAATAAATTCATTAATTAGTAAAGTAAATAAAAATAGCTAAAATATTGAGGTGTAACTTGTGTTCTTAAACTATGCCCTAATTTTATCAAAATAAACAAATATTATGCTTCAATTAGTCAAGGACTAACCAAATGTCTGAAAGAGACAACTAGCTTAAGAAAACAATAGAATTTGACCATTTTAAGTTCAACATTTTAAATAAAAAGAAAACAATACTTATTCATTACAGTACTATCAATAGTACTGAAAATTAAAAAGAGACATTCAAATAATTAACTAATTAATTAGTTAATGGATTTATTTATTTGTTATATTAGTTAATTGACACTGAACACTGATCTCAGTGTACCAATTTCAGGCTCACCAAAGGCATAGAATTAAGACAGAAACAAAGTCTTGTGCAAACAGGTTACAACCTGTCAGTTTGCCGGAAGTTCTAAACACTATAACAAAGTAAAGCCAAGTAATTAAATGAAGTTACAGGAGATGCTATAAGCCAGAACAAGAGATTAAAACTGACTGAACTGTATACAACATTAGCAATGGATGAGCTGCTCAATAGTCCTATGACACTTTAGTTTGTTGTATTTTAATACTGGAAGAGAAGAATAAAAAGTAGGAGGATGGCATATTTAAAATAAAAGGAATCCTGAAGTTTGAAAGCTTTCACATCCTGTGACATGAAAGGACTAAATGCCATTTTATCCTTTCTGTGCACAACTGATACAAGAAGCAACATAGTTACACTTAGGCTATTAAAACAATGACTGAAATTCATAGACAAGTGCTGTATGCCTGCACAGGGCGAAAATTTGAGTCTTTCACTGCGCAAAGTACTAGAGCTAATTACAGACACAGTTGGCAGGGTATAGCATATGGTGATGAACAAAGAACTGCATAATAAAGCAAAAACGCGGCAGTAAGATGAAGGACAGTGCTTTCCTAACATAGTCAGGAGCAGGGCTACAAAAGCTCATGCGGGTGATATGAATGACATCATGGCTAAGCCATGCTAGCATGCCTGAAATAGTGCATGCAACCACACACATTGCAGAGACACCTGCCTGCAGCCAACAGCACACAGCTCAACACACCAGCCAAAAGATAGACTGGTGTGGGAGTACACTGCAGATTGGCAGCCTTGTTCATCTTGTAAATAGTGAGGGAATGGAGATTGTTAGTAAAGCAGAAAAAGGGAAAACAGGAAGGAAAGGTAAACATGTAAATCTAGCCATAAAGCATGAACAGTGGTGGGAAGGAGTGGTATTTTAATTGGGATAGAACCTATTTTTTATTTTCAATTGGGAAGGATAGATATGAGATGTACTGAGGGACTGATGTGGATGAAGTATTGGAAGAATTGCAGATAGCAGAGGAAGACAAGCAAGCATGAAACAGGCAGATAGCCAGGGATGATACACACAAAGGTGAGGCTGACAGCCAATGGGTCAAATACAGAGGCTGAAAGTTGATGATAGGGAGGTTGGACAGTAAACTATTAACAGAAATGACAAATAAAGGTAGGAATACCAGGATGGTGATAGGGCTGATCCCTGTGATGGTTGATTACCAGGCCAGCCCAGATGACAATAAAAGCAGACATCCTTGACATGGGTGCCAAACATTATGAGTCATTTGCTCCTCCTGATGCCAATGGGTGTGGATAGCCACTTGTTTGACTCTGTCATCCAGACAAGATGGTGCTACTTGATGCCAACACAACTGTCAGCACACCTCAGTATTGACCAGATTCCACACCTCATACCAGAAAAGCAGTAGAGAGTGTCCTAGTTCATCTTTAGAAGAGGACCTTTATCCACCTCCTGAGATGTAGACTTGCAGGTTACCAGTGACCATTTCAAGTCTTCACCAGCAGGTAACCTGTGTGGTTGCAGTACTGCTGCATATGTGCATCTGCATTTCTAGTGTTATGCAACATATATGGCTTACTATATGTGTTGGACCCACTTCTGTAGTTTTTGTTGCTGCCTTATAACAAGGTTGTTGCTAATGCCATCAGAAATGTGCAAACAGTGTTAGGAGTGGGATCCTCTCATGTAACTTAGGACATGCATTTAGGTTCATAGGTCCATAGGTTCATAGGAAGTTACTAGGCTAATGGCCCAACGGCTTTATGTTTATCCATATAATACCCCTTTTCCCTAGCTGATCATGGTTAGATGGTTGTTTTTATCAGGGCAAATCAGTGATTAGAACCAAGTGCCCCTGGGGTAGGACTACAGTATGTCCCTCATGGACAGGGGGTCCATGAGGGACATATTGTAGTCCAACCCCAGGGGTGAATTTGTGGTCTCCCATCCAGTTATCAAGGTTGAGCTTAAATAGCATTATTGAGGAGCTCTGGTTCATGTGAAGTGGGAGTTTGTTCCAGAAGAGAGGCAGTCTCTGGGAGACATATCTGTCTCTCCAACATGTTCTGTTTATGTCACAGGCTAGGTGGAGATCCCTTGAGTGAGTGACTCTTGTCTCATTTGATTTGTAGACATAAGTATTTCCATTAGGACAGGGTCAGAGATAGCTCTGTAGGCCAGGCACAGGTCACCTGTCACCAGCCTGTAGGATACAGGGTACAGAGACAGGGGGTTCAGTCTTTCCTTGTAAGTCATGTTATGGAGGCCCTCAATTTTCATGGTTAGAAACCTCTGTGGTCTGTCCAGTTGTTGCAGGTGTCTTGTGAGGTATATGTAATAGGAAGAATTGTACTCAATTAACAGTCTAATGAGGGTTGAGTATAGAGGAGTTATAACATCCTTAGTCTTGGATGTGATGCCCTTATTTATGAGGTTTGCAGTCATCTGCAAACTTGGTAAGCCACAGGCCATCTACTTGGCCTGGATGTCCAACAAGTAGATTCCAAATAGAGTGCCCAGCATAGATCCCTGTGGTACACCACTGATAACTGGTCTACTGGTGAAGGTGGAATCCCTAACTTTGACAGTATGCATTCTGTCACTGAGACTATTTGCCACCTATCTAGTGATGTGTGGGTTAATCCCCAGCTGGGAGAATTTCTCAATGACACCTGAGTGAGAAATTGTGTTGAAGGCCTTGGCTAAGTCAAGATGTACTGCTCTGCCCTCATTCAGGGCTTGGGTAACATTCTGGAAGAAGTCTACCAGATTTAATAGGCAAGACCTACCCTTAATGAAGCCAACTGGGTCAGGTCAAGAGTTTGGAGGTTGCCTATGTCCTTGTTGATAAGGTCCATGATAATTCTTTCCATGGCCTTTCAGATAAGGCTGGTTAGACGTATGGGTCTATAGTTCTCAGGATCAGTTGATGGAACCACTTTGTGTAAGGGGATTACTGTTGCTATTATCCACTCTTCTGGAACAAAGCCAGTGCTCGGTCTATGGTTGAAGAGTGTCAAACGGTTCCTCTAAGTCTTGTTTTAGTAAGCAGCCTGGGATGTTATCTGGTCCCATGGAGGCTGTGTTTTTGGCTTTGGAAAGGGCAGATATTACCTGCTCTTTGGAGATGCTAGGTAGTGAACTATTGGCAGAGATGCTTTGGGGTGTGTCTGCCGGGGACAGGGGAGTAAAATTTGTGCCAAATCTGTCCACCAACAGGTTGGTAATTTCTTCAGGCTCAGTGTGAGTAGTACAGTCCGCAGTCAGTGCAGCACATAGCTGGGCATTCCCTTTAAGATTTTGGACATAGCTAAAGAAAGCCTTATGATTGTATTTAGCTAGAGATGTTAATTAAGCCTTATAATTGAGTAAAAAAGACTGCCAGTACTGGAACTGAAGAAAGAAAAAATGCCACAACCTTGTATTTTAACGCGTTTTCGTCCAGTTTAATAATCATGAACTTCATCAGAAATGCCATCCATACTTTTTCCATCATTTAAATAAGAAATAAACTATCTCATATGATCTGATAGACCAATGAAGTGCGTGAAACACTTAATATGTTCTTTTGAACAATACATAGAAAAAAAGCACATTACTATTTCTAAAAGATTGCACTAAAAACATCACTATTTGAATGTATAAAATACAATACACAATAACGTTTATAAAAAAATGTGTATAAATGTATATATATATATATATATATATATATATATATATATATATATATATATATATATACACACACACACTATAACCTTTGTGCTTGTAAAAAGCACTTTATATTAATCATGTCATTCAATCCAGGAAGCTGGTCTGCATTTAATAAAATCTGCCAAAGAGTCTCCTTGCATTCTAAAATTACTTTGAAGTTTCCAGTAAATATGTCATCAATGACTTTCTCTAAAACAAAAAAAGGAATTTTTTTGTAACTCAAACAAGTGGTAGTATGTTTAGCTAAAGCATTTGACATGCCCTTTTTGTGTATAGCTAAAGTGTGTTCATATATACACCTATTGAGCGCTATTATAGTTTTCTCTATATAAAAATGTTCACATGAAACACACATGGCTACATAAACTACATTTTTGGTCTTAAAAGTGTAGTGTCCCTTGCAATGAATTGTCTTATTTACATGCTTAAATAACACTGTACTGGTGCCCGAGATGTACCTACATTGTTTGCATGTTCCACAAGGGAACGTACCCAAATTGAAACTAGTGTGAACATCATTACGATCATAAGTACCTCTCTCTAAAATGGTCTTGATGTTGACTGTCTTTTTGTACGTAAAGAGGGAGAAATTGCCAATAGTTTTACACAAATCAGTACAAGCCAACACTACTTTCCAATTATTCCATTTTATTCCAGATTTAGGCATTTCTGATGAAGTTCATGATTATTAAATTGGACAAAAACGCGTTAAAATACAAGGTTGTAGCATTTTTTCTTTCTTCAGTTCCAGTACTGGCAGTCTTTTTTACTTGGTTCGCAGTGGTGTTTGTGAAGTTTACAAGCCTTATAATTGGCTTTAGAGGGCTTTAAAATATATCTGAATTTCTTATTCAAGCTGTGGAGGGTATTCTTCCACTGGTGAGTAAGTTTTGTCTTTTTCTTGGATAGTTTCTTTTGTTATATAACCTATTTATAATTGTGGCCTACCAGGGTGACCTGCTTCTTCAGAATGAACTGGTTTTGATCTTGACAGGTACAGCCAAGTCTATACAGTTGTTTAAATGTCTATACAGGGCATTTGTGTACTCTTCTGCATAAGAATCATTGTTGGCTGTGTTAGCAGGGGGTTTGAAACTTTTTATACCCACGGTTATTAGGATAAAGTTTGCTTTGAAGAAATTTTTCAGTTTTGTTGCTCCTGTGGGAGTGTCCAGCCTGAGCTTTACTTCAAATGAGACAGATTTATGGTCTGACCTAACCAGGGAGGGCAACACAGTGGTAATGCAGTGACTCCATGTTGGTGAAAACCAGCTCCAAGACATTCGAGCCCCTTATAGGGATGCAGGCTAGCTGTTCCAGAACATTTGAATTAACAAAGTCCATGAACCTCAGGGCAATCACATTTCTGCTCTTGTATGTTGTCTAATCTATGGAAGGATAGCTGAAATTTCCCATGACCAAAGTATTTGGTTGTATAGGGAGTAATTCTAGCATGCCCAGGTAGTTGGTGTATTTCTCTTGACTTATGGGGGACCTGTAGCTAGTGATGATGTGGTAGGGTGTTTTACCAGTATTTAATTGTACCTGGGGTAGCTCTAGAAAGTCATATTGTTTAACCAGTCTTGCAGTGTATTTGATTTAATGAATATGGATGCACCTCAACCTTTGGTTCTTTTATGCTTGTTTTGGGGTCTGAATATGTGGAAGGTATTGTAGCCTTCTATGGCCGAGGTGCTCTCTGCGTCCTTGAATCAAGAATCAATGACTGCACACATGTTGGCATCTTCCAAGGTGAGGAGTGCTTCCAGGGAATGCAGTTTTCTACTGAGGCTTCTAACATTAAGCAGCATAACTTTGAGTTTGTCTTAAGTGGATTTCTTTACTTTGGGAATTGTTTTGTTTTGACATTGCCTAAAAAAGGCACTATGGGGAGGCTAGCATCTGTGCCAGTATCTGAAAGCCTAGAGAAGACAAGTGAAGACCATATCTTTCAAAGCAGCATGGTCGGTTGATCATGTCTTCCTAGGCTGAAGATATGGGATCCTGTTGGATTGATACCAGAAGCTAAGCCAATTGTTGAAGTCAATCATTTTTTGCCTGTACTGTGGCATCATCCTGGGTGAAGGTAAAATGCTACTTAGTGCTAGGGACATACCTGCCTGGGACACATAATCTGAGAGTTCAGTCATGTATCTCTTCATATAGTCCAGAGAGGTATGTCTCAAGTCATTCACTCCAATATGTATTGTGACAGAGTCATAATGGTAATTGTTGTTGAGTGACTTGATTGTGTGCATGATTTGATGGATCCTGGCACCTTACAGGCAGTTAACTGTGACTTTCTCCTTGTCCAGCCTGGTGAGGAGGACATCTGTGTGTCTCATTATAGAATCCCCTATCACCAGGACGTTAGGTTTTGAGGTGTTTTGCCTTAGGGGCATATTTGTTGAGACACTTGTATGTGTGTTAGTGTGTGAAGTGGGGTCTATTCATGTTCCAGTTAGTGCTTATGAGGTCTCTGGCCCTTTGCTAGTCCCTTAGTGAGTACCTCCACATCGGTGGATTTATGTGACTTAACCTTGTCTTGTGTGAGAGGAGGGGTGTGTGTGCTGGTAACCTGCTTGATATCTTGTTTACTGTTACTGTATTTGTTTGCTTTAGGAACAACCGACTGTCAGTATACATGAGGCAATAACTACATTGATCTAGGATACTCATGTCAATCAGGCTAGCTGGTGAAATGTTGGGAAAATGGATGTCCATTGTAGTAGGCTAAATCATAAGTACTAATTGGGGAGTGGGCAAGTTGGATTAGCTTTTGGTGTAGGACTAATTCCACTAAATAAACAAGGGGGGCTTATTGTGTTGTGGATTAGGGGTGAAGGAGTGAGGTGATGTTGCTCAGTGCTCAGCTGAGGTGCCTGGAGTGCAGCAGGGAAACATGGGAGGGTTCAGCTGACAAATGTCTAGGGGAAAATCGTGTCTAGGAGTTTGCTGCTAAACAGAGCACCACTAACTCCCGTTGTGCAGTGTGCAGCTACTCGCAAATGCGAGACTTATATACAGGCAAACATTAAACAGTTTTAAACTGGTCTGCCAATAGGATATCACACAATGATCCTTCCTCCAGCACTCCACCGCTCAGACATGGCTATATCCATACTCTTCTGCCACAACGGTGCAGGGGAGCCCTTCTGAATGTTAAATGTCTGTATTCAAGTTCAAGTGTATAAAAAGCAGGCTAGATTCAACAAATCTGTATCTAGTGTCTGCTATCTAAGCAATAGTACAGTGAAAAAGAAGTGCAGATAATTATTTTATTTATTTATTTTATTTTATTTATTTATCATTTGTTGACCGGGAAAGTCCGACTAGGTTCCACAGAGCCTGTTTTCAGCAGAGGCCCGGGGAGAAAATGCTCCAGATGCATGTCTTTGGAATGTGGGAGGAAACCGGAGTACCCGGAGGAAACCCACGCGAACACAGGGAGAACATGCATGCCCAATTAAGCAGCACAGACAGAAAAAAAGGGCACCAGTTAATGCAGTAAATGCAGGAGATCTGCACACTTCTTGTCACAAGGGTGCAGAAAAATACCTTCCTAATGTGGAGTAGCTGGCTTGAAGCCCAAGTGTAATAAGACCAGACAAATTACCTACAACAGCCCTACAACTAACAGGTACAATGTAATACAGTGCCATTAACTATTTAAAGCAGCAGCAGACAGTACAGTGTTGTTGAAACTGCTAAAGTACAGTCACAGTATATATGAGAAGTGCAAAAAATATTTAGTGCCCTTTTGTGTGTTTCCCAACTCAGACAGACCAGGCAAACACCTACCATCACCAGATGAACACTCCCAGTCTTCCCAATGCAAAAGCACAGTAAAGGAGTGTCCAGAGTGTGATACTACCCCAAACAAACTTAGAAAATACAAAATGCTACCACAAACAGACTTAAAGATATGGATACAGCAGTGTACTTTAAACAACTTATAAAATTTAAGTGTTTTGTTTCGTATAAATAAACCAAGAGCCACTCAATCGCACATAATTTATAAAGACACTAGAAACAAGATAAGCTGATTAATAAGCCCTTCAGCCAATAAAACTACATACAGAAATGTTTCATCAATCTAATAGACCAGGCTACCTCCCAATGTGCTAGATGGAAAATTCACTGACCTCTTGATGCATAAACATGTGCTTGCTAGAGTGTAAAATATACTACTTTATCCAACGGATACATAGATAATGAATTCAGATCAAATAAATCAGTAGAACATACAATGAGAGGTAAAATGCACTTTTTCAATATAGGCAAAAGGAAAGACAAATAATTCAATACAGCAACAGCAGTCTAGAAAGGGAGGGGCTTATTAAGCTCAATTTACAGTAGGGGTGGGCAAGTTAAAAATCATATAAGATGCAGATCAAAAAAGGATACAGTGGGTGGGAAAATAAGCAAGGAATCCCTAACAGTGCTTTAGTTTCTCCAAGCTTGAAATATTTTCAGCAAAAGACAAAGAGTCAGAAATTCACTATCTATTTAAGTATCTCTCGAGAGACAACCAATGGAAAAAAAACATGTGCAATGTGCAGACTAGATAATTTAAGTTTATCTCCCACTTAGAACAAAAACATCAGGCCAAGCAGATTTCTTAAAACAGAAAACAAAATGAAGAAGGTAAAACAGAAAGCAGCTCTATCACAGATAAAATATATAGGTTTACTTTCAGGAGGCAGCAGGGAATCCCCAGCAGTATTTTAGTTTCTGCAAGCTTGAAATATTTTCAGCAAAAGAGAATGGGCCGGAAATTCACCGTGTAACTCAAGAGACAATCAATGAAAAACATGTGAAATGTGCAGCCTAGATAATTTAAGTCTATCTCCCACTTAGAACAAAAATACCATAGGTTTACTTTCATTAGCTAGCAGGGGATCCACAGCAGTGCTTTAGTATCTGCAAGCTTGAACTCCTTTCAGCAAAAGACAGAGGGCCAGAAATCCACTGTGTCTTTAAGTATCACTCAAGAGACAATTAACCAATGAAAAAATGTGTGATATGTGTAGT
This sequence comes from Protopterus annectens, assembly GCF_019279795.1. NCBI lineage: Eukaryota > Metazoa > Chordata > Ceratodontiformes > Protopteridae > Protopterus > Protopterus annectens. The sequence continues at coordinate 514,710,132 of NC_056737.1, read as the reverse complement.
CTAGATAATTTAAGTCTATCTCCCATTTAGAACAAAAAAAACATGCCAAGCAAATTTCTTAAAACAGAAAATAAAATAGAGGAGGAAAAAAAAAGAAAGCAGCTCCGCCGCATACAAAAATATAGGTTTACTTTCCTCAGGCAGCAGGGAATGCCCAGCAGTGTTTTAGTTTCTGCAAGCTTGAAATCGTTTTAGCAAAATACAAAGGGCCAGAAATTAACTGTGTATTTACATATCACTCGAGACAATTAACCAATGAAAAAACATATGAAATGTGTAGCCTCGATAATAGAAGTCTATCTCCCACTTAGAACAAAAACACCATGCCAAGCAGATTTCTTAAAACAGAAAACAAAATGGAGGAGGTAAAACAGAAAGTAGCTCTGTCAGAGAAAACAAATATATAGGTTTACTTTCCTCAGGAAGCAAGGAATCCCCAGCAGTACTTTAGTAAGCTTGAAATCTTTTCAGCAAAAGACAAAGGTCCAGAAATTCACTGTGTATTTGTGTCACTCAAGAGACAACCAATGAAAAACATGTGAAATGTGCAGCCTAGATAATTTAATTATATCTCCCACTTAGAACTAAAATACCATGCCAAGCAGATTTCTAAAAACAGAAAACAAAATGGAGGAGGTAAAACAGAAAGCAGCTCTGTCACAGACAAAAATTATAGGTTTGCTTTCATTAGGTGGCAGAGAATCCCAAGCAGTGCTTTAGCTTCTGCAAGCTTATAATCCTTTCAGCAAAAGACAGAGGGGCAGAAATCCACTGTGTCTTTAAGTATCACTCAACAGAGAATTAGCTAGTGAAAAACATGTGAAATGTGTAGTCTAGATAAATTAAGTCTATCTCCCACTTAGAATAGTTTGGCATAATGGATATTATTACCAAAAAAGGACAAGCATTGATTCCCCATTCTTACAGTGGCTATTGGTCTGGTGAAATCAGTCAGTGAATTATAGCTGGAAAAGTCAACTTAGATGAACTGGCATCTGTATGTGACTGTTATTTATGACTTTGCAGTCTCTATGTATATTAATTGAAGGGAGTGCAGGGAGTGATGCCACCTGCATGGAGGTTTGCAGAACTCTACCATCTATGTAAGAATGTTTTCATCAGGATTCCTTTCATTCATTTTGGTCTATCTACTGGTGATCTATGGTTCACTAATAAATTGATTATATAAGCAGTGCCACATTTCCCCACTACCACATGCACTTTGGCCATGCATTTCGGCATGCTTGCAGCCCATAAAGTCTCAGTGATACATTATTATGTGCAGCATGCAGCAAGATCCAGCTGTATCATTATTTTCTGTGTGTGTGTGTGTGTGTGTGTGTGTGTGTGTGTGTGTGTGTGTGTGTGTGTGTGTGTGTGTGTGTGTATGTGTGAGTCTGTGTGCATGATAGTCGCAACATATGAGTATTGAATATGCCAATATATTGTGTGTGTCATGTCACATCTTAATTGTTGTTCTCGGGCAAGGAAGTACTGTGACAGCTAGTGGAAGTGTTGACCAAGCACCAGAAGGTGCAAAAGACTCTGGAGAGGGCCACTCAGGAAAATACTGGTATCGGAGGGGAGTTGTTGCAGCAGGTCAAGAGCATGCAGGACCTTACACAGCAGACTCATAGGAAGAAAGTCATAATGGCATTATGTAGGAGGCTGTGCTCACAAGGTAAGTGCTTCTCCAGTTGCTTAGGGAATTGCCAAAGTCATTGCAACAATATACTTAGATAAAGAGTAATAAAGTGACTAAATGTCTAGATATAGTAGATGCCACCAAAGTAAGTTTAGCAGTCTGCTAGTCTGCCTGACTTTCAGACAGTACATTGCAGTTGCAACTACTCCTCCCCACTGCCACCCCAAGTACATAGACCTAGTGATACTCCATGTGACATATTCTACAAATGTCTTAGGACCTTACCCTTGTCATAATAGAAACAGGAACATCTGTGGCATGCAACAAAAAGTGCCAGATGTAATATTAATAAAGATTTTTAAAATATAATATGTATTCTGTACAGAAGGAAAGGAAGTTAAGTGACCCCAGAGAAATCATTCAGTACCTTAAATTAGTCAACAAAGTGCAGCAAGACACTACCTTTTTAAAAATGGAGCGCACATGACCAAAACAATGTAGAGGAATGCTAGACAGCAGATTGTTCAGCTGTGAAAGTAAAACAAGTGACAGAATTCAGACACAGTAACAACATTTTGGAGAGTGCTGGTAGAAAAGTAAGCTGTTCATTAATTGTAAATACCTCATCCAGCACAGAGATATGAGTGGATTAGATAGACAAAGTCACACCCATCAGTATTTGATCCAAATTTATATTTCTATGTAAAATTGTGGCCAGCCAGAGATTCAAGTCAAAATACATAAAACAACATGAGGTTTATTCAAAAGAATTTCACTTGTCATAACTATTACCTTTTGGAAAAGAACATCCTAGATATAGAATCAGTGTCAGGCCTACTTGCAATAGGTACATTTGCAACAACACTCTATTGCATGACTGAACTTACACTGCCTTATTAGAAACAGAGTATACTTAGGGTTTGTTCCTCAGTTTTCTTATGTTTTTATGTAAGATAACATGTTTTAGCTGAGCATATCTGATAAATGACAAATATTTATTTTAAGAAAAAAGAAGAAAAAACATCAGTCCAATTTCTCAGAAGATGTCTTATTTTCACACGTATAAAGTGAAAGAATACAATTACCACCAATATGTATAACATTTCAATATATTACCAGTGACTACCCCTAACCAATAGCAAAACATCTTCAACTTCACTTTATTCCTTTAGTCCTTAAGCACACAATTAAAAGATACCTGACCTCTGATAAAGGTTGAAACTACAGTTCTCTTTTAAGTAAAACATTAATACAGTTACTCCCTGTCTCAGACTTTTCTACCTTTTCTAAAACAAAAAAATAAAAATGTATTAAAATTGCAACACTTCACACTATGTCTTGCTAAATCATTTTTCTAATCTTTCCTGACAAATGTAAACACATACTTATCAAGACCCTATTTAAATTTTTACTAGTCATACATATGTGAAGTGGTGGACAGGATAAAGAGGGGGCAGCATAAAACTCCCCTTTATCCTGTCCATCATTACATAAAGAAAAAAAAAAACTCTTAGGTTTATAACCCATATCTTGAAATAACCTCTTTTCCCCTGATGCATTTAAATTATTATTCCTTGTGCAAGTATTACACAAGTTATAACACTGAACATTTTAAGCAGAATGGAAATAATTACAAAAATAAAGTTTGCCTATATGTCATTTTGATGTTTACAATTATCACAGCTTGCTAATTATCTATAACACTTTATGTTTTATATTTCAGAATGATCAAATATTAAATATTCATTGCTTAATAGCAGATAAGACATAAATGCAATATTTTAATTGCATAACTGGGTGATTAGCCATTAAATATTAGTTCTTGTTCAAATATATAATTAAACTGATTAGAAGTACTACAGCAAAACAGAACTAATAAAGCAATGTGTGCACTGAAAACCATGTATTAGACAAAGCTGCTGAGTGTCCATCAGACCAGCCTTGTATCTAATAACCACTGCTATGAAATGAATATAAGCTATTGCTCTGTAGAGCATTAGTTGACTCTCACTTTCTACTGATTTTTTCCAAGCACTGGTCAGTGAAACTGTTAGGCAGTTTATTTATTTGGACTTTAAACTGTGTGCTTGTGTGGTTTTGACCATTAGAAGGAAAATATAAAATTTTAAAAAGCTGAAAAGATATTAAAGCTGGAGCGCAGTCAGATTTTTGCTTGTTACCTGGGAGCTGCACCCTTCAAGAGCAAATCAGCCTGTGCTAAGTAAGATGTAAACCCAATGATCCTCTAATTATCCCCTGGTGTGCCAGTCAGCATGCCATTAATAAGGCAGTTATTAGAGACCACGACAGTTGCTGCAACTGCTGACTAGGCAAGGTCAAATCGGTACTTTCGCATCAAACAATCCAATGGCATCTAAAGTCAGAGTAATATATAGTTCTTGCTTTGCATTCAAACTATCTTATATTAACATCAGATTGCTGACTCTTGCCTGTTCTGGGACATTTGAGCGTGACATTCAGACAATGTAAGTGGTTTTGAGTTTCTCATAATAAAGAAGATGAAAAGCAAGGCAGACACATAACAAGTCACAGTTCTGGAAATTAATCTATGACATTAGTCCAGATTTCAGCCAACTAATTCAGAGAAGAACATGGAATATTCAGCATTAAATTAATAAGAAAGCAATGCACTGAAAGACAAAGTATAAAAAAAGTTTATTGTGCAAATAAAAATTTTCCTTCTACAGCCAAAAGAGTTCATTTTAGAATTCTACATCTACAGAAAATTAAAAGGCACAGTAAAATGTTCTAACAATGTTAGAATATCTGCAAATTAAACAGATGTTTTCTGCATTTAAAGAACTAGTGATACAAAGCCTGAAGATTGATAAAAAAAAACCTAAAGGCTTTTTTTAATTATGTTCCTAACCTCAGGGGAAATGCTCAGCAATATGTCAAGTTAGTCATGAATGGCAACACTTACACTCAGAGTAAAACTATAGCAAACTTGCTGGCCAAGTTCAGTTCAAACTTCTACCCCCTATCACCTCCTACTGCAACAAAAGAAATGCCTGCAACCATCCACCTACAGGTCATTATGAGGGAACAGATCCTTACTGTGCTTGCTAAAGCCAAAAACTCAGCCTCCATGGGTTACAACTTTCCAGGATGCTTTTTAAACAGCTTAAAACAGAATTTATCAGGGCCACTAGATACCCTGTTTAACCACAGACTACAAATGGGCTTTATCTAAGAGGAATGGAGAACTGCAACAGTCATTCCTCTGTACAAGGAGGACCCATAAACTGACCTAGGGAACTATAAATCCATAAGCTTGAACAGTCTCATCTGCAAGGCCATACAGAGAATTATCATGGAATTGATTAATAACGACATAGGAACTCTCCAAAAACTAGACCACACCCAATTTGGCTTTGTCAAAGGGAGGTCTTACCTGCTCACTCTGGTGGACTTCTTTGAGATAGTCTCCAGGGAAAAAAGATGAGGGTAAAATAGTGCACACAGCTTATCTAGACCTGGTCAAAGCTTTTGACACAATCATCCACTCAGGGATCATAGATAAACATACTGAGTTACGCATAAACACATACATCATCAGATGGATAGCCAAATGGCTCACTGACAGGACATATGGTGTCTGGATAGGTGAATCCACTTCTGATAAGAAACCTGTCACTAGCGGTGTCCCACAGGGCTCAGTGTTGGGACCCCCTACTGTTTGGTATATTTTTCTCTGAAGTGAAGACCAATGTTGGGAGTCTCTGGCTGATCAAGTTCACTGATGACTGTAAGCTGGGAGCAATCCCCAAATCCCTAAATGATGTTGACATCCTACAAACAGGCCTAAAAAATGACAAACGACTGGTGCCAAAACCATGGTCTGAGACTAAATGCATAATCATACCCTTTGGTAAATCAGATATCCCTGTAAATTATAATATTGATAGTACACCCCTAAAAAAAGTAGACCCAGTTGTGAGGGACCTGGGAACATAGGTAGATAGCAACCTAAACTTTAACCACCAGGTAGCTATAGTAGTGAAGAAATCCTTCTTTGTGGCACAAATTATAAGTAAAGGTATAGCATTAAGATCATAAGAAGTCATAGTGCCATTGTACTCAGCTCTCATCAGGCCTATAATCAAGTATAATGCTCCCTTCTGCAAGTACCTACCCAGGCACTTACATTAATTGTATTGCCCCCAAATGTTTCTCACTAAAAAAATACAAAGTGTAAAAAAAAAAACATGTCTTATGCAGACCAATTAAAGGCCCTATCTCTTTACATTTATTGAGAGGGGACTTATGCCTGACCTACAAGACATTTTCTGATCCAGCTCTGATGAAAATATTGCATATTCACAAGAAAAATTATACAATGGTACCACATTCTATGGACATGAACCTTATTTGTGACCAACAGATCTTGCTGGAGACAGATTTGTATCTCAAACACTACCTCGTCTATGTAATAAACTTCCCATCTTTGTAAAACAAAGCACGTCCCTCACTCTCTTCAAAAAGAATTTGGATAAATGGATGGGGATACAAAATAAAAGAAGCCAGCACCACAAGGATAAAAAATAATGTTTCAATGATATTTATATATCACATTCCAGACCGGTTTCAGCAAGTAGCCTTCATCAGTGATATCCATATACATATTCATTAGTTTAAATACACTCAGTGTCCCATCATTTCCTATGACATCACTTCCACCCATAATTAGTGCAAAAAATTTTAGAAGCAAAAAGAGAAATTAATAAATACATCACATTTTGTCATTCAGACCTGGTGAGAATAACCCCCCTAATTTAATAATCTATTTCCTTTCTTTTTGATTCAAAATAGAGTGCCATCCTGTTTTAAAGGATCTGTTACCCATGACCTTGTCTATTACTGCAAAAGTAAACCTAGCTGTTGTGTATACTTGAGAATGTCTGTATAAAGGGTTTGTGATTCTTTGGTTACGTATGTCACTTAGGTGTTCAGACATGCAACAGCACAAAGATCTCAATATCTGCCCCACATAAAAGGCAGAGCAAGTGCAACTGACCAAATAAACCACCCAGTCTGTCCCACAATTAGCAAAAAAAAAAAAACGTATAGCAAAAAATAGACTTGTGTTTCTGCTCGTAAATTGTTTGATCTTAAGCATGTGTTTGCAGAATACACAATGTCCACAAGGATATGAACACACAAGCCTGTCTCCTGTGATTGTTAGTTGTTGTCCTTCCTGATCCTCCCTATGGATTTTCTTAAAATGAGCAAAGTGAGATCTCAGGTTTTTCCCTTTTCGAAAAGAAAACTGACACCTCTCAGGTAAAATGGAGCCCAGTTCATCATTGAACGTAAGAATATTCCAATATTTATGAATTACATTTCTCAATAAACCCACATTCCTGCCATATGTAGTTACCATTCATATAGTATCTGACCCCTGTCTATGCTCTTTAGATCTATATTGCAAAAGTTCAGATCTTTGTTGGTTAGTGGCCCAATTGCTAGCTCCAATAACATCACTCCCTCTAGATCCCCTGTCAAAAAATCTGCTAGCAAGATCCTGCTTAAAGGTTTGAAAGTCTTCTTCTGAAGAACAAATTCTTCTGATCCTCAGAAATTGAGACTTTGGGATATTCCGGATAGTGTGCCTAGGATGAAGGCTAGATGCATACAAGAAATTGTTATATTGTGAGTATTTTCTGTATACTGAGGTGCGTAATGTATGATCTGAAAGACGCAAAATCCTAACATCAAGGAAATTGATTTCCTCCCTACTATACTTTAAAGTGAATTCCATACCCCACTTGTTTTCATTAATATATTGCACAAATTCCATAAGATAGTCAATGCCTCCTGTCCAAACCAGCCAACATTCAACCAGGAATCTTCTCCATATGTCACTTTCTGGCAAAAAATATGTTATGGTCATTGTAAATGATCTGATCCTCTATATAGCCCATGAACAGATCAGCATAAATGGGGGGAAAAGATGCCCTCATAGCTGTACCTTGGGTTTGCCAATAAAACTCACCCTTGAAATAGAAGACATTTATGGTCAAGACGTGTTCTGTCAAACACACAAGTAGTGTGTGGAATCCTGGAGTATAAAGTTCTACCCTATTAAACCAGTACTCTAAGGCTTGCAAGCCTGCCCAATGAGGGATACTGGTATAAAGTGACTTGACATCTATAGTGCACATCAACCAATTGGGCTCTAACTGGGAATCAGACACTATCTGTAAGAATTCAGTTGTATCTTTAATTCTAGCTCTAACATGTTGCAATAGTGGCTGTAAATATTGGGTCAAGAACATAGATAGAGGCTCAGTAAGAGAACCTATTCCCGACACAATTGGTCTTCCAGGAGGCTGGTTAAGATCTTTGTGAATTTCGGGCAGAAGGTATAGAAATTGCTTACCAGGCTCCCTTACAGTAAGATGTTGTCTAACTCTTTCACTGATAATGCCTTCATCCACCACTTTTTCCAAAAATTCATCAATTGCTTTCTTGAAATTCGGGGTGGGGTCAATGGGCATGTTCATATAGTGCTGAGGGTTAGTAAGTTGCCTATTTCCCTCAGCCCAGTAATAACTGAAATCCATGACTACTATTGCCCCAGCCTTATCAGTCAGTATGATGGTAATATCAGTGTTTCCTTAGAGTTCCTTAAGTGCGTGTTGCTCCCCTTTGGACTGACTTCTCCTGGAGTGCATAGCAAGCCATGTTACTTCGCCTTCATTCAGTTTAGTCGCAATTTCATTCATTTTGGATTATTTAACTTTTGGTGCTGTATTTCCTGTGGACTGGATCGGGACCTTTGGTTTGTTGCTTGGAAGTCGGAAGGATTCATGTTGGGGTAGAGTGACACATTGCGGCCATTTTAAAATGTTCGTGCAGAAGTAGGATTGAAAATCAGCAGTTTATGGTGGTTGCTACTCAGCGGATTCGCTTTATGGTTGGAAGGGTGCAGTATAACTCTTAAACGATTTATGTATGTGCTTTTTCTGACTTTTTGCAACTTTTTGGCTATCTGCATTTTGACTGACTCCTTTGTATATGCCTCGCAGTCTGATTAACACGTCCGATGCTCTTCTGGGACACAGTTCCATTATAGGTGGTGTTTGTTGAATATTTCAACAAGGGAATAACACGCAATAAAGAATATACACATTTTGGGACTTTATGTTTATTCATGTTAACTTTCTTACAGACTCATGAATGGAACCCTGAAATGTCATTTTGTATTGTTTCTTTTTTCAGGCTTTGTTATTGTGATTACTAGAAGGGTTGTATGAAACTATTGGATTGTTGTAGCAAACCATTACACCTCTTAATGACAAGCATTTTAGGAAATTGTTGTTGCATTTCTTTTTTTCTAATATCGGAAACTGCATTTATTTAGTGGATGGTTTACTATCCTTTATTGACATATTGTGAAATAACAAAGTTTTAATTTACAGTGGGGAATAGACCAGTGGGAATAGAATTATTGCTCTGGTTTCCTAAGTGTATATACCCAATGTATGATTTGACTAGTTTCATTATTGTCATTTTGGGAAACAACAGTGCTCAATTTTATATTTGCCATTGATTTAGACTTTTTGGTGAACGGACAATTCGTAAAGGTGTTACTGCTCTTGTTAGGGAACTAAGTTCTACACAGTGAAGAATATATAGGTTAGGATTATAGATACTGCACAGTTTTGACTATATATACTTTTCTATGTGATTTGGACATGCATTCAGCTAGGTTGTTCATAAAAAAGGAAAGATATTTCACTGTGAGAATTCTGCAAATTGTATTACTGCCTCTTGAATGTTTTATTGGTTGAGGGTATTCAGAGTATGTTATTGCGACTACCTGAAGGGATGTATGAAACCATTGGATTGTTGTAGCAAACCATTACACCTCTTAATGACAAGAATTTTAGAATATTGTTGTTACATTTCTTTTTTTGCTAGTATTGGAAACTGCATTTATTTAGTGGATGCTTTAATTATCCCTTATTGACACATTGGTAAATAATAAAGTTTAAATTTACAGTTGGGAACAGACCAGTGGGAATATAATTATTGTTCTTGTTTCCTATTTACATATACCTAGTGTATGATCTAACTGTCACATTGGGAAACAATAGTGCTCAATCTTATAGTTTCCCAGTGATTTGGATTTTTTGTGAGCGGACAAGTTGTAAAGGAATTACTGCTCTTGTTAATGAACAAAGTTCTATACAGTGTAGAATATATAGGTCATGACTAATAGCTACTGAATATTTTCAACACTATATATACCTTTTTGTGATTTGGACATATATTCAGCCAGGTTGTCCATAAAAAAGGAAAAATATTTCATTGTGAGAATTTCATAAAGTGTATAACTGCCTCTTGAATGTTTTATTGTTTGAGGGCATTACATCTCTTTGTGAATATACCCTAATTGGGAATTAACAAAATTGGTTTGCAGCCATATCACTTGGCATTATTAATGTACCTAAAGGTATGTTTACATTTTTGCTTTGGATACTTTGGGAAAATGTTATACTAGGTATGGTTAATGCAGTGTCAACTATATAGAGGAAGTATTTATACTCCCTGAAATTATTGCTCTGATATTTTAGAGCTTTATTGGGTCAAAAAAAAAATTAATCCACTTTTACTGTATTTGTGTTTCTTCCTACTTTATTTTGCTTTTGCCTCTTCTTAAAAGTACTCAATTTTATTTATTATGCTGCACTTATTGCTGCTTGGTAGTAGCCTGATTAAATTGTAACTGTTATTCTAAGTCTTTTGGTTTAAGCACTTGGGCTTCATACCGGTTGTTTTACATTAAGGTTTGTGGTCTGCACTGTTGCGGCAGGACAGGTAGCTTACATCCTTCTAAGCTGAGAATTGCTGATTGAAAGCTCAGTGTCTGCTATTCTAAAAGTGTATTAGTTCTGGTTTAAGCACTTGGGCTTCAGGCCAGTTATTCTACATTAAGAAGGTTTGTGGTCTGCATTTTTGTGGTAGGAGAGGCTGGATTCTGCCCTTCTGAGCTGGGAATTTCTGAAATTGGTGCGTCTTGTTGCTGTAGTGTAGGGCCAGATTCAGGCCTGCTGAATCTAGATTTGTTTGTATAACTTGAGCACTGATCCAGGCCATCTTTTGTGGAGAAGGTTCCCCTGCACCCTAGTAGTGGGAGTGTGCAGTTAGAACTTGTCTGATTGAAGACTGCTGGAACAGGGCTCAGTTTTCAGTTTTTTCTGGTTAATTGGGTAACTTGTTTAAATCAGAGTGTTCATTTTCTATTGTTTTAAATATATATAAAAACAATGTTTGCACTTTATTCAGTGGCGGCTGGTGACTTCAAATCAAAAGGGGGCTGCAGGAGACAGCTGAATGAGTGGGGTCAATGGGAAGGAGTGCGGTCAACTAGAAAGGGGAGGAGCTATGCTCAAAACCACAAAAACTGTAACTTTAATTAAATACGCTGCCCTGGGTGCCAAACCATCATGAAAGTCCAATCAAGACAAAATGAAGTGTAGAAGAAAAAAAAATATTTCATTGCATTGGCTGCATGACAGCTTTCCTTAATATCTAGATGGAAACAAAAAGGTTGTGAGGCATGAAAAAATAAATTACTTTTTAAATACATTACTGGAATGCCAGTCAAAATCAAGTATAAGAAAAACAAGCAGCACTCAACTCAAACCATTTCTCCTTGCACTGCAGTTCTAATTATAATTTATATTCAGCTTTATTAAAGTACCAAGTAACATGCTAAAAGTAGCAATCTCTGTGATACCCCCACTTGTAAAAATGTTTTTTATCCAAAAAAGACCTGTTGCCTGACAACAACAATCTACTTGTTTCATGGGGAAAACATGATCAAAGTAAAAAATGAAAAGCAAACAAGAAACACGCTCAAAATACACTGCTTAAAGGATTACTGCACAGGTTAAGGACCACACATGATAGATTGGCATTCTGTTTAGTTTACAGGTAAAGCCTGCAAAGATGACTGCAAGTCTCCAACAAATGTAATGAGCTTCTTAAAATAATGTAATCCTGTCCTTTATTACAAATACTGTCATGTGCATTTCAATACCCAAGGCTTATACGTTATCTAGTTATGTAAGTATTCTCTGCATGGCAACAACATAAAGGCTTTCAATTTTGGCAATTCTTTAACAGTATGCTTATTAACGCGTACTTGCATCTTGCAATCTCAGACAAGCTTACCTGATGGTCATTAAAGCATTGCTACTTAAACACAGAGCAACAGGCACTTTCTGAATAATAATAAGCATAAATCAACAGTATAAAAATATGACAGAAACCAGAACATTCTGCAAAATCAAGGACAGATGAAAAGCCACTGTAGTACTTGTGTCTACCTTGGAGGGGGGATATTCTGCACATATACACTGCATAACTGCTCCTTGCCTTGCTTGGACACATCCAGATTCACTACATGGGGGGAGTGGGGTGCAACAAGTATGGCACAATTTGAAATATCTCTGGCTGACTGTGATGGCCCTGACACATTTGTCATACCTCTCAACCTCAGAGCAAGACATCTGGACAAAGCCATACATAGAAGTGGGACAAAAGCCCAAAAATAAGGACATATTTTAAATATTGCTCTTATAAACTTAGAAAGATAATAGAATAGTAGGTCTTGCATTAGTATGCATTTTCTGAAGGGTATGAAATCTGAAACTCAAATGTCTGTCATTATTTTCTAACTTCAGTCTTTAATGATTTGCCACTAATTTGCCAAAAAACACAATTTTATGAAACATGGACCAAAAATGTGATGCCAAAATATAAAATAGCCACACAATATAGCTGGGAACCTGTCAAAGAAGAGACACTTTTTTAATATTAGTACTGCTAACTTGAGCAGCTGACAAAATAAAAGAATGTACATACATTTCTGAAATAAAAGGAATCTATAACTCTGATTATTACAGTTATTTATTAATTGCAAACCCTCCACGTTTTCTTCCAAAATTGCCATTTTGCAGAGGGATTATTAGGGGAAGAGCAACATTTTGAGCCAAAATCAGGGACAGTTGAGAGGTTTTGATATGCCTAATTCTATAAAGCAATTTATTTGCACATACCTCTCAACCTGTTAATGCAGGACATCTGGACAAGGCCAAATATATTGGAGGGGCATATAAACATTACTAAAAATTGCTCTTGTATAAACTGAGACATTTGATAGAATATAACAGGTCTTGCTTTAGCATGCATTTTTATGAAGGTTATGAAGTCTGAAACTCAGTGTCTGTCATTAATTAGTGACTTCATTCCTAAATGATTTGCCAGAAAACCACATATATTATGAACAAACCAAAAGTAAGAAACAAAAATCTATTCATTCTGTGAAAATATGGACAGTTGAGAGGTATAGTTCAGCTGGGGCTGTCTTTGAGTTTTCTACCCTTCACACTCACAAAATCATAGTTGAATGGAGGCTCCCCCCTGCAGCCATTCCAATGAACCATTACTTGGCTATTTCACCCCATTTACCATAAACACTAATGTGCATACTGCTTTACGTCTACAGTGATTTGGACTTCATTTGAAAGTTTTATTTTGCATTTTATAGCACAAACACTAAGACATCTGCTAAACAATGCAATGCAGTCTCACAATGAAAACAGACTTAGCATTTAAAACTTCTCTGCCCTTGAAACTCACATTCATTGAAACAGCATTGAAACCTACATTCAAAGAAAATACATTTTGCCAGTGGCAGATAAAGATTAACTTTGGGCTGTTTTCAAATCATAGGCCTCTTGCACACAAACCATACATGTGCTCTTTGAAACACCTTCCTGATTGTATTAAATTATATTACTTGTACAATACAGTACAGTTGTTAGAGGGCGTTTTAAATTTATTGTTTTTACATTTTTTCCAGTAAGCAATGAATCAAAATGCATACACCAGTAATGACAAACCTGCCCAATTCCGAACATTTCCATCATAAAAGTCTACTCAAACTTCTACAGTCCACCAGTATCAGTAAGGGGGGGAGGGGGGGACAAAAGCCCAAAAAACAGGGATACATTTTAAACATTGCTTGTATAACATTGGAAAGTTGCTAGAATTAAATGCTGTGTTATCACCATACATTTTACTGCCAAGTATTGAAGCCATGACCCTGTGCAAAGCAGTCAAAGCAACATACCACTATGTCAAATCATCTGTTTTATGAAAAAGAGGAAGACTGAAACTTAAATGGCTAACATTTAGTGAATTCAGTTCTCACCATAGCTGTCAACCTCTTAGCACAAAACACCTGAACAAAGCCAATAATGGGGGAATACAGCCCCCAAACATATTCACTGAATTCAGTTCTCACCATAGCTCTCAATCTCTTAGCAAAAACCACATAGACAAAGCCAGTAATGGGAGAATACAGCCCCCAAACATATTCACCAAATTCAGTTCTCAGCATAGCTCTCAACCTTAGCACAAAAAACCTGGATGAAGCCAATAATGGGGGAATACAGTCCCAAAAAAAGGGACAGATTTCAAATACCCATGTTATAAACTTAGAAAATTGCTGGAATAAAAGGTTTCGTGTTACCATGTACTTTCTGAAGAACATGAAGTCTGAAATTCAAATGCCTGTTATTTTATTAATTTAACATGTGTTAACCAGGAAAGTCTGAGTTGGAACAAAAGCCAATGCACTCCAGGCAAGAATCAAACCAGAGAACTTGTAGCTGTCAGGCAACAATGCTACCAGAACACCACTGCACTATTGGCTATGCAAGGTACCAAAAATACAGAAACCACAGATTTTATGAGGAGTAGAACAGAACAAATATGAGTCAAAAATCTGTAATATTTTTACTAATGGTGGTGGGTAGGGAATTCAGGCCCTTGCCACCTGCAACCAAGGTACAGGTTTCAAGCCTGAGGTATTCTCTATCCACCACTATGTGTTCTCTCTAGCCATTGGTATACAGCAACTGAGGAAGTTCACACACACACACACACACACACACACATGTAATAATATACTTACATGGGTCCAGGGCCTTCCTTCCTGATTAGCTCCATATATCCACTTGCTAAGCCCCTGCGATTCCGTGGTGATGTCCTTCCTTCCTTCCCGCAAGAACAGGCCAGCCTGCGGATGTTGCAGTCCAATCCCTTTCCAGTCTATGCAGTTGTAACTAACTGCATAGACTTCTGGGATGCTCCTGACTGCTGTGTTTCTAATCCAGACTGCTGCTGAATCAGGCCAGAGCTCTGCACATGCTCCAGACTGGTTCAGCAGAAGTCTGGATGTCAGAAATGCTGCTAGTGCGCATGAGCGAAGGTCCACAATTTTATGTTTAGTTTTTTTCTTCTTTCTTCTACAGCTGGGGTCTTCCTTCTTTCTTTTACAGCTGGGGGGGGGGGGGGGTGCAGTCCTGCAGTCCAAAGTGTTTTTTTTTTTTATTGTATCTGCTTTATTTTCTGAAAATATATATATATATACTTATTTTCCACCTTTCTAAGCTAGTATAATCCAGTTTTCAGGTTAGTGCTGAATTCAGGGCTGTGTTACAAATCTCTGTGTCTGCCCATACCTTACTTGGATAGAAGGAAGTTTCTCTGTTCACCTGTGGGAGAGGGGAGCTTTGAGCAGCCTATCTGTCCCTGGAGGAGTGGTTTCACCCCAGAAAGTAGTAGTTTATTGGCCATTTTGGGCTAATTTCTATCTCTTTCATTTCCCTGCTATAAAAACCACATTTGCCCGGTTTTGCGCACCGGGCAGCGCCAGTTAGCTAGGGTATAACTATTCCTGGCTTCACAAAGTCTCCTCTTCAATTTTTTCCCTTGGAACTAGACAAACTTTCAACTTAAGCACTCAAGACATTCATTTCTCAGCCTGTCACTTGTTCAAAACTCATAGCAAGCACTTATAAACCCTAGCACTACAGAAGGACAAGGCTCTGTATTCGACCTTACCAGCCATTCACTAAAACAGTTTACTGTACCTATCCAGGCATGTACAAAGGGCAGATTCAGGTGAACTCTCCAGTCCAACTGGTGAATCTGGGCATTTTGAGGCAATGTTACAACTACCTCATGTGCACAGACAACCCTCTCCTCCTACCACCAAACAATAATACATGCAAGAGATGCAATTATACAGCCAAACTGGAGGCTAAACTCTCTCAACCCAAGACTGGATCAGACAGTCAAGAGGAGAAAGGTAATACAGGCATCACACCACCAGTCTCACATAGACCCATTAAACCAGCACCGGCAAAAAACACATGTAAATACACGAAAACATACTTGGAGGCTCTAAATAAAAATCTGCAAAAGCAACAGAGCCCTCCAAAGCAGACATCCAAGCAACCTCCACCCTCAAAACAAACCATGAAACACATACTTCACAAAACCAGTGTGCCATACAACCACAGCCCTCAAGGCAAAATAACATACCCAACATACTAGTAATAGGTGACTCTATAGTCAGGCACACTGATGTCCCACTCACTAGGCTGAATAAGGAGAAGGTTACTGTTAGCTGCCTGTCGGGTGCCATGATCCGCCACATAACACAAGCACTCAGGTCACTCCAGAACAAGTACAAATATGACTCTGTCATTGTCCATTGTCCATGTTGGTGTGAATGACCTGAGCCGTACCTCCCTGGACTACATGAAAAGAGACATGGAAGAGCTCTCTGATCACGTAGCCCAGGCTGGTATGACCCTGACCCAGAGTAGCATCCTGCCCTCACCAAGAATGATACCACAGTATAAAGAAAAAATGATCAATTTCAACAATTGGGTAAGTTTCTGGTGTCATTCAAAGGGGGTCCAGTGTCTGTCTGCCTGGTATGACATGCTTGACAAGCCACACTGCTTTGCTAGAGATGGCTTGCACCTGTCACCCTTTTGAATACTGGCCAAGGCTCTTGCCACCCCCATAGTGCCTTTTTTGGGCAAGGCTCAAAAGACAAACCCACCACCATAAATAGCACAAGTAACAAAAATCTGAGGGTAATACTACTCAATGCCAGAAGTCTAAACCTCAAAATGCACGCACTCGAGGCACTCCTCAGTATGGAAAAAATAAATATATGTGCAGTAACAGAAACCTGGTTTAAGGCTTCAGAGAGAACCCCAGCACTACCAGGCTACAACTCATGCCATATATTTCTGCCACAGAACCCCGACCGAAATACAAAAGGTGGGGGAGTATCCATATTCATCAAGGATACCCACACCTCCAGGTTAGTGGCACAGCATGATGCTTCAGAGATTATCCACATTAAATTAACAATAGGCAAAACTGCAATTCAAATTGTAGCTTGCTACAGATAACCTAACATGTCCCAGGACCCCCATTCTGCATTTCTGGAAACACTGGGTAACATAAAGGTCCTACCAAATACTCTAACATGGGTGACTGGTGTTCCACACTGGAGGAAAACCCCTCACTGGTTAAATCTGACCATAAACAAATCACTTTGGATATCCACATTCTGCCCCCACCCCTGGACAAGGAAACCACCATGAAAAACTTTTCAAAAGCAAACTTCAAGTTACTTAAGACGGAGGTGGAAAGTTTCAAGACCCCATGCTAAAGGATAACGCTGTTCAAGCTGCAAAATCCTTTACTAATGCATTCTATGGGCACCTACAAGAATGCATGGATCACTCTATCCTAAACAAAACCAAGACTCACTCCTCCAAAAAAGGAAACCAGTCTGGTGGACCCCTGCCATAAACAAGCTATACAATAGAAGGAGGAAACTAGTACAGAAAAGAGTAAAATCCGAAGAAGGGAAGACATCCCTGATTAGTATCAGCAAGAAACTATGATCTCTCATAAAATCGTCCAAGGCGAGCTTTGAAAGAAAACTTGCCAAGTACTCCAAAGATCACCACAAGGCATTCTTTAGCTATGTCAAGAATCTAAGTGACAATGCTCAGATCTGCTCGGAGTTAGTGCAGAATGGCACAAAATACACTGAACCAACTAATATTGCCAACAGCCTGGCAGACAGGTTAAGTGCAAACTTCACCCCCCTCACATTCCCAAAAGGGCCCATAACCATATCAGAAGAATGTAGAGCCCCTGAAATCACAGACACTCAGGTTAAAATAGCCCTCTCCAAAGCCAAAAACATAGCATCAATGGGACCAGACGGTGTCCCAGGCTGTGTCCTACACGAGCTCAAAGAAGAACTAACCCCTCACCTAAACACACTGTTCAAACTCAGCCTCTCCACAAGCTACATACCCATAGAGTGGTGCACAGCAACGGTTATTCTGCTCCACAAAGGTGGTGCCACAACAAACCCCAGGAACTATTGCCCTATAAGCCTGACTAGCTTGGTTTGGAAGGCTATGGAGCGCATCATCATGGAACTCATTAACAGAGACATTGGGAACCTCCAAACACTGGACCCTACCCAGTTAGGCTTTGTTAAGGGCAGATCATGCCTCCTTAACCTGGTGGACTTCTTTGAGACAGTTACCAAGGCTATAGACAAGGGTAAGCTGGTACACACAGCCTACCTAGACCTCGCAAAGGCCTTCAACACCATTCCCCATTCTAGTATTATAGACAAGCTCACCAGCCTGAACATAAACCCCTATGTCACAAGATGGGTTTCTAGTTGGCTCACGGACAGAACCCACATGGTGAGAGTTGTGGGAGCTAGGTCTGACTCTAAACTGGTTACAAGTGGCGTTCCCCAGGGCTCAGTCCTAGGACCCCTCCTGTTCGGCATATACTTCTCAGAGGTACAGACAAGCACAGGAGGACTATGGCTGACCAAGTTCACAGACGACTGCAAACTAGGGGCTATAATTGACTCACCGGCTGACACAGACATCCTCCAAAAGGGTCTCACTGAGACGGATACCTGGTGTCAAAATCATGGCCTCAAGCTAAATGCCAAAAAGTGCATAGTTATTCCCTTTGGAAATAACAAAGTACCTACAAACTACCACATAGGTGGTAGTCCCCTAAATACAGAAAACGTAATAAGGGATCTGGGGACCAAGTAGATAATAATCTCTCCTTTGATAATCACATTACCAAAGTGGTTAGAAAATCCTTCTATGTGGCCCACCTAATCACAAAAGGGTTTGCATCCAGATCAAAAGAGGTCATTGTGCCCCTCTGCTCATCACTCATCAGACCCATCATAGAGTACAACGCCCCATTTGGGATGTACCTTACAAGACACCTGCAACAGCTGGAAAGACCAGAGAAGTACCTCACCAAGAGGATAACTGGCCTCAAACAGATGCCCTATGCAGCTCGACTGAAGAAATTCCAGCTGTACTCGGTTGCATACTGCCTGCTCAGAGGTGATCTCTGCCTGACATACAAGGCCATGTCCAACCCAGAACTGATAGACATGCTCCACCTAAAGAAAACCTTATCCCCTCGAAACATGCTCTAGGGATCTAAACCTCACCACAACAATAAAAAGGATGTGCTGGAGGGATAGATTCCTGTCCCAGAGACTTCCCATGCATTGGAACAAGATTCCAATCTACATTAGGCAGAGCTCCTTGCTAGCACTCTTCAAGACAAACCTTGATTAGTGGATGGGAAACAGAAAGTTTACCCCAGGGATCACTTCAGTGGCTCTGCTGGACAGAGGCACAGGGAACTAATCTAAGGGGGTGGCGAAAGCCAACCCATTCTGGTTAGGCTTATAAATGCCTTCGGGCAGATAGCCTAGTACCTATCTATGAACCTATGAACCTATTGTACCTTGTTGTTCAGTCACCACTGTCAGCTGTTTTTTGAGCAACATATAGCTTATTATATTTTGAAGTGAATTTTGAAGTGAATCCCTGGGTCTTTGCTGGTTGGTTGGTTTGTGGCTGGTTCCTCAGTTTCCCTCCTTTGTTGTGCCATTATACGCACCAATTGTGTTCTGAGTAGCCTTTTTGTCTATTGTGGTGCAAGTTAGGGGCTTATAGTCATGGATTTGAACAACATATTGTTGGGCCTTTGTGCTGATGTGGATGACATTAGAGTGTTCGGTCTGAGTTCAAAAAGTGATGGCACAACTGAAATAGGCCATGCTGATCCAGTTGACGGCTGTAACTTGCTCTTCAGCAAATTAGGCAAAAATATGAAGACAGTACGTACAAATATTTGGCATTTAAAATTGTTCAAGGCCTACCAGAATAGAAATATTACACCAAGGGGGCCTTTGGTGGGTAAACCTGATGATATTTTGAGCAGAGAGTGGAATATGGCACAACAAAATGCATCTATGGCCTTTGTTAACATATTGACTTCCTATTATGAAAGGATTGTGGAACAGAATATGAATGATGTTAAACGATTATGTGAGGAAATGAAGGATTTTGAGGCCCAGTCTCTATACACCGACAACTTGAGTAAACTCTCTAGGGAGCTCTTATAATTTGAGAACCAAACAAAAGAAAAAAAGTTGCGCAAATTTAACAGGGATGTGGAGGACTATGACAAGGGCAGACCCTTTGAATCCCAGAAGAGTGTTAGATTTACAGAGGGCAACCAATATGGGCACATACCCATAGAAAAAGACCTTGCTCCATTCTTAAAAAAACAGGTCAGGGTTTTAGCACTTCGGGAGAGGAATCCTCGGCTACTGACACTGATAGTATATATGTCAATGACTCCCCAGACTCTAAGAAGGGGCAGGTTCAGGATCCACCTTTAGGGGTAGGACACACGGGAGGAGGGACGCAAGCACAAGGGTAGACACTATAGAAAATCTTTTGCAATCAATGGTGAAGTAACTACTGAGTATTCCAATCTACATAATATTTCAAAGCATACATTGTCTTCTGATCAGAATCAACTTCTCAATAAAGGGCTGAACTACATTCCTGTTTTTTTACTGATGAAAACTATTTGGTTAATGACGTTACAGCTTTCTGTAGAAAATTGAATTTGAAATTATTTTTTGGTACACAGGATGTATCTCAAAGATCTACAGAATTCCATTTTCACAAATCCAGTTTCACTCCACCTATGAATAAACATGTGTCCATCTTTCAACAAGCAGTTCTAAAGGATATGCATTTTAAGTTGTGTCCTTTTCAGGTATTGAGACATAATTTGTCCAAAGGGGAGCAACACGCACTTAAGGACCTCCAAGGAAACACTGATATTGCCATCCTACCAGCTGATAAGGGTGGGGCAATAGTAGTCATGGATTCCAGTTATTACTGGGCTGAGGGAAATAGGCAACTTACCAACCCTCAGCACTATATGAATATGCCCATTGACCCCACTCCGAATTTCAAGAAAGCAATTGATGAATTTTTAGAAAAAGCGATGGATGAAGACATTATCAGTGAAAGAGGTAGACAACATCTTACTGTAAGGAAGCCTGGTAAGCAATATCTATACCTTCTGCCCAAAATTCACAAAGATCTTAACCAGCCCCCTGGAAGACCGATTGTGTCGGGAATGGATTCTCTTACTGAGCCTCTATCTATATTCTTGACCCAATATTTACAGCCGCTATTGCAAGATGTTAGAGCTAGAATTAAAGATACAATTGAATTCTTACAGATAGTGTCTGATTCCCAGTTAGAGCCCAATTGGTTGATGTGCACTCTAGATGTCAAGTCGCTTTATATCAGTATCCCTCATTGGGCAGGCTTGCAAGCCTTGGAGTACTGGCTTACTAGGGTAGAACTTTATACTCCAGGATTCAACACACTACTTGTGTGTTTGACGGAACACGTCTTAACCAAAAATGTCTTCTATATCAAGGGTGAGTGTTATTTGCAAACCCAAGGTGCAGCTATGGCGGCATTTTTTGCCCCCATTTATGCTGATCTGTTCATGGGTTATATAGAGGAACAGATCATTTACAACGATGACCATAACATATTTTTGCCAGAAATTGACATATGGAGAAGATTCCTGGATGATTGTTGGATGGTTTGGCAAGGAGGCATTGACGATCTTATGGAATTTGTGCAATATATTAATGAAAACAAGTTGGATATGGAATTCACTTTAATGTATAGTAGAGAGGAAATCAATTTCCTTGATGTTAGGATTTTGCGTCTTTCAGATCATACATTACGCACCTCAGTATACAGAAAGTACCCACAATATAACAATTTGTTGCATGCGTTTAGCCTTCCTCCTAGGCACACTATCAGGAATATCCCAAAGTCTCAATTTCTGAGAATCAGAAGAATTTGTTCTTCTGAAGAAGACTTTCAAACCTTTAAGCAGGATCTTACTAGCAGATTTTTTGACAGGGCTTATAGAGAGAGTGATGTTATTGGAGCTAGCAATTGGGCCACTAACCAACAAAGATCTGAACTTTTGCAATATAGATCTAAAGAGCATAGACAGGGGTAAGATACTATATGAATGGTAACTACATATGGTAGGAATGTGGGTTTATTGAGAAATGTAATTCATAAACATTGGAATATTCTTACATCCAATGATGAACTGGGCTCCATTTTACATGAGAGATGTCAGTTTTCTTTTCGAAAAGGGAAAACCCTGAGATCTCACTTTGCTCATTTTAAGAAAATCCATAGGGGGATCAGGAAGGACAACAACTAACAATCACAGGAGACAGGCTTGTGGGTTCGTATCCTTGTGGACATTGTGTATTCTGCAAACACATACGTAAGACCAAACAATTTACGAGCAGAAACACGAGTCTATTTTTTTATATACTTTTTTTGCTAATTGTTGGTCAGACTGGGTGGTTTATTTGGTCAGTTGCACTTGCTCTGCCTTATATGTGGGACAGACGTTGAGAGCTTTGCGCTGTCGCATGTCTGAACACCTAAGTGACATACGTAACCAAAGAATCACAAACCCTTTATACAGACATTTTCAAGTACACACAAGAGCTAGGTTTACTTTTGCAGTAATAGACAAGGTCATGGGTAATAGATCCTTTAAAACAGGATGTCACTCTATTTTGAATCAAAAAGAAAGGAAATGGATTATTAAATTAGGGGGGTTATTCTCACCAGGTCTGAATGACAAAATGTGATGTATTTATTAATTTCTCATTTTGCTTCTAAAATTTTTTTGCACTAATTATGGGTGGAAGTGATGTCACAGGAAATGATGGACACTGAGTGTATTTAAACTAATGAATATGTATATAAATATCACTGATGAAGGCTACTTGCAGAAACCAGTCTAGAATGTGATATATAAATATCATTGAAACCTTATTTTTTGTCCTTGAGGTGCTGGCCTCTTTTATTTTGCATCTACTAAGCTTGTTTGGTCGATCGCATCAACCATACTTGCTAGCTTACTTGTCAGACTAAATGGAAGGGGAACCATAAATTCACTCCTGGGGTACTGCCCATGTCCCTTATGGACAGAGGCAGTCTGTAAAATGACTCAGGGCTCCAACACCCAAAGAACAACAACCCTGATACTACCCCATCCCATATGTGGGGAATTAAGATATGATATTGTCATACCCTGGTTATTATTGGCTAGGCTTGTAAAGGCTCTTGTGCCATTAGTCAATAATCATCTATGAACCTATGAACCCATGAACAATGAGGATGAAAACATTTTGTTACTATTATATTATACATAATGTGATATCCAGGCCACAGAAATGCTTTGCAGACTGTAGTTTTACAAAATTAAAAATGATAATTGCCACTCATATCTGATTTTGTATGTCTTTCTCTATAATGTCTCAATGAATAATCCATGCAAGAATATTAATATTATATGATTTAGTTTTGCAAGCATTTATGTGTGTTACCAAAGGGGAAAAAAACATTTATAGCCTACACAGAGTGATTGTCCATGTAGGCAGAGTGACACAGAGCTAAAATGGAAGTTAGCAGCTGTGCGATACAGTAAACAGAGCAGAGGGGCATGCACACGCATGCAGACATGGAAGTGTCCATGGCATGCAAATCACCTCATAAGCAGGTGAATTGCATGCAAATTAGATTGTTTTTTGGTCTGCCAAGCAGATTGGTAGTAGTGCAGAACCCATGTTGGGGTTAGAAGTGTACATGGAAAATTTCAGTGTACAGAAATGTCAAAATTGAACAGGAGCTGGAACAGCCCAATTAAAAAGTCAGAAATGGTATAGTAGGCACAGATATGTGCAAAACTGTGCCCTGTGTGTCCAAAAACTAATGTAGAATAATATAAAATAAATGTTTTTTAATACCTATATTAGGTTTGTGTGGCATGCAGCAGAGCGCAAACATGCCATTATGCAAATAAAAAATATGTGTATATATATATATATATATATATATATATATATATATATATATATATTAGAAATTTTAAAAAGTAAAAATATGACATAAGTGAGAATAATGCATTATAGGGCCCTGCATGCAGTATGTAAAATGGTAGATGTCTGTGGTTGCTAAGGAGGCAGCCCTGGAATAGTGAAGTATCCATGTTATGTGCAAGGAATTGTTTGCAAATGAGGTGAAGTTACTGAATAGCACAAATTGGCCACTGTGTCCTTAGATAAAACTCGTGTAGTCCTAGAACTGTGTTAGTGTCTGCAGAGCTGCTAGCTGACATAAAAAGGGTGTGTGTCACTGTATATTTAAGCAGATTGGAGATCAGTGGTGCCCATTTGCACTGTGTGCCACTCAGCTAAACAAGTGGTGTGTCCAATGCTACTAAGTTTTGTTTAGCTGTGGAGTGCATGCTTTAGCTGGTTTAAGCTATGCTGAGGGTGGCCCTGCATGGGGGTGTGTCCAGACTGCTGAGCAGTGTTGACAACAGTGCCACGGGTATGCACACAACACCACAGTGCTTAGCAGGGAAGGCATTTAAAAAAAAGGAAAGGAAATAGCTTGGGAAAGCCAATCATGTCTAAATTACTGATAAGCCCTGTTCCACTGACACTGGGCCATTCAAACCCCTTAATGATATACTTGGCAGGTGGAATGTGTCATAGTTAGCCAATCACACAGGTTGCATCTGCAGCACACCACTATAAAATATGCATACACCCTACAATCTGATTTTTCACCCATACTCTGCACCACTGGAGTACAGACTTTGGGAATTTTAACTGACAGAATGCTAGGGGCTGCTGCTGCTGCTGTGCTACATCTGTATGTGCTAGAGGCTGACGGTAGTGCTGATGCTGCTGCTGACACAATAGGCCTAGACTGAGAAGGAGAGGAGTGTTCAGGCCCAGGGTAATCTTCCAGAAGCTAAATGAGCTGGAGATTGTAGAGTGTTACAGGATGGATAGGGACATACTACAAGAACTCACCAAGCTCTGCTGCCCTCAACTCAGACCCAGAGTCAACAGAGGGGAACCCATCACAGTGAAAACAAAGGTATGTATAGCCCTTAGAATGCTAGTTACAGGTACTTTTCAAACACCAGCTGGAAACATGAGGTGGTCTCACAGGCATCTGCATCTAGGGTACTCCACCAGTTCCTGGCTGCTATGCAAACACATGCCACTGAACACATTTATTTACCCCATACCTCAGAGGAGAGGGTGAGCAGTATGTGTCTCTTCCACTGTGTAGCACACTACCCTGAGGTACTGGGTGCCATAGACTGCATTCTTTTACACATCAAAGCACTGCCCAGTGAGGAGGTTAGACTCTACATCAATCGCAAGGGGTATCACTCCATCAACTGCCAGGTTGTGTGCAATCCGCATGGCATTATCATGAGTGTGTGTGCCGGCAGCCCTGGCAGTTGTCATGACTCCCATATCTGGCACACATCACAGCTGCAATAGATGTAATAGATGTTTGACAGGGAGGGCATCCCATATGGCCATCCACTGGGGGATGCTGGCTATTCACTGGAAACGTGAATGATGACACCTATCAGAAATGCACACACACCTACCGAAGAATGCCATAATGAGGCACACACACAAACTAGGAACATCACAGAGCATGTGTTTGGGCTGCTCAAGTCATGGTTCTGCTGCCTCGATATATCTGGTGGAGCCCTGCAGTACTCTCCAGCCACATGTGCGCAGATGTTTACAGTATGTGCCATACTACACTATATGATCCTGTGGAAACAGCTGTGGCAGGATCATTACAGGGAAGGGACACACAGCCCTCCCCACTAATGCCAAGGTCCCCATAGCCAAACCCAGAGGGGGACTTGGAGGAGGAACCTCCTGAGCCTGTCTCTGACGACAGACGTAGGCATGCCCAGTATGCCCTGGACATGGCCAAGAGACTACACATAGCACATGCACTGACAACGTAGGGTCCTAGAGACTGACATCTCACTCCAACTCACAAACATAGTAAAAAGGATGCCAACCACACCACACAACCTATACATTACCGTGTATTGTTTGTGTACTGCATGCATCAGACAGAGTCAGCCCTGAAGCACTGTTATCTCAACTGCTGCTTTCACAAGGTAAGTCACTCTTCTGTTCAACAAATATATGGGTTACCAGACTATGGTAGCATATGTATGGACCTGCTGCATGTATGCAAGGGAACAGAGTGGGCTACGTGCAGAGAACTAACAGCTATGTGGGACAACAGGAACTCTGTCCAGTACTGGTTGCCCCATAATATTCAGTAGGTCACAAGGCAGCAAAACCCACTGCAGTATGTGAGGGGAATGCCAAACAGCAGTGTCATAGGACAGATGCTTGACTGTCAAAGCTAGAATCTCCTACCCCCAACACAGCTGTGTTCCCATACAACTGCAGTAACAGTATGTTTGCAAAATTATCGCAGCAGACCACACAATCCCAGAACTGTCCCAAAAAACCTGGCAACATGTTCTATTTCCTCATTATCAATATGCAGGGATAAAGTTTATGTCTGTCTGCTGTTGATACTGTCAGGAATTAAACTTCACGTTCTGTTGGCTGTTGTGGCTTAGTGGGCTAAGTATATTAGCATGATTGATGGTGTTCATGGTTCAAAGCTGGCTGCACTGACAGTTTTGCATGTGAGGTACTCCTATGGTATGAGTCCCACAGACTGTCAATATGTTACTATTTGTTACTGCAAGAAAGCTGGACAATGCCAGAGACAGTGGAGGGACAGGGGGCCACAGCTATGGACATTACACATGCTCTGAGTAACCTAGAAGGTGGCTAGTATAACAGCAGGTAGTAACAAGTCAGAGTAGCAGCAGGATGTAAAGGCCATCACATAACTGTGTCAGTACCTACAAAACGTCAGTGGGCACAATGTAGTAGTATATTACCAAAACATACAACTGTCTGAGGAGCAGAGAAGACATATGGGGTGGAATGCTGGACATCCTGCAAAATATGTACAGTCAGAGGTGTGAAGTCTGTAACACTGTGTGTGGTGTTACATCATGTACCCCAATCACAGCATACCTACAACTACTTAGAGCAGGAAATATGGACAAAGCCATGAACAGGAGTGGGACAAAGGTCCACATATAAGGAGAAGGATTAATTAGTGGCCCCACAAATGTAGAAAGTGCAGAGACTAGCAGGTCGTCCAGTAGCATGGGTTCTCTGTTGTGTATGGAGTCAGTAAATCAACTGTCTGTCATCAGTTCCTAACATCACTCTATAATTTATTTATTTATTTATTTTATTTATTTATTTACAGTTGATTTACCAGGATTGTCCATTGGGCCTGAAGTACCCGTTTTCAATGGAGTCCTGGGGAGAAAAGCTCCTGAATAAAGATACAAAACATTACAGAAGTTTACACATTAACACATTCAGTCAAATTAATACAAATTGACAAAAACAGTGGTAAAAAACTTTAACAGTGGTTGACAAAATAGAGAAATGTGTGTTCAAGACAAAAAACAGAGGAACATGTGATTACAAGCAAAGAATCTTTGGTTATGCTATATAAGATTAGCATTTCATTGTTGTAGAAAATGTGTAGTATTTAGAATGGAATACTAGAGTCTAACAATTATTAGGGTGTTATTGCTTTAGCTAATTTATAGTTTCTGGTATATATGATGTGGTGCCTGTAGGGGGCAGGCTAGACTAGCAGGATGAGAGCAGGAGCATTCCCAGGAAGATGTTAAGTGTGAGTGTAGGAGGGATGAGAGCAGGAGCATTCCCAGGAAGATGTTAAGTGTGTGTGTAGGAGGGATGAGAGCAGGAGCATTCCCAGGAAGATGTTAAGTGTGAGTGTAGGAGGGATGAGAGCAGGAGCATTCCCAGGAAGATGTTAAGTGTGAGTGTAGGAGGGATGAGAGCAGGAGCATTCCCAGGAAGATGTTAAACGTGTGTGTAGGAGGGATGTGAGCAGGAGCATTCCCAGGAAGATGTTAAGTGTGAGTGTAGGAGGGAGGAGAACAGGAGCATTCCCAGGAAGATGTTAAGTGTGAGTGTAGGAGGGATGAGAGCAGGAGCATTTCCAGGAAGATGTTAAGTGTGTGTGTAGGAGGGATGAGAGCAGGAGCATTCCCAGGAAGATGTTAAGTGTGAGTGTAGGAGGGATGAGAGCAGGAACATTCCCAGGAAGATGTTGTGTGAGTGTAGGAGGGATGAGAGCAGGAGCATTCCCAGGAAGATGTTAAGTGTGAGTGTAGGAGGGATGAGAGCAGGAGCATTCCCAGGAAGATGTTAAGTGTGAGTGCAGGAGGGATGAGAGCAGGAACATTCCCAGAAAGATGTTGTGTGAGTGTAGGAGGGATGAGAGCAGGAGCATTCCCAGGAAGATGTTAAGTGTGAGTGTAGGAGGGATGAGAGCAGGAGCATTCCCAGGAAGATGTTAAGTGTGAGTGTAGGAGGGATGAGAGCAGGAGCATTCCCAGGAAGATGTTAAGTGTGAGTGTAGGAGGGATGAGAGCAGGAGCATTCCCAGGAAGATGTTAAGTGTGAGTGTAGGAGGGATGAGAGCAGGAGCATTCCCAGGAAGATGTTAAGTGTGAGTGTAGGAGGGATGAGAGCAGGAGCATTCCCAGGAAGATGTTAAGGGTGAGTGTAGGAGGGATGAGAGCAGGAGCATTCCCAGGAAGATGTTAAGTGTGTGTGTAGGAGGGATGAGAGCAGGAGCATTCCCAGGAAGATGTTAAGTGTGAGTGTAGGAGGGATGAGAGTAGGAACATTCCCCGGAAGATGTTGTGTGAGTGTAGGAGGGATGAGAGCAGGAGCATTCCCAGGAAGATGTTAAGTGTGAGTGTAGGAGGGATGAGAGCAGGAGCATTCCCAGGAAGATGTTAAGTGTGAGTGTAGGAGGGATGAGAGCAGGAGCATTCCCAGGAAGATGTTAAGTGTGAGTGTAGGAGGGATGAGAGCAGGAGCATTCCCAGGAAGATGTTAAGTGTGTGTGTAGGAGGGATGAGAGCAGGAGCATTCCCAGGAAGATGTTAAGTGTGAGTGTAGGAGGGATGAGAGCAGGAGCATTCCCAGGAAGATGTTAAGTGTGAGTGTAGGAGGGATGAGAGCAGGAGCATTCCCAGGAAGATGTTAAGTGTGAGTGTAGGAGGGATGAGAGCAGGAGCATTCCCAGGAAGATGTTAAGTGTGAGTGTAGGAGGGATGAGAGCAGGAGCATTCCCAGGAAGATGTTAAGTGTGAGTGTAGAAGGGATGAGAGCAGGAGCATTCCCAGGAAGATGTTAAGGGTGAGTGTAGGAGGGATGAGACCAGGAGCATTCCCAGGAAGATGTTAAGGGTGAGTGTAGGAGGGATGAGAGCAGGAGCATTCCCAGGAAGATGTTAAGGGTGAGTGTAGGAGGGATGAGAGCAGGAACATTCCCAGGAAGATGTTAAGTGTGAGTGTAGGAGGAATGAGAGCAGGAGCATTCCCAGGAAGATGTTAAGTGTGAGTGTAGGAGGGATGAGAGCAGGAGCATTCCCACGAAGATGTTAAGTATGTGTGTAGAGATTTTTTAAAAGCTGGAAGGTTAGCAGTGGTACGAATGGAGGGGGGAAGGGAGTTCCAATTGCATGCCAGGGAAAAGGACAGCAGATTTTTCCCTGGCGAGTGAAGAGGTTTGTACAGTTCTATCAGATTTTGGTTATTAGATCTTAGGGCTCTTTGTGGCACGTGCATTTTAAAGGTGAAGCTGAGTGAGGGACAGAGGGATGGATGGAATATGAGTTTGTGGGCAAAGCAGAGCTGAGTAAAGGTGAGATAGATAGGAAGCTCAAGCCAGTTTAGTTTGTGGAGAGATACACAGTGGTGGGTAGATGCTTTGTGGCCAGTGGCAAATTTGGCAATTTTATTATAACATGAGGACAGTTTTGTTTTAAGGGATGATTGAAGGATTTTTAGAAGAGGAGCCCCATATAGTAGTGAAGGAATGAGGAATGTTGTAGCAAGAGTATGTTTAGTAGATGTGGAGAGGAATTTATTATGTCGATAAAGCATGCCAAGTTTATAATGTTTTTTTTTTATGTTTAGTAGTAGATGGCTATTGAATTTGAGCTGGTCATCTATCAGGACCCCTAACAGTTTGCTTTTAGATACTAGTTCAAGAGGGGTGTTGTTTTGGCTGATGATAGAGAGTAGATTTTTGTTAATGGTTGTGTTTTTAGAGGGGGTAAATACCATAAGCTTGGTTTTAGATGCATTGAGTGCTAGATGATTGTTTTTCATCCATTGTTCTGTGGTAGAGAAGGCCTCTTGGGTTAATTTTAAGAGAGTGGGAATGGATGTGGCTGTGCAGATAATTGTAGAATCATCTGCATATTGAACAAGTTTGGCGTGGGGAATTGAGTGGGAGAAGTCATTTATGAATATATTGAAGAGGAGAGGACCCAAGATGGAACCTTGGGGGACACCAGTGGGTGTATTTAGAAAGGAGGAGATGGCTGTTTTCCATTTGACAGCTTGTTGCCTATGGGAGAGATAGTTGGTGAACCAATTGATAGTGGTAGGGGATAGGTTAAGGTTAGATAGCTTAGTAAGGAGAAGGCTGTGAGATATGGTATCAAAGGCTTTAGAAAGGTCGAGAAGGAGAGTGGACACAACAGAGCCAGAGTCTCGGGCAGTATTTATTGTTTCCAGGAAGGAAAGGAGGGCAGTCATGGTGCTGTGGCTGGGTCTGAAACCATGTTGTGTGTGGGTTAGTAAGTTATTATCTAGGAGATAGGGAAGGAGTTGGAGATGGATGCATTTTTCTAAGAGTTTTGATATAGGAGAAAGGATGGCGATGGGATGGTAGTTAGTGATATCATTGTTCTTGCCTCCTTTATGTAAGGGAATGATGAAAGCTCTTTTCCAGAGTGTGGGAATAAGACCTTCTTGGATAGAGTGATTTATTAGGATGCTGATGGGGAAGGCAATGGCATCGGCAGCAATGTTAAGGAAGTATGAGGGTATGTTATCAGGTGCATTAGAACATGGTTTTAGCTTTTGCAGGAGCTTTTTTATGGTAGATGTAGGGATGGATTTTAGGGAAAAAGGTGTGAGTTGAGAGGTAGGAGATGAGGGGGGAGGAAGGAGGTGGGATGTAGGTGTAGAGGGTGTGGTGTTATTGGAGAAGGATGTGGTAAGTTTAGAGATGGAGTCTAAGAAGAAAGAGTTGAATTGGGTGGCGAGATTGATATCTGGAGCACTTGGGTCTGGGGACCCAAATGATTTGCCACTGATGTACCAGAAAATCACAATGTTATGTAAAACATACCAGACATATGATGCAAAACCCTGTACAGTCTATTACAATCTGTACACACCCTAGGTATGACTCATGGCCACATGGACTCTCAGTGGATGTTGTTGCTGACCGATGGACACGTCTGACACTCTACTCCCACCACATGTTCTAGGACAGACAATGTGCAGTCAAGGACACTGTCTGTCTGCTCCATCAGTGAAATGATGCATGGCATCACCAATGTGATGGAGGGAGGCACGGATTTCAGACAGTGATGTGTCCATAATCCTGAGCATCCATCTGTTGTGGCATTCAGAACATGCCTGTGCCTCCATGATGGACCAAAACATGAGTCGGGTGACTCCTGATGTGACACCTGTGACAGGTGGTAAATGGGCAGCAGTCCTCTTTTGAGCACCCCTGTCAATCTTCCTGTGTGGGACCTTGCCAGATGTCTGGCTATGACTAGTGTCTACACTCACTGATGCCATTGTTGCCACACTCTCCTGTTTAATGCCGCCACACTCTGTCCTATATCTGTGGCCACAGGGGACAGGGTATGTGTGAGGATACTGACTGTGTGTGGCGATAAAGGGTGATTTATTTATTATTTTATTTATTTATTTATTTTATTTTATTTTACATTTGTTGACCGGGATAGTCTAAACTGGATTTATGTCCATTTTCAGTAGAATCCCAGGGAGATAAGCTCCAAGAGATTACTAGACTACTAACATACAGGTACTAGTTGTTATACAGTTAAATACTACAAATTTTAAACAGTTCAGGAATCTTCACAGTTTATAAAAAAAACATGTTACAAGCATTAGATAAGATATTTTAGACTTTATGTACAAGACTTCATTAGTAACTAGAAAGTAATTGTTAAAAAAATGCATACTTCAAAGTTCAACAGTTCAGCAATGCTCACAGTTTAAACAATACTTGTTGCCTGCCTGAGGTAGGATGCTTTAGAATTATATGCAGAAGAATTTAACTAGACATAATTTAAAATACCTATTAGGATAAGATATTTTTGCCAAGGATAGGCCTTGATCTAAAAAGACACAGATAGAGCAGAAATTAGGTCTTAAGAGAGGGTATTTGGGATATAATACGAGATTAGTCTGGATTTGTATGTGACGAAGTGGGATGCCAACCCATGGGACAGATTCAGCCCCCAAGAACCCCACCTGTGGCTCACTATGGCCACCATCATCATCAGGGTCTGGTGAGACACTGACATCAGGGTGTGATGGGGACAGACTCCAACCCCCAAGGTCATCTGTGAGGAGGAAGACAAAATAAGTACATTACTACCTGCACTATTATGTATGGTGATCCACACACACACACACACATGCACGCACACACACACACACACACACACACACACACACACACACACACACACACACAGACAGACAGACACACACACACACACACACACACACACACACACACACACACACACACACACACACACACACACACACACACACACACACACACACACACACACACACACACACATACAGGTGAGGTGCCACAACTGGATTACACATAACACATCTTATTTATGATCCAATGCACAACACACAAGCAGACTACAATATACACAGACAAGACAGGCCAATTAAACCACATGCAGTGTAGCTACATCTGGTTAATGTTGCCACTACTATCCATCTGTGAGATAAGTGATATGTCAGTGTATGTGATAGATCCACACCTAGAACACAGTGCACCTATCTTGAGCATACTATTGCTCCCTCCAAAACTGAACATACAAGTAGTGCACTCTGGCTAAGCATATTAGTTGTGTATACAGCAAAATGGCAGTCCTTAACATTCTAAGGGTATATATGATCTAAATAAAAACAGTATCACACTTACTGGGTACAGGATGTTGGACTCTGGCCACACCTGACATACCCATGGAAATGTGAGGGAGAGGTATTGTTAGCAATACCAAATGTGGCATTGCTACAGGATAATATGTGCATATATCAACATGTACAGTAGGTACTGTGATACTGCCTACATTGCTGACATTCTGAGTATGTGTGCACAAATGTACATTACAAACAACCCCCCCCCCAATGCAGACTGAACTGACATCCATGTACTGGCATGCAGAGGCTGCCACAATGACTGATACAGTATTAGAGTGATGAACACAGGAGACTTACCTGGATGATCCTCTGCTGTGGATGCTGTGGCACCCACGTCCATGATGTGTGGGGTGATGGATGCTTGGGAGCTGGTTGTTGATCCCAGGTTCACCAGGAATTCCTCTGTGGCTAAGAGTTGTTCTACTGTTGCAGACCCTCCCCCAGTGGCAGCACAGTCCCTGACCATAGCAGCAGCCCTTTGCCATGTAGCATTTACCATGTCTGTTACCCTGTGGCGGACCTGCTCATAGCTTCTGCCTATAGTCCTATGCGGTTGACTGTTATGACGAAGTCAGCCCACAATGCTGCACGTTGCTCATGAGTCTGGTGAGTCCTGGACAGCAGAATGTCATAATGCAGTCTGAGGCCATCCAGGATAACATAATTTGCCACAGCTGAAAATGGCGGGTGCCTCTGTCTATATATCCTTTCTGAAAGACAAGAATAGGGGATCACATCAAAGGCCCACATACTTTCCTCTCCATTATGTACAGACCCTGCACATCCAAATTGGCCTGCACTATCTACTGCTATCTCCCATGTCATACCCCACCATCTATTAACACAGAATGTATATGGCTATCAGCAACATAGTAGCAACACAGGTTATTTTCCTTTGTGCCATGACGGAGTGTGCTGTATGTCTCCACTCCCATCAATGCCGTCTATTGTGGTGTGTCCCCTATGGCCAACATCCCAATACCATATCAGACAGCCACTGTTTGACAAAAAGGTGTGTGTTATTTAGAGTATATGGGGACAGTCTAGCAACATCTGTGTTCCACAATGACAGACAGCAATGCAAATGTGCTGTAGGGTATCCTCCCTGTAGGTGTTCTACTTCTCCAGTACACAGATGTTTGTGGAATGTGTAAGTGTGTCTGATATATGTGGTCCCTTTGCTTGAAACATGTAGATGTCTGGCAAACTGTTGGACAATAATTGATGGTTGTTCTTAGAATGTGGAGAATCTGGCTGTCATGCACCAGAACCCTCAGAAAACAGTTATGCTACAGTAGTATCTGTCATTGTATTCATACCCTTACTTTGTATGATCAATATGTATACTCTGTTGCTGAGATTGGGCCCGTGTCCCCCCACTACTTATGGCTATGACCTGCAGTTCTCTGTACAGGGTTGCCAGGTATGGTAGCCATAGCTGTCAAGCGATGAGATACAAATGTCAACAAAACAGTGACTTAGTCAGAGTACATCAGGGACAGTCATGGGCACTGGTACAGTGACTGGCCTATTCCGGTGTGACATTCACAGACTGACAGGAGCTGAATGACAGTACATCATGTTATATGCCAGCTGTGCCCACCATTACTTACTGTCACTATGTCTAATCCTGTAGCATTTGTACAGGAGTCGACCATTGTCTGAGGGAGTGAGAGGGCCATAGCTGTGATCTATGTCACAGCAGGAAGAGTTGAAAGGCATGCCTGTAGCTGCTGGACAGAAGACTATCAGCAACATGTCATTCCCAGAGATGTACTAGAGGCCTACTGTTGTAATCCCTATTCCCCATAACTGCATCCACCCATCTGCATCCCATTATATGGTGACATGAATTACATACCTGGTAGAGTGCTGTGATCCTCTTGTGCAGAAATCCTGAAGAAAAAATGCTTCCAAAATCACGGTCTGTCTTGGTAAAGCAAGTTACAGACCTGTTTACCATTGGCAGCTTCTTGCCTTTTGTCGGGAATGCTCAATAACAGATGATTGCCTGTGTAACAATCCATGACTCAGACTTGTTTATTGCATCCAGAACAGCTGGGTTGAACCTTCATTAGCCAATGACATGGCACAACAGTGCAATATTTAAGGTCTTCATGTAGGCCTTGGCCCCTTTCCTAGTCTTTGAGATGGAGTGAGGTGTGGAGAATGCAGCATTGCAGAGGGTAGGTGCAAATACTGTCTACGTTTGGGATTTATGTGGTATGTCCACAGTTTTCCATGTTATATTAGGGCATTGTCAAATGACTTTCTGATTATGTGGCAGTTCAGTGTTAAACAATGCGGGTTGAGGTCTGTAAGGGGGAAGACATGTGAGTGTCATACGTCATACACATCAGAATATGCATGCTACTGCATAGCTGCTGGTCTATCAGCTGTGTATGTTTGTAGGGGCAAGCTGTGACACATGTCCCTGTCACTTAATCTTTGCCCCCCACCCCTTTATGTATGGGTGTTGTGTGGATTCCTTGTTCTAGGGGGTTGTGAGATATGGTAGGTCTGTAGCAGGTAGCTGACCATACTACTGCATATGTTGCAGGCTGCAGCTGCTGCTTTTTGGCCAGGACTCATACTGGGGAGTGTGAACACATTGGAGGACAGCAAGTTATATGTGCCAGTGAGGGAGCAGTGTCAGCTCTGTCTTTACAGCAGAGCCAGGGTGAAGGTACCCATAACAGGTGAGGCATGTGCTTAAGGTGCATATGTTATGTAACAATGCCAATCACAGAGTGGTAGGAGACATATAAGTAGCCTATATATATTTGTGCAGTGTGTCCCTACCTACAGGCCTTTGACATGCTAACATGCATAGCAGTGAATGCAGTAGCAACAACCTGTTTTAGTTAAAATTGCAGGACTCAGTCATTATTTGTTGTATTCACAAGAGTGTAATTGAAGTGCAACACACTGGATTCTAAACCAAGAATGTGGGTGGCAAAATGTACAGCATGCTAGGAATTTAACAGACTGAGATACTGAGTCAATACTGCAACAGCTGTATTTGTAGTATATATGTGCATGCATACAGTCTGTTACACAGGATTCACATTAGCATGTGGGTTTGGATGGGTATGATGTGTGGCACTGAAATGTCTGTCATGATTTTCTAACCTCAATCTGTACTGACTTGTCAGTACTATAGTGCACAGAAAAGGTTTTGTGAAAACTGTGCCAAAAGTAGGTGGCACAACTGTGGGCATTCTACAACAGTCTGTGCAGTTGACAGCTATACCTGCTATCCTAGGCCACATGTACATCCATCATTATGTATTTGGCTATGTATTGGTGTGGTGTCTGCATCACAGTCCTAAGTACACTGCCAATTTTCTCATTATATATACATACAGTGTGTCATTGGCAATCAGGATATGTTTATGGAAACACCTGCTTTACATCAGAGCTGAGTGGCCTAGCTGTCTAATGCACTATGCTGTAATTAACAGGGGCCTGGGTTTGAGACTTGGCAGGAGGTGATTATTTTGCAGATGTGCCTAACAGGGTCAGAAAAAAACATAAGATGATTAAGGCAGTTTTAAGTGGTTTGCGCGGGTTTGTGCTTAAACCCATGCTAATTATAAAAAAAGAAAAGAAAAAAGGGGGTGATAGGAAAGTGGCGAAATGGAGGCAAGCAGGGGGAAAAACATATTGAAAAGCAAGTAGGGAAGTGAAGGAAGGGTGTAGGAAAGGAACATAGCTCTCCATTTCTTCTACAATAACAGCTGTGCAAGTTGTAGAGAATTTGGAATTTGGATACTCACACCCCAGAGAGAGGGGTGAGGGCAACATATCTGTGTTGATGAATTCATTTAATAATTGATTGTGTCCATTGGACATGGGTGCAAAATGGAGAGATATGTATGAGGAGATATTTTTTGTGGAACAGGCACCATTTTTTTAAGGTGTGAGTGGAATGTTGGGGAAGGGATATAAGTATGTGTGGGGAGGTAAGCTGAGTAGGATAGACAGACAAGGCAAACAAGATAGCATACAGGGGTGCTGTGTGACCCATGAGGCAGGTAAAAACCTTGGATAGGGAGGGTGTTGTGGAATCATAGAGTCATGTACCCCCATGTGGCAGTAGTGCGACTGAGCTTCCCACCCATGGGCAGTCAACACTGCTCCTTCACTGCCCCAAAGGTGGCTATGGTGTAGGCTGGGAGCCGGTACCACCTTGCCCCTCCAGGTTGGTGAGTCTGCCCTCAATCTGGTGCAGAAGATTCTCATAGCCATGATGCAAGATCCTGCACACTATCACTGGTAGCTGTTCCTGGGTGAACCCCCCCTCCATCCCTGCTCCCAGGGGGGACAGGCCCTGTCCTCTGAGGCAGTTCCACCCATTGGTGGTGCAGGACCAGCAGAGGGGGCACCATTGGCTTGGGTCTCAGATGTGCTGGGACCCGGAGCCACAGCTGGCTGAGGTAGGGTAGGCGGATCACCAGGAACTGGCCTACACAGTTGAGTTATGGTGTTGAGGTATTTGAAAGTGTATAGGTTAGTAATGAACATAATATTTAGTAAGTTATAACAGCATGGCAGAACATTGCAAATAACCCAGTAACATAACATTGTATTGTATATGGAACCCAACAGTAAGTGAGATAATAGACAGTATTGTAACAGCATGCCAATAACAGTTGCATCAAAAGGCATAAGGCCAACAACATAGGTAATTCAACAAGGTATTTTAGTATGCAACCATTGTAATACATAACAATAATAAAACACAAGGCCCACTATAACATTTTGAACAGAACATATGTTAATAGTAAACCATAACTGATGTATAACAATAATAAATTATGATGCAGATAAGGGGTGGTGGGAGAGAGAAATACAGTCCATTAATACCAGTATAGGCTGTATTGTTTGCAACAGTGCTCTTATATACTCTACATGTCTGCCCTTCCTGAATGTATACATGTGCCTTTTAGCTTCTGTAGCATGTATATACCTCTCAAGCTATCTGCATGGGACAGTATGGGCCAAGCTGCAGCACCTAAAAGGATCACAACTACAGAGGACTATTACATGTCAGGGGGAAAATATGACTACCAAGGTGTACTGTGGACTGATGTAGTGTGACTGTGCTATTGACATAAATCATGTCCATGATAGATCTGTGACAGAGGGATTAGGCAACAGTGATCACAGTCCAGGACACTTGAGAGACATGCATCCTGCACAGGACAGAGAGTTTATGACTATCATGCCATCCTTGGCAGGCATGGGGTTAGACTCTCAGCAGACATTTACAGACACACCAAGTATACAGCCATACCAATATTATAGGTTCATATGTAGGTACTAGGCTATCGGGCCAAGGGCCTAAGTAAGCCTAGCCAACAAAGTTCCCAGGCTTACGCCAACCCAAGAAAGTTAATTTCCTGTGCCCCTGTCGAGCAGAGCCACAGAAGTGATCCCCAGAGTGTATTTCCTATTTCCCATTCACTCATCAAGATTTTTCTTGAAGAGTGTTAATGAGGAACTTTGTTTGACATAGATGGGTAGCTTGTTCCAGAGTATGGGAAGTCTCTGGGACAGGAATCTATCCCTAAAGCATGTCCTGTTTATTGTGGTTCATAGGTTCATAGGTAGGTACTAGGCTGTCTGCCTGAGGGCATTTATAAGCCTAGCCAGAGTGTGTCGCCTTTCACCACCCCATTGATTAATTAACTGATCCTCTGTCAAGCAGAGCCAATGAAGTGATCCCAGGGGTGTATTTTCTGTTACACATCCACTTGTCAAGGTTTCTCTTGAAGAGTGTTAGTGAGGGGCTCTGCCTAATGTAGTTTGGAATTTTGTTCCAAAGCATGGGGAGTCTCTGTGACAGGAATCTATCCCTCCAGCATGTTCTATTTATTGTTGTGGTGAGGTTTAGCTCACTAGAGCGCGTGGCTTGCAGTGACTTGGATTTCTTTAGGTGGAGCATGTCCATCAGTTCTGAGTTGGACATGGCTTTGTAAGTCAGGCAGAGATCACCTCTGAGTAAGCGATATGCCACTGAGTACAGCCAGAGTTTTTTTCAGTCAGACTGCATAGGACATATGTTTGAGGCCAGTAATCCTCTTGGTGAGGTACTTTTGTGGTCTTTCCAGCTGCTGGAAGTGTCTTGTGAGATACATCCCAAATGGGGCATTGTACTCTATGATGGGTCTGATGAGTGACGAGTAGTGGGGCACTATAACCTCTTTATTTCTAGATGCAAACCCTTTAGTAATTAGATGGGCTACATAGAAGGATTTTCTAACTACTTTGGCAATATGATTGTCAAAGGAGAGATTACTATCTACCTGGGTCCCCGGATCTCTTATTACCTCTTCTGTATTAAGGGGGCTGCCACCTATGTGGTAATTCATGGGTGTTTTGTTTTTCCCAAACAGGATGACTATGCATTTTTGGCATTTAGCTTGAGGCCATAATTTTGACACCAGGTGTCCGTCTCAGTAAGGCCCTTTTGGAGGATGTCCATGCTAGATGGAGAGTTAATTATGGCTCCCAGTTTTCAGTCATCTGCGAACTTGGTTAGCCACAGTCCTCCTGTGTTTGCCTGTACTTCTGAGAAGTATATGCCAAACAGTAGGTGTCCCAGGACTGAGCCTTGCAGGACACCACTTGTGACTGGTTTAGAGTTGGACCTGGAGCCCACTATTCTTACCGTATGAGTTATGTCTGTAAGCAAGTTGGTAACCCATCTTGTAACGTAGGGGTTTATGTTCAGGCTGGTGAGTTTTTCTGTAATGCCCAAGTGGGGAATGGTGTCAAAAGCCTTGGCGAGGTCAAGGTAGGCTGTGTGAACCACCTTTCCCTCATCTATGGCCTTGGTGACTGTCTCGAAGAAGTCAACCAGGTTTAGTAGGCATGATCTGCCCTCAACAAAGCCAAACTGGGTGGGGTCAAATGTTTGGAGGTTCCTAATGTCTTTGTTAATAAGCTCCATGATGATGCACTCCATAGCCTTGCAGACCAGGCTAGTCAGGCTTATGGGGCAATAGTTACCAGGGTCAGTTGTGGCCCCTCCTTTGTGGAGTGGAATAACCATTGCTGTGCGTCATTCTATGGGCACATAGTCTGTGGAGAGGCTGAGGCTGAACAGCGTGTTTAGGTGGGGGGTTAGTTCATTCTGTAGTACATGCAAGAAGCAGCCTGGGACACCATCTGGCCCCATTGACTCTGTGTTTTTGGCTTTTGAAAGGGCTGTGTTCACCTGTG
The DNA here is from genome assembly GCF_019279795.1 of Protopterus annectens. Lineage (NCBI taxonomy): Eukaryota > Metazoa > Chordata > Ceratodontiformes > Protopteridae > Protopterus > Protopterus annectens. The sequence continues at coordinate 514,669,853 of NC_056737.1, read as the reverse complement.
CGTCTGTGATTTCAGGGACACTACACTTTTCTGGTATTGTTGTGGGCCCTTTGGGGGTGAGAGGGGGGGTGAAGTTTGCACTGAATCTATCTGCCAGGATGTTGGCAATATCAGTAGTGTCAGTATATTTTGTGCTATTTTGCACTAGTTCAGTGCATATCTGTGAGTTCCCACTTAGATTATTAACATAGTTAAATAAGGATTCGTGGTTATCTTTTGAATCCTTGGCTATTTTTCTTTCGAAGTTAGCCTTGTATGATTTTATGAGGGGCCTTAGTTTCTTATTGATACTGATCAGGGATGTCTTTCCTTCTTGGAGTTTGCTTTTTTTATGAACTAGTTACCTCCTTCTGTTGTATAGCCTGTTTATGGCATGGGTCCACCAGACTGGTTTCGTTCTCTTAGAGGAGTGAGTTTTGGTTTTTCTAGGGATGGCAATTTCCATGCATCCTTGTAGGCTGTGAAACTTACCTCCCCTGTCTTAAGTAAGATAAAGTTTGCTTTAGAAAAGTTTTTTACTGTGGTTTCCTTAGTTGGGGGTGGTGGTGGGGTGTGGACATCCAGTGTGATTAGTTTACGGTCTGATCTAACCAGTGATGGGTTGACCTCTGGTGTGGAACATCTGTCGCCCATGTTGGTGATGACCAGGTCCAATATGTTTTCACCTCTGGTACAGGAGTTTACCAGCTGATCCAGGGCATTTGAGTTGATGAATTCCAGGAAGCACTGGGCCTGGAAGTTTGTACTCGAGTAGTTTTCCCAGTTAATGGTAGGGTAATTGAAATCACCCAATATCAGGGTGTTCGGTAGGACCTTCATGTTTTCCAGTGTCCACAGAAAGGTGGAGTGGTGGTCCTGGATCATGGAGGGTGATTTGTAGCAGGCCACAATTTGTTAGTTGCACATGGATGATCTCAGAGGTATCATGCTGCGCCACTAACCTGGAGGTGTAGCTTTCCTTGATGAATATGGATACACCCCCTACTTTTGTGTTTCGGTCAGTGTTCTGTGACCGAAATGTGTGGTATGAGTTGTAGCTCGGTAGTGTCGGGGTGCTCTCTGGAGCCTTGAATCAGGTTTCAGTTACTGCACAGATGCTGACATTCTCCATACTGAGGAGTGCTTCAAGTTTCTGCATTTTGAGATTTAAACTCCTGTCGTTGAGTAGCATAACCACAGTTTATTGTTGATTGTGCTGTTTATGGAGGTGGGTTTGACTTTTGAGCCTTGCCTAAAAAAGGCAATATGGGGGCAGCTAGAGCCTTGGCCAGTATTTGAATGCCTAGGAGTGACAGGTGCAAGCCATCTCTTGAGAAGCAACGCGGCTTGTCGAGCATGTCATCCCAGGCTGACAGACACTGGATCCCCTTTGAATGACACCAGAAGCTTAGCCAATTATTGAACTTGATCATTTTTTTCTTTATACTGAGGTATCATTCTTGGTGAGGGCAGGGTGCTACTCAGGGTCAGGGCGGTGGCGGCTGGTGACTTCAAATTAAAGGGGGGCTGCAGGAGACAGCTGAATGGTTGGAGCCAATGGGAAGGGTTGTGGCCAACTAGAAAGGGGTGGAGCTATGTTCAAAACCACAACAACTGGAACTTTAATTAAATATGCTGCCCTGGGTGCCAAACCATCATTATGAGAGTACAATCAAAACAAAATGAAGTGTAGAAGAAAAAAAATATTTCAATGCATTGGCTACATGACAGCTTACTTAATATCTAGGTGGAAACACAAAGGTTGTGAGGCATGAAAAAATAAATTACTTTTTAAATACATTAGTGGAATGCCAGTCAAAATCAAGTATAAAAAAGCAAGCAGCAGTAAACTCAAACCACTTCTCCTTGCACTGCAGTTCTAATTATAATTTATATTCAGCTTTATAAAATTACCAAATAACATGCTGAAAGTAGCAATCTGTGATACCCCCACTTGTAAAAATATTTCCTATCCAAAAAAGACCTGCTGTCTAACAACTATCTACTTGTTTCATGGGGAAGACATGATCAAAGTAAAAAATGAACAGCCAACTAGAAACAAGCGGAAGATAAATTGCTTAAAGGATTACTGCACAAGTTATGGACCACACACGATAGATTGGCATTCTGTTTACGGGTAAAACATGCAAAGATGACTGGAAGTCTCCAACAAATGTAATGAGCTTTTGAAAAAACTGTAATCCTGTCCTTTATTACAAATACTGTCATATGCATTTCAATACCTAAGACTTATATGTTATCTAGTTATGTAAATATTCTCTGCATGGCAACAACAAAAAAGGCTTTCAATGTTGGTAATTCTTTAACAGTATGCATATTAAAGCTTACTTGTATCCTACAATCTCCGACAAGCTTATCTGATGGTCATTAAAGCATTACTACTTAAACACAGAGCAACAGGGCACTGCAACAGCATGCATTTTCTGAATAATAAGAAGCATAAATCAACAGTATAAAAATATGACAGAAAACCAGAACATTATGCAAAATCAAGGACAGATGAAAAGCCACTGCCGTACTTGTGTCTACCTTGGATGGGGGAGCACTCTGCACACTTACACTGTATAATTGCTCCTTGCCTTGCTTGGACACATCAAGAGTCACTACATGGGGGAGTGGGGTGCAACAAGTATGTCACACTTTGAAATGTATCTGGCTGACAGTGATGGCTCTGACACTCATACCGCTCAACCTCAGAGCAAGAAATCTGGACAAAGTCATGCATAGAAGTGGGACACAGGCCCAAAAATAAGGACAATTTTTAAATATTGCCCTTATAAACATAGAAAGATAATAGAATAGTAGTTGGTGTTGCATTAGTATGAATTTTCTGAAGGATATGAAATCTGAAACTCAAATGTCTGCCATTATTTTTCAACTTCAGTCTTTAATGATTTGCCACTAATTTTCCAGAAAACTACAATTTTATGAAAAATAGACCAAAAATGTGATGTAAAAATATAAAATTGCCACACAATACAGCTGGGAACCTGTCAAAGAAGGGACGCCTTTTTAATATTAGTACTGTTAACATGGGCAGCTGACAAAATTAGAGAATTTACATGCATTTCTAAAATAAAAGTAATCTATAACTCTGATCATTACAGTTATTTATATTTGTAAACCCTCCACGTTTTCTTCCAAAATTGCTATTTTACGGAGGGATTATTAGGGGGAGAGCAACATTTTGAGCCAAAATTGGGGACAGTTGAGAGGTTTGGGTAGTCCTAATTCTATAAAGTGATTTATTTGCATGTACCTCTCAACCTCTTAATGCAAGAAATCTGGACAAGGCCAAATATATTGGAGGAACATACAAACAGTACTAAAAATTGCTCTTGTATAAACTTAAGACAGTTGATAGAATAACAGGTCTTGCTTTAGCATGCATTTTTCTGAAGGTTATGATGTCAGAAACTTAATGTCTATCATTATTTAGTGACTTCATTCCTAAATGATTTGCCAGAAAACCACAAATTTTATGAGGAACAAACCAAAAATCATCGTCGTGTCTTTTGGCTTTTCCTGGTTAGGGGTTGCCACAGCGGAACGCTGGTCTGCTAATGATTGGCAGTAGATTTGTACATGCCAAGTTGCCAGCTCTGATGCACAACCTTCAACGAAGGTTCGCCCATTCACGCATGTCTCCACACAGAAGACACTCTAGCTGAGAATCGAACAGGACAACGTCATACTGTGAGGCAACAACGCTACTGCAGCACCACCACTGCAGTTACAGGAGCAAACCAAAAATAAGAAGCAAAAATCTATTCATTCTACAAAAATCTGGACAGTTGAGAGGTATAGTTCAGCTGGGGCTGTCTTGGGTTTGCTGCCATTCCCCCCTCACAAAATCATGGTCGTATGGAGTCTACCCCCTACCACCATTCCAATGCTCCATTCCTTGGTTATTTTGCCCCATTTACCATAAACACTGTAATGTGCATACTGCTTTACTTCTGCAAGTATTTGGATTTCATTTGAAAGTTTTATTTTGCATTGTACAGCACAAACACTAATAAATATCTGCTAAACAAAGCAATGTAGTCTCACAATGAAAATAGACTTGGCATTAAAACTTCTCTGCCCTTGAAATTCGCCTTCATTGAAACAGCATTGAAACCCACATTCGAAGAAAATACATTTTGCCAGTGGCAGATAAAGATTAATTTGGGCTCTTTTCAAATCATAGGCCCCTTGCACATGAAACATACAAAAGCTCTTTGATACACCTTCCTGATTGTATTAAATTATATTCATTGTACAATACAGTACAGTTAGAGGGTGTTTTGAATTTATTGTTTTGAACATTTTTCCAGTAAACAATGAAACAAAATGCATGAACCAATAATAACAAAACTGCCCAATTCAGAACATTTCCATCATAAAAGTCTACTCATACGTCTACAGTCCTCCAGTATCAGTAAATATGCACAATCTCTGAAGTAGTAAAAGACATCTAAATAATTCCACATTAAAAGAAATCTGTAACTAATGAAGAGCTTGCTGCTAGCAAACAACTTTAGATTTAATTGTTTCATCTACAAATAAAGTGACTGTTTCCCTTGAGGAATAAATTGCCTATGTTGCATTAAAAATGATAAGCTAGTAATATTGCAATAGGGAATGGATAGCAAACTGATAACAGGTTCATAGTTACTAGGTATCTTCGCCAAAAAGGACTGCAGCATCCACCCCCTTTACAACACAGTGCAGTATCAGCAATGCATCTTTCTACTCTGAGAGTAGAACCCACAGCCTTCTACATCAAAAGCAAGTATACTACCTGTTGTGCTATTAACAATACAAACCAATTCAGCATAACCAGCACTAATCTTTTGTTCCCCTGCAACTCTCAGCTCCTTGTAAAATCTACTCAACACTCAGCTGTATCACTGACCTTTGCAGCACAAGAAATCTGATAAAAGCCAACATTTATTGGGGGGGGAGGCAAAAGCCCAAAAATCAGGGACACATTTTAAACATTGCTTGTATAATGTTGGAAAGTTGCTAGAATAAAATGCTGTGTTACCACCAGCCATATCACTGTCAAGTCTCAAACCCCGGACCCTGTGCAAAACAGTCAGAGCAACATACCACTATGCCAGATCAGCTGCTTTATGAAAAAGAGGAAGACTGAAACTTAAAAGGCTACCATTCAGTGAATTCAGTTCTCACCATGGCTCTCAACCTCTTAGCAAAATACACCTGGACAAAGCCAGTAATGGGGGAATACAGCTCCCAAACATATTCAGTGAATTCAGTTCTTACCATAGCTCTCAACCTTAGCACAAAAAACCTGGATGAAGCCAATAATGGGGGAATACAGTCCAAAAAATAGGGACAAATTTCAAATATCCATCTTATAAACTTAGAAAATTGCTAGAATAAAAGGTTTTGTGTTACCATGTACTTTCTGAAGAATATGAAGTTTGAAATTCAAATGCCTGTCATTTTTATTTATTTAATATTTGTTAACCAGGAAAGTCTTACTTGGAACAAAAGCCAGTTTTCAGCACAGGCCCAGGGAGAAACACTCCAGACACATCTTTGTAAGATGAGAACACATGCAGACTCCACACAGAAAGCACCCCAGCCAAGAATCAAACCAGATAAGCTGTAATTGTCAGGCACCACTGACTGCACCACTGACTGATTGTGTAACAAAAATGCAGAAACCACATATTTTTATGAGGAATAGAACAGAACAAATATGAGGCAAAATCTGCAAGTTTTTTTTTACAAATGGTGGTGGGTAGGGAATTCAGGCCCTTACCACCTGCATCCAAATTACAGGGTTAAAGCCTGATTCCCTACTCACCACCATGGGTTCTCTCTAGCCATCAGTGTATAGCAACTGGGGCATTACACACATACACACACACACACAATCCTTCGCTCCACACACTCCCCTGAATAAATCCATGCCATAATGAAGATAATCCCATGCTGTGAGAGCTCAAATGTTAATGGCTAGCTCTTGTGCTAAAATTATCCTGTGTGAGCTCAAAACACACCTTGATTGGTGCAGCCTGCAGGTGATGCAGTTCAGAGTGCCTCTGTTCTGTGCAGTTGTCACTGCAGGGCAGGGATGCCTTTACCCCTATCTGGACTGCTGACAAACAGTCGGAGTGTTCCAGTGTGCTGCAGGGCAGGGATGCCTCCCTGTGTTTCTGCATGCATGCACAGGAAAAGTGTGTGTTCCAGACAGAGTGCATGCATGACTTGTGAGTGATTTTTTTTTAACATTTTTTTTTGTTTATTTCTTTTTTGTTTTTCTTTTACTTTTTTATTTTCTAGGTGGGAGGGCTGCAGTACTGCAGTCCTATAGCATGAGCCACCCCTGGGTCAGGGTCATACCAGCCTGGGCTACATGATCAGAGAGCTCTTCCACGTCTCTTTTCATGTCTCTTTTCATGTAGTCCAGGGAGGTACATCTCAGGTCATTCACACCAACATGAACAATGACAGTCATATTTGTACTTGTTCTGGAGTGACCTGAGTGCTTGTGTTATGTGGCAGATTCTGGCTCCTGACAGGCAGCTAACAATAACCTTTTGCTTGTCCAACCTAGTGAGTGGGACGTCAGTGTGCCTAACTATAGTGTCACCTATTACTAGTGTGTTAGGTATGTTATTTCACCTTAAGGGCTGTAATTGTGCAGTACACTGATTTTGTGTTTTATGTGGTTTCAAGGTTTAGGTCCCTAGAGCGTATAGCTCAGAGGGATTGGGACTTCTTTAGATGTAGCATGTCCAACAGCTCTGGGTTTGACATAGCTTTATATGTTAGGCAGAGATCACCTCAGAGTAGGCGATATGCTACAGAGTAAAGCTGGAGTTTTTTGAGACGGTCAGTGTAGGGCATCTGTTTGAGGCCAGCAGTCCTTTTTGTGAGGTACTTCTGTGGCCTTTCCAGCTGCTGCAGATGTCTTGTGAGGTACATTCTAAAAGGGGCGTTGTACTCTATAATGGGTCTAAAGAGTGTCTAGTAGAGGGGAACAATGACCTCTTTTTTCCTGGATGGGAACCCATTGTGATGAGGTGTGCCACATAGAAGGATTTCCTGACTACTGTGGCAATGTGATTATCAAAGGAGACACTACTGTCCACCTGGGTCCCAAGGTCTCTTATCACATGTTCGGCATTAAGAAGACTGCCACCAATGTGGTAGTTCATGGGTACAGAGTTTTTACCAAAGGGGATAACAATGCACTTTTTGGCATTGAGCTTGAGGCCATGGCTCTGACACCAGGCATCTGTCTCAGTGAGGCCCTTCTGTAGGATGTCCACATCATTTGGGGACTCGACTATAGCTCCTAGTTTGCAGTCATCTGCAAGCTTTGTTAGCCAGAGGCCTTCTATGTTAGTCTGCACTTCAGAGAAGTAGATACCAAACAGGAGAGGTCCCAGGATTGAACCCTGTGGTACTCAACTTGTCACTGGTTTGAAGTCAGATTTGGAGTCTCCAGCTTTTACAGTGTGGATTCTATCAGTGAGCCAGTTGGCAACCCATCTTGTGACATAAGGATTTATACTGAGTTTAGTGAGTTTAGCTAAAATTCCAGAATGGAGGATTGTGTCGAAAGCCTCGACGAAGTCAAGATAGGATGTGTGAACCACCTTACCCTCATCTACGGCTTTGGTGACTGCCACAAAGAAGTTGACCAGGTTCAGGAGGCATGATCTGCCTTTCACAAACCCAAACTGGGTGGGGTCCAGAGTTTGGAGGTTACCAATGTCTTTGTTTATGAATTCCATGATGATACTTTCCATGGCCCTGCAGACCAGGCTTTTCAGGCTAATAGGGCGATAGTTCCCAGGATCAGTGGTGGCTCATCCTTTGTGGAGTGGGATAACTGTTGCTGTGTGCTATTCAGTGGGCACAAAGCCTGCCGTGAGGCTATGATTGAACATGGTGCTTAGGTGGGGAGCCAGTTCATTCTGAAGTTTGTGTAAAATGCAGCCTGGGATGTTGTCCAGTCCCATGGATGCTGTGATTTTGGCTTTAGAGAGTGCTGCTTTTACCTGTGTAGTTGTGATTACAGGACTCTTCATTCTTCCTATATAGATATGGGCCCTTTAGGGGGTGAGAGGGGGATAAAGTTAGCACTGAACCTATCTGCCAGGATGTTGGCAATATTAGTTGGTTCTGTAATTTTTGTGCCACGGTGCTGTAACTCGGAGCAGATCTGAATGTTGCCATTGAAATTCTTGACTTAGCCATAGAATGCTTTGTGGTTGTCCTTAGAATCAGTGGCAATCTTGTTTTTGTAGCTAGCTTTGGAGGATCTTATAAGGGATCACAGCTTCTTACTGAGACTAACCAGGGAGCTCCTCCACTCATTGGATTTTACTCTCTTTTACAACGGTTTCTTCCTTCTGTTGTACAGTTTGTTTATGACAGGGGACCACCAGATTGGCTTTCTTTTTTGGAGGATAGCGTCTTGATTCTGTTTGGGATAGCACGATCTATGCATTCATGTAAGTGCTTATAGAGAGCATTTGTGTAGGATTCAGTAGTCGTAACTGTATTGTCCATCTGCATGGGTGTCATGAAGTTTACCACTTCTGTCTTAAGAAGCATGAAGTTGGCTTTGGAGAATTTTTTTACCATGGTTTCCTTAATGGGGGGTGGGGTGGGGGTGGGATGTGGATATCTAGGGTGATTAGCTTATGATCGGATCTGACCAAGGAGGAGTTGACTTTAGGTGTGGAACACCGGTCACTCATGCTGGTAATGACTAGGTCTAGGATATTGTTGCCCCTGGTGTGGGTGTGGATAAGTTGATCCAGGGCATTGGAATTTATGAATTCCAGAAAGCAATGAGTGAAGGAGTTGGTACATGAGTAGTTTTCCCAGTTATTAGTGGGGTAATTGAAATTGCCCAATATTATGGTGTTTGGTTGAACCCTAATAGTTTCCAGTATATCAAGAAAAGAGGAGTGAGAATCCTGAGGCATGGTGAGGGGATCTGTAGCAAGCTACAATTTGGATTGCAGTTTTGCCCAGAGTTAGTTGCACTTGGATAACCTCAGATGCATTATGCTCAGCAACTAGCCTGGAGGTGTGGATATCCTTAATGAATATGGACACACCAATGCTTTTGGTGTTCTGGTCCAGGTTAGATGGTTGAAAAGTGTGGCATGAGTTATAGCCTGGTAATGCAGGGGTGCTCTCTGGAGCCTTGAACCAGGTCTCAGTCACGGCACAGCTATCAATGTTCTCCATTTTAAGGAGTACCTAGAGTGAATGCATTTTGAGATTTAGACTTCTAGCATTGAGTAGCATTACCCTCAGTTTTTGCTTTCCTGTTCCTGTTATGGTGGTGAATTTGTCATTTGAATCTTCCCTAAAAAAGGCACTATACAGGTGGCAAGAGCCTTTGCTAGTATCTGGAATCCCAGGGGTGACAGGTGCAGGCCATCTCTGGCAAAGCATCGTGGTCTGTCGACCATGTTGTCCCTGGCAGACAGACTGGATCCCCTTAGAATGACACCAGAAGCTTAGCCAATTGTTGAATTCAATAATTTTGTGCTTGTACTGCAGTATCATTCTGGGCGATGGCAGGATGCTACTCAGGGATAGGGTCATACATGCCTGGGCTACATGATCGGAGAGTTCTTCCATGTCTCTTTTCATGTAGTCTAGGGAGGTACATCTCAGGTCGTTCACACCAACATGAACAATCACAGAGTCATATTTGTACTTGTTGTGGAGTGACCTGAGTGCATAGGTTATGTGGTGGATCCTGGCACCTGACAAGCAGCTGACAGTAACCTTTCCCTTGTTTAGCCTGGTGATTGGGACATCAGTGTGTCTGACTATAGAGTCACCTATGACTAGTATGTTGGGTACGTTGTTTTGCCTTATGGGCTGTGGTTGAGTGGCACACTGAGTCTGTGGGCTATGTGTCATTTGGGTTGTGTTGGTGAGGGGAGGTTGCTTGCATTTCTGCTTTGGAGGTCTCTGTTGCTTGAGCAGATTATTATTGAGAGCCTCTGTGAAAGTTTTTGTGTTTCTATGTGTGGATTTTGCTGGTGTAGGTTTAGTGGGACTATGTGATGATTGTGGTGTGGTGCAAGTGTTTACCTTCTTCTCTTGACTGTCAAGTTCAGTCTTGGTTGGAGAGAGCATTACCTCCAGTCTGGCTAGAGAAGTGCATCTCTCACAGGTTGTAGTGTTGGGTGGTAGGAGGAGAGGGTTGTCTGTGTACATGAGGCAAATGCTACATTACTCCAAGATGCCCAGATTCATCAGATAGACAGGAGAGAACATTGGGAGATGACCCTTGGACATGTCTGAATAAAAAAAAAACTATTTTCCTCTAAACAAGTGAGGAAAGTGAGTACAAGAGCTGTTTTTCTCTAAGCAAGTGAGGAAAGTAAGTACAAAAACTGTTTTCTTCTAGGTAATGAGGAAGGTTGAGTGCTACAGTAATTTTAGCTTATTTAATGCTTAGAACAAGTTCTGAATAAGTGCTGAGCACGAATAAGTAAATTCAAGTGCTAAAACTAAGACGCTGTATCTGGATCTTGTTGTAGATAGGGTACCTAGTGCTTACCACTCCCACTGATAAGCTAGAAGGCTTCCCTCCAACACAGAAAGGCTTGGGGGCACAGAAGCTTACAGACAGTCCTGGATACAGCAAATCTGTATCCGGACTAAACTAGTTACAGGAAAGGTGGGAAACAAGCGCAAACACAGGCTTTTAAACCAGAAAATTGAAAGAGATGGAAAAACTGCCCAAATGGCCAATAAACTACAATTTCTGGGCCAGAAACCACTCTTGTGGTAGATAGGTTGCCTAGTGCTTACTACTCCCACTGATAAGCTAGAAGGCTTCCCTCCAACAGAGAAAGGCATGGGGGCACAGAAGCTTACAAATAGTCCTGGATACAGCAAAACTGTATCTGGACTAGACTAGTTATAGGAAAGGTGAGAAACAAGCGCAAATGCAGGCTTTTAAATCAGAAAGTTGAAAGAGATGGAAAAACTGCCCAAACAAACAAAAAACTACAATTTCTAGGCGAGAAACCACTCTTGTGGTAGATAAGCTACCTTGTGCTTACCACTCCCACTGATAAGCTAGAAGGCTTCCCTCCAACACAGAAAGGCTTGGGGGCACAAAAGCTTACAAACAGTCCTGGATACAGCAAATCTGTATCTGGACTAGTCTACTTACAGGAAAGGCAGAAAACAAGCTTGGAATTATACGAATGAGCTAATGACAGTAGCAAAAACACGTTAAATGCAATACAAGCTAGCGCACTTGAGTGTGTAGCAATATTAAGGCAAATACAGTTTAAATAAATGCAGATAAGTTAAAAATGACAAAAACAAGTTTATGAAAAATCAAATAAAAGGCCACTTGAACATGTAAAAGCACACAGAACAGCAGATTAAGGTATAAAGGTAGAAGACAGTTATGTAAGAGCAGTTCAAGAAAGTGTAAATACATTTTTTATTGTGGAGAGGGAGGGAACAGAGCAGATTAAAATGGTATAGGGGATGTCCTTCCCAAGTGCTCTCTCTGTATACAGCAGAGGAGATGGGACTGGTAGGAGTGTCTGAAATCAAAATATGATCTCACTGTACTCAGTTGAGTGAGAAAATGAGATGGGCCCAGTAGGAGTGCCCAGAAAGAGATTTACAACAGGGGCGGGTAATTCCAAAGTCACCAAGATTAATACCACAACAAGAACAGGGAGGGGGGGTGGCAGACTAACTCCAGCTAGACAGGGAGTATAGTATTCAAGTGAAACAATTATCTACAAATACCTAATCTTAAATAAGTGCAGAGAAAAGTATACTAAAATCAGCTTTTGTCACTTGATTTATGCAGGTATAGCTCAGCAGCCAACCACTCGTAAAATGAGCAGAATGATTAAAAAATTTGACCAGAACAGATTATAATGCAAGCAAAAATCCCCAGGCTAAGTTAACACAGAATTTCAAAAGCAGTCTAATAACTTTCAATATATCCAGATGGCTACACTTTTTCACACTTCAGGCAACTAACTGCAGTTAGACAGGGAGTACAGTATTCAAGTGAAACAATTATCTATAAATACCTAATCTTAAATAAGTGCAGAGAAAAGTATACTAAAATCAACTTTTGTCAGTTGATTTATGCAGGTGAATCTCAGCAGCCAACTGCTTGGAAGATGAGTAGAATGATTAAAAAATGTGACCAGCACAGATTATAATGCAAGCAGAAACCCCCAGGCTAAGTTAACACAGGATTTCAGAAGCAGTCTAACAACTTTCAATATATCCAGATGGCTACACTTTTTTAGACTTCAGGCAACTAACTGCAGCTAGACAGGGAGTACAGTATTCAAGTGAAACAATTATCTACAAATACCTAATCTTAAATAAGTGCAGAGAAAAGCATACTTAAATCAGCTTTTGTCAGTTGATTTATGCAGATGAATCTCAGCAGCCATCCACTTGGAAGATGAGCAGAATGATTATTTTATTTATTGTATTAGCTTTTATTAGTACTGGACTTGTTGCCTTTATTTTCTGATGTCTTATCACATTGCTGAGCAATGCTGTTAACACTCTGTCACATCTGAACACACAATTTATTAACACATTATCAGGGCTACTGCAGCCATTTATTTACCTGTAATTCCTGTGAGGAGAACATCTGTTAACAATACATAAGTGATTCAATAATATTTACTAGTACTTGTCACTGAACTTGAACCCTGGTCTGTGTGTGATAAAATGCACATCAGACCTAGCACTTATCAAACTGAGCTACTAAACCACTGCTGTATATTGCTTAACTGATATTTGCCTAGAGCTCACCTGCTAACAAACTATGACCTGGTAATAGAAGTAGATTGTTATACAAGACTGCACTAACATTTGAACACACATGCATGAGATTCATGCATGACAGAGGTAGTAGGTGAACTGTACATTTATACATAGAATGCAGGTATACACCATATATCCCTAGTGGGTGGAAAATCTGTGATGTGTAGAAAACATATCAGAGTGCTTGGTTAGCTACCTGACCAATATACAGTTGCAGATTATATATTTGCAGTGTACAGCTATTACACTTTCATACTTGCCTGGAGCAGCGTACCTCAGAGCAGCAATGCATGTACAGTAGCTGAAATACAATGGTTAACACAAGACAGTCCTGATATACACAATGTACCTTGGGCACTCCTATTATTGCTTCAAATCTTAATGGAGAACAGATATCAAAATGCATTATATCTTGCAGTACAGCTCCAAATCTACAGTTTAGCAGAACACTCTTTATTAACTAACCTTCAGACACTTGTGTTTTAGTTCACAGCAGGTGCAATACTTCATTTTATGAACTGCCCAAATACACACATATTGCAAAGCACAGCTGTATTAGGGGTGACTTCATGCAGAGATTGTTATATTTTTCCAGTCTTTATTGCAGAACAGTTCATATAATGCAGGTGTTGCAATACAGCTGTAATTCCACAATTAATGCAGTAGAAACTTTATTTCCTTAATGTTTTCAGGTGTTATGCTTTCATCTTTATTGGACTATACCTGGCATTACTCACTTATTGCAGTACAGCTCTATGACCACAAAAACTATATATACCTAATGGCAGTTAATACACTACTCCTTCTTGCTTATATGACTATAAATTGTAAGATACATCTGTACTCACCACACTCACAGTGCAACCTGGCCAGGTCCTCTGCATGGACCTCTAGGTTGCAAGCTCTCCCCTCTGCAGCTGTAGGGTGAGAAGTACACCATTATGCATGCCTGTCTATCACACATTCAGATTAGGTATTGGTAAAACAATGCAAATAGAGCTTACAAATGTGTGGAGCATTCCTATCTCAAGCATCCTGGATCCAGGTGTCCAGAAGTCCCCTCTTTCATCGCTTCAGATTGTCAAAATGATAAAACACCTGCTCACCTGCACTGGTTAAATCATGTGTCAGCTGGTCCCAGGCTTCTGACTTGTACTCCAAACCCTGGTACTGGCCTTGCAGGAGCCGGGCATCATGGTATTTTAAAAGGAGTCCAACCATGACCCTGGACACCAGAATGCCCCACAGTTGTGCCCAGAAGAGCACATCCTCTCCAACACCTGCCATAGCTCCTGCCAGGTTCAAACTCCAACTGGTTCTGCTGTATTCCCACCTGTTGCACTTAAATAAGCCTGTTTTCCTGCCCTTTACTGCCACTGGGCAATTTTTAAATATATGGCACATCACTTAGCACAGCGCAAACCTGCTGAGCTCAGCTGAGCAGTGTTTAAGCTGGCAATGATCAACAATGCTTAGCGGTGTGCAAACCAGCTTAACTGGGCTGAGCAATGTTTAAACGAGCATTGCTTAGCAGTGCTTTGCAGTGCTTACCAATGCACAAACCAACTAAGCACTGCTAAAATATTCATTTTTTAAGAAGTGCTTGGCAAGGTTTAGCTGTGCTTAGCGGAGCATAGCTGAGCGTAGCAAAGCAGGATTTAAAAATACATCTCATAAATCTGTACTTGCCACATAAATGCTTAATAACATACCTGTGCATGCATACAATATGCAATCAAGGGTTTAAACATACTTTTCATAATGTGTATATGCAACATAAATGATTAATAACCTGTCTGTGTTCGTGCAAAATTCAATCAAGGTTTAATAGTACTTCTCATAAATGTGTGTTTGTAAAATAAATTTAATAACCTGTCTGTGTAATCATACAAAATGTAATCAGGATTTAACGTATTTCTCATAATCTGTATTTGCAGAATAACATGTTTCTGCATTTGAGCACTGCACCTACTGCACATAAGGTTGTCACTCTAACCATTTGGCTACATGGCCATGTGGAATACTGCTATACTTTTACATATATCTCTCCACTACATTTAAACACTGCTGAGCACCGCAAACATGCTCAGCTATGCTTAAACTTGACCTTTGCATTCATAATTAAATGTATACAGTTTCTACTTTAAGATGTTTGGCACATGTCCATTACTGCGTGCCACAACGCACCATGCAAACAGACACACACAAAACAAATATAACATTTTTATTACATATGCATATATTGATATCCGGCTCTTTGTCTCCAGACACAGTAACACACTCCCTACACTGATTCAATAAGCATGTCACATGGCTCTCCCTCAGTAAGATGCCTTCATTAATATGCATGGTGCACTACTGAGGGGGTACTGCATACACAGCCACGGTAAGTTCTGTGTCTATGCCTACATGGATTTTATTAAATCCCCAAGTTTCAGTATTTTGGTCTTTTTACCAAAATATGCACTAATCAATGTTACACTTTTATTGATAATCTTTCAATGTGGAGATTTAAAAAAATAGGGACAAAGTTTATTCAGGTAATTTTTTATCATATACATCTACCTGTGGCATTTATGAACAAAAATTCCAGGCTACTGCTTTGAGTAAATCTTAACATTGAAAATAATCTGAGTTGTGCAGAAGATTAAAATAGATTTCATTAAAAAATTAATTCATATGTGACGCCAAAGGAAATAAAAGGTCAGGAAGAGTACTTCTCTGCTTGTGGTATTTTCATCAGGAGTGCTTTATTTATGCTGTCAGAGGGGTGTATTGATATGTGTGATGCACCTGCTCATTTTATTATTTCATTCACACCCAAGAACCTTTATCAATGCACTAATTCCCTTTAAGCTTCAGTGTGACTAAACTGGACCTAAAGAAGAATATGAGACTAAATGGTTTTACAAAGTATTATTGAATACAAACATCCACAGATCAGTTAGCAGCTTGAGCAATGGGAGATTTAGTCAGCCATACTAACTTATACATCCTTGGGGGAGAGAGATGGTGGTCTCAAACAGCTAATTACTCCTGTGCAAGTGAAAGCTTGCACATTTACCATAGTCATAAGAACAGGTAACATGGGCCTGGTGATCCCAAGCTGGTAATAGTAACTGTCAGGAGATGAGTGCGTGTGTGTGTGTTATATCATCCACCAATAGATGAGTTTGAAAGTATGCAAAAGCAAAATCCCCAATGGATGTGTTCTGAAGACATCTGTCATCCAATTGATAAAGGGGAACAATCCGTGGTGAGGGTTGATAGTCAGCAAAGGAGAGGAAAAATCAGTAATGATGCAGCAGAAAAATTCTTGGAAGAAATCATTATTCTGCAGAAATTATTAACTGCCTTCAGTGCTGAAAATTGCAAGTGTGAATGTGGGTCTGGAAGATACCAAAGCACCATTGTGGATATGTGAGTATGTATTGCTTCAGTTGATAAGATAATGTCCAAACCAGAGACAGAAACAGATGCTTTTTACCAAAAAAAAATCAAAAAATTGTCAAGCAAATTTGAGAATTTAGAGTCTCATTTTTTCCATAACAGCCTATATTTCTTTGATCAACATAAGCAGCTGAACTGTCAAATACTACCCCATTCTTGGGGAGATTTTTTTTTGGAGAAGTTTTTCCTTACAGTGGTGGTTGTTCCTTATTATCATCGTCAGAATACAAAAAAGCATGCTTACTGTTTGCTTCATCCTAAAATCTCTCAGGAAACAGACCCAATGACAGTAACCATCAACTTTATCAATTATTTGGAGAAAGCAGACATTTCTCAAGATAGCATGACCTAACAGAATATTTGATATGGAAAGAATACCCATTTGCTGGAAAAAGAGGACTACTTACAAGGACATCTAAGGTAGGTTAGTCATTGTCTTTATTAAATTCAGGATGAAATACTCTCCCATATTTCAAGTCTTACTAAAAAACTCATAGGTTCATAGGTTCATAGATTCATACTAGGCTATCTGCCCTGGGGCAATTATAAGCCTAGCCCGATTCTGTATGGCTTACGCCACCCCTTGATTTGAGTATACTGTGCCCTTTTTAAGGTTTAGTTTACTGTGCCTCTGTCTAATAGTGACACGGGAGTAATCCCTGGGACAAACCTACGATCCCCCATCCACCTATCGAGATTCTTCTTGAAGAGATTCAGTGAGGTGCTCTGCCTCACATGAACTGGAATTCTATTCCAGAGTGAAGGGTGCCTCTGGGTTATGAACCTGTCCCTCCAGCAAGTTCTATTTATTTCTGTGCTGAGGTTCAAGTCCCTCGAGTGTGTGGCTCTAAGGGATTTAGATTTACTGAGGTGGAGCATGTCCATTAATTCTGGATTTGACATAGCTTTGTATGTCAGGCATAGATTGCCTCGAAGTAGGCGGTATGCAACTGAATAGAGCTGGAGTTTTTTTAACTGAGCAGCATATGGCATCTGTTTGAGACCCTTGATCCTCTTGGTGAGATACTTTTGGGGTCTTTCTAATTGCTGCAGGTGACGGGTAAGGTACATCTCAAAAGGGGCATTGTATTCTATGATGGGCCTGATGAGGGATGAATAAAGGGGCAGGATTACCTCTCTTGATCTAGATGTGAAACCCTTCGTGATGAGGTGGGCTATGTAGAAGGTCTTTCTAACCACTTTGGCAATGTGGTTTTCAAAGGAGAGATTGCTATCAACTTGGGTCCCCAGGTCCCTAATAACTTTCTCTGTACTTAATGGGTTTCCACCTATGTGGTAATTTGTGGGCACATTGTTTTTGCCAAAGGGTATGACTATACATTTTTTGGCATTTAGCTTTAAACCATGGCACTGGCACCAGTTATCTGTCTCTGTGAGACCTTTTTGAAGGATGTTTGTGTCAGCTGGAGAGTCAATTATGGTGCCCAGTTTGCAGTTGTCTGCGAACTTGGTGAGCCATAGTCCTCCCACGTTTGCCTGTACCTCAGAAAAGTATATACCGAACAAGAGTGGTCCCAGAACAGAACCCTGTGGGACGCCACTTGTGACCAGTTTCAAGTCTGACATGGCTCCAGCATCTCTCACTCTGTGGGTTCTGTCTTTGAATCAGTTTGTGACCCATCTTGTGACATAGGGGTTTATATTTAAGCTGGATAGCTTATCTATGATGCCCGAGTGGGGTATTGTGTCAAATGCCTTTGCAAGGTCCAGATAGGCTGTGTGGACTACCTTCCTTTCATCTATGGCTTTGGTGACTGTTTTGAAGAAGTCAACCAGGTTCAAAAGGCAGGATCTGCCCTTGACAAAGCCGAACTGGGTAGGATCTAGTGTCTGTAGGTCCCCAATGTCTTTGTTTATGAGCTCCATGATGATCCTCTCCATAGCCTTGCAGACTAAGCTAGTCAGGCTTATGGGGCGATAGTTTCCAGGGTCCGTAGAGGCTCCACCTTTGTGGAGTGGGACCACTGTTGCTGTACGCCATTCTGTGGGCACATATCCTGTAGTGAGGCTGAGATTGTATAGCTGTTTTATTTGAGGGATTAGTTCCTCTTGGAGTTCATGTAGGATGCAACCTGGGACACCATCTGGTCCCATGGAAGCAGTGTTTTTTGCTTTGGAGAGGGCAGCCTTCACCTGAGCATCAGAGATGTTTGGGAGGCAGCCCACTGCCGGGATAGATACTTGCTCTTTTGGGAGAAGTTTGCACTGAACCTGTCTGCCAGGATATTGGCGATGTCTGTGGGTTCAGTGTATTTTTTGTCATTTAGAATCAACTCAGAACAAGTCTGGGAGTTTCATCCCAGGTTCCTAACATAACTGAAAAAAGCCTTATGATTGTCTTTGGTGTCCTGTGCAATTTTTCTCTCGAAGCTGGCCTTGGAGGATTTTATGAGGGATCGTAATTTTTTGCTAGTACTGATCAGAGATGCCTTCCCTATTAGGGATTTTGCTCTATCATGTAGTAGCTTCCTCCTTCTGTTGTACAGTTTATTTATGGCAGGGGTCCACCAGACTGGATGCCTGCCTTTGGATGATTGGGTCTTGGTTTTGTTTGGGATAGCATGATCCATGCATTCCTGGAGATGTCCGTAGAATGCGTTTATATAGGATTCTGCAGTTTGGGCCATAGTTTCCACTGGCCCTGGGGCCTTGAAGGATTCCACATCAGTTTTGAGAAGTGAGAAGTTCGCTTTTGAGAAGTTTTTCACTGTGGTTTTCTGGGCTGGGGGTGGGGTCGGGATGTGGACATCCAGTGAAATTAATTTATGGTCTGATCTTACCAATGAGGGATATACTTCTGGTGTGGAGCATAGAGTCCCCATGTTGGTAATGATCAGGTCTAGTATGTTGTCCCCTCTTGTGGGAGTGGTGACTAGTTGTTCCATAGCATTTGAGTTTATAATTTCCAGGAACCTTTGGGCTAAGGTGCTGGGGCTTGAGTAGTGCTCCCAGTCAATGTTTGGGTAGTTGAAGTCACCCAATATAATGGTGTTTGGAGAGATCTTCATGCTCTCCAATGTTTTCAGGAAAGCCGAGTGGGATTCCTGACTTTGAGAGGGTGGTCTGTAGGATGGTATAAACTGAAAAGCAGTCTTGCCCACTGTTAGTTGCACATGGATGGTCTCCGATACTTCGTGCAATGCCACTAACCTGGAGGTGTGGATATCCTTGATAAATATGGAAACTCCCCCTCCTTTTGTGGTTCGGTCCGGGTTTTGGGGCCGAAAAGCATGATATGAGGTATAGCCTGGTAGTGCTGGGGTGCTCTCTGGAGCCTTGAACCAGGTTTCTGTCACTGCACAGATATTGATGTTCTCCATACTGAGGAGAGCTTCGAGTGCGTGCATCTTGAGGTTAAGACTTCTGGCGTTAAGCAGCATTACCCTTAGTTTCTTGTTCCTTGTGCTGTCTATGCGGGTGGGTTTGACTTTTGAGCCTTGCCTAAAAAAGGCACTATGGGGGTGGCAAGAGCCTTTGCCAATATCCGAAACCCCAGTGGTGACAGGTGCAAGCCGTCCCTAGCGAAGCAACGTGGCTTGTCGAGCATGTCATCCCAGGCTGACAGACACTGGATCCCCTTTGAATGACACCAAAATTTTAGCCAATTGTTAAAATCGATCATTTTGTCTTTGTACTGTGGCATCATTCTAGGTGAGGGTAAGATGCTGCTCAAGGTCAGGGTCATACCAGCCTGGGCTACATGATCAGAGAGCTCCTCTATGTCTCTTTTCATGTAGTCCAGGGAGGTACGTCTCTGGTCATTCACACCGGAATGTACAATGACTGAGTTATATTTGTATTTGCTTTGGAGTGACCTGAGTGCTTGCGTTATGTGGCGGATCCTAGCACCCGACAGGCAGCTCACCATGACCTTCCCTTTATTCAGCCTGGTGAGCGGGACGTCAGTGTGTCTGACAATAGAGTCACCTATTACAAGAGTATCAGGTGTGTTATTCAGCCTTAAGGGCTGTGGCTGCTTGGCACACTGACTTTGTGGGCTATGTGTTGTGCGTGTTTTGTTTTGAGGTAGCGTTTGCTTGGATGTCTGCTTTGGAGGTCTCTGTTGCTTAGGTAGATTTTTATTTAGAGCCTCTGAGTATGTTTTTGTGTATTTATGTGTTTGGTTCGCTGATGTGGTGGGACTATGTGATACTGTAATTGTGTTGTGTGAGGTTACCTTCTCCTCCTGACTGGTTACACCAGTTTTGAGATGAGAGAGCTCAGCCTCCAGTTTGGCTAAATAGTTGCATCTCTCACATATATTTGAACCTGTTTGGAGGAGGAGAGAGTTGTCCATGTACATGAGACAGTTGTAACATTGCCTCAAAATTCCCAGATTCACCAGCTGGACTGGAGAGGAAACCAATGACTGACCTTTGGACATGCTAGAGTAATATAGGGAAACTGAATTTAAGACGGACCAATAGAGGACAGGGTAATCGTAGAGAGTATAAGAGTAAGTAGTGCTTGTGGTTTAATAGTGCTAACTTGTAGGATTACTTAATTGGACCAGTGAAGGGCCTTAGAATGAGAATATGGTGTTTAAATTGAGAGATAGAGCAGTTCTAAGGGAAAAAGTGAAGAGCAGACTTTGTGGAACCAGGAATAGTTTAAACCCAATTAGGTGGCGCTGCCCGCTGTTGCGCTATGCACAAAAATGCGCAAAACCGCGCAAAAGAGGGTTTTAAGAGAGGAAGATGAAGGAGTTTGGAATTGACCCAAAATGGCCAATAAAACTACAGTTTCAAGTCAGTAACCACTCCCACAGGGGCAGGCAGGCTGCTCAATGTTTTTCACTGCCACTGATCAACAGAGAGACTTCCCTTTATCCCAAGCCAAAAATGGCCTCCAAGAAACTTACAAACAGTTCAAGAACAGGAAGCCTGTAACTGAACTTTTTTAAATCTCAGAAAAGTGGGAAAAAAGCAAGACTTTTTTTTGTTTTTTTGTTTTTTTCAGAGATAGCAGTGGTTCACAAGTATCAACAAGTTATAACAGTGCAGTAAATGACCACACACAAGAGTGCTAGGCCAAAGACAGATAAAATGCAAGTTTTGAGAAAAAAACTATTTTTAAAATAAGTGCAAGCAGGAAATTCAGTAAACAGCACTAGGTTGTGCTCTAAATACAGTTACTAATGCAGAAATCAAGTTTAACAAGCCAGAAAATGCTCAAAATAGGCGGCTATGCAGAAAAACTTAGCAAATAAACAGAGGAAAAATACTTAAAATCTCAAAAGTGGCTCCTTTCTTCTCTCAGCATTTTCTCCTCTTGGTGGGTGCTTCACCAACAGCCAACAAGCCTGAAAAGATGCCAAAACCACGAGGCAACCAGGTTTTAAGAGAGGAAGATGAAGGAGTTTGGAATTGACCCAAAATGGCCAATAAAACTACAGTTTCAAGTCAGTAACCACTCCCACAGGGGCAGGCAGGCTGCTCAATGTTTTTCACTGCCACTGATCAACAGAGAGACTTCCCTTTAGCCCAAGCAAAAAATGGCCTCCAAGAAACTTACAAACAGTTCAAGAACAGCAAGCCTGTAACTGAACTTTTTTAAATCTCAGAAAAGTGGGAAAAAAGCAAGAATTTTTTGTTTTTTTGTTTTTTCAGAGATAGCAGAGGTTCACAAGTATCAAAAAGTTATAACAGTGCAGTAAATGACCCCACACAAGAGTGCTAGGCCAAAGACAGATAAAATGCAAGTTTTGAGAAAAAAACGATTTTAAAAATAAGTGCAAACAGGAAATTCAGTAAAGAGCTCTAGGTTGTGCTCTAAATACAGTTACTAATGCAGACATCAAGTTTAACAAGCCAGAAAATGCTCAAAATAGGCGGCTATGCAGAAAAACTTAGCAAATAAACAGAGGAAAAATACTTAAAATCTCAAAAGTGGCTCCTTTCTTCTCTCAGCATTTTCTCCTCTTGGTGGGTGCTTCACCAACAGCCAACAAGCCTGAAAAGATGCCAAAACCACAAGGCAACCAGGTTTTAAGAGAGGAAGATGAAGGAGTTTGGAATTGACCCAAAATGGCCAATAAAACTACAGTTTCAAGTCAGTAACCACTCCCACAGGGGCAGGCAGGCTGCTCAATGTTTTTCACTGCCACTGATCAACAGAGAGACTTCCCTTTAGCCCAAGCAAAAAATGGCCTCCAAGAAACTTACAAACAGTTCAAGAACAGCAAGCCTGTAACTGAACTTTTTTAAATCTCAGAAAAGTGGGAAAAAAGCAAGATTTTTTTTTTCAGAGATAGCAGAGGTTCACAAGTATCAACAAGTTATAACAGTGCAGTAAATGACCCCACACAAGAGTGCTAGGCCAAAGACAGATAAAATGCAAGTTTTGAGAAAAAAATGATTTTAAAAATAAGTGCAAACAGGAAATTCAGTAAACAGCTCTAGGTTGTGCTCTAAATACAGTTACTAATGCAGAAATCAAGTTTAACAAGCCAGAAAATCCTCAAAATAGGCGGCTATGCAGAAAAACTTAGCAAATAAACAGAGGAAAATACTTAAAATCTCATGGGTGTCTTTTCAGGACATGGCTTTATTATTTATAGAATTAAAATCATAACGCATGACTTATTAAGAAGTGAGCAGATTCTTAGCTATATTTTAGTCATGTCTGCTTTTGTTATGTGGTCATTGTTTGGTCAGTCATAGTTAAAATTCATTTGCAATAACACTGCAGTGCTATAAGGCAGTAAGTGTACAAGGCAACGAATCATTGGTTAGCACTGGTCATCTGTGACATGTCTAGACTAGTGCCCCTAATTTCCCATATGGTTCATTAGATTTGGGTTACTCACCCTCATGTGAAAAAAGGTGTGCATATTAGGCTTGATTCTGGTGCTTCTGTCTAGCACATTAAGATGTGTGGATAGTTGATTATTGTTAAGGCCTATTGGATTGCATTTGTAGCTCTTTTTCATTGGTTCTCTTGTATTTCTTGCTTGTTACATACCGTTCTCAGCAGATCTTCTTGCTGTATTTATTACAGACTGCTGTGTTTCTGGACATCACAAACACTCAGGAAAGTTAATTGTTTGCATGTTATTACTGAATTTAAAGTTGTTTTACAGTTATGGTGACTTTATATTGCTTTTTATCTGAGTTTCACTTATTTTTCTCTGTTCAGCTTTTGTTTGGTATCTGTCTGTATTGTTATAGTACAGAGGCCAACTTGGAAATAGTAGTAGTTATTCTAGTGTGGAAATAAATAAACTGTTGCTGGTCCTAGGTAGCTGAGCATTACTGGCTTGAATTTCTAGTTGTTTTTTCATTAGTTATCTAATATTCTTGCTTTCTATATGCTGCACTTAGATGAACTCCTTGTTGACATTCCAGAAAAAAATGCAAATAGTAGCACCTGTGAGCAAGTACTGAGAAGCTTAACCATGCTTTTGAACTTTACAAAGACGCAGGAAAATTATTATTATTATTTGCATTTTGCTCTGCTGATATTAAACTTCCATTTTATCTGAGTTGCACTTCTTTTTCTGTGTTCATATTTTTTTGATATCAGTCTATTCTGGCCTACTGTGGAAGCCATCTTGGATACCGTTGTGATTGTTCTAGTGGTAGTAAATTTATTGCTACCGATCTTACATGGCTGAGAACTATTGGACTGAATTTATATCTATTTTTTATTGATTCTCTTGTTATTCTTAAGTGCCATAAACAGCACTTGGCCGTGCTAAGCACACTGCCACAATAGGTGTGCTAATAGTAGGGGGCTCACACAATTCACAGTTTTCCCTATAATCAGTATTATTTTTACATTTCACTTTCATTCAACAGACACTTGGCAAAAGTGTGTATTTGGCTTAAGCAAACTGTGCTATACTGCACACAGCCCTTATGGGCTGCATAAAACAGTATGTTTGTGAGATACAAAGTATGGCAATATGTAGTCCTCCCCAAATATCCCGCATTTTAAATACCTCTGCAGCCCCCCCTCCAAAAAAAAAGCAGCCTACAGTATACAAACACGTCTGTAGTCATTTTTACTTCTTAACAGAGTCTTTTTCATGTATCAGAACTGAACATTGTAGAGTGAGAGCAGATCCCTCATTCATTGTCAACCATCTAGCACTAGGTTTTCTTAAGCAATGTAAAAACTGTCTCATGCTCACTGATAATGATCTTCTGCATAACCCTGTAGATGCCATCTTTAATGGGTGCAAATATGTAACCAGTTTGGAGGCAAACCCCTCACAGTCCACTACTTGTAGTGATCATAGAACCAATACACCATCCTCTAACCATGCCAATGCAACATCATTGTACAAACAATGCAAAGCAGTCTTATGCTAATGTTGCCAAAAATATCTGCACAAGTGTCCTAAAACTCTTTAGACTAGACATTAGTGTTAATTCCTTATCTACTGTACATACATTCACATTAACACCAACATCAGCATGTCACCAACATCAAACCACGCCATGCCTGGTAAGCCTAATTCAGCTATTGGGAATATGCTAGTTATTGGTAACTCTATTGCTAGGTGCACAGACTCCACATGCACTAAGATGGACAAGGATACTGTTATAGTCAGCTGCATCTCAGGAGCCATTACAGTGAGCATAACTAGGGCCCTAAGTACCTTCTCTTTCAGAAGTATAAGTACGAAACGATAGTTGTCCATATGGGGATAAATGACCTGGCACATAAACGCCTCAAGACAATGCCGAAGGAAATGTTGGAGCTTACCATGCTAGTTTCCATTAGGATAAGCCACTGATTCTGAGTGGAATACTTCCTTCACTTAGAATGATGTCTAGATGCAAGGAAAAGATAACCAGATTCAACAACTGGCTATATTTCTGGTATCGTTCCAGTTGCATCCAGTATATATCACCCTGAGCCAGGATGACTGACAGTCCAACTTGCTTTGCAAACAGTGGCCTACATCTCTCATTCAAAGGCTTCCACATACTGGCTAAAGTCTTTCATATCCCCATTGCTCCTTTTAGGCATAGTTCATTTAATGAGCATCCTAAAATGACAAACAACACAATTCCCAACTTAATTGATATGAAGTTGGCTCTACTCAGTGTAAGGAGTCTGAACAATAAACTTCCTGATCTCAAGGCACTTGCACTTCTATATCTGGAGCTCCATGCATGGATTGTTACCAAAGCGTGATTCAAATCCATAGAAGACACCATGTCTGTGCCTGGATTTTCTGCCTATCATGTCCTCAGACTCACCCATAACTACACCAGAGTTTCTGTGTTCATCAGGGATGATGTCCCTTTAACACAAGTACCCAGACACTCCTCTCAGTAAGCTTGTTGAACTTCAGCTGATCTTATGGAAATGCCCAAATCATAGCCTAAGATCAGTCATGCTCCATGGCTCAAGAGGACCATGATAAATTCCTGGCATTCTTGGAGCATGTCCCTATAAGCAAGGGCCCTTTAATCCTTGGTGACTTTAACTGTCCTTCCATTGACTGGAGTACCCACACATCCAGTGTTGTGTATGCTCAGTGTTTCTTTGATTAGGTAAACAAAAATGCCCTGGATCAGACTATTCTCAAATCCACCAGGGCATAAACATTCTTGACTTGGTACTCGCAAACGTGGTCCTTGTCTGCTCTGCTCCCATGGCTGGTCATTCATTAGTAAAGTCCATAATCTGCTTACCTTTACCTTCAGAACTTTACTCCTTCAGTAAGCAAAACTATTCCCAAAAGAGGTTTCAAAAAGACAAACCTCCTATGACTATACAATGAAATCTCTGAATTTACCCATGTTAAATCCACTGTTGACCCTGGTTATGCAGCTGGCTATGCTAATGATTTGCATGCCCATTTAGATAAATATATTGACTGGTATTTCTCTTCCAAAGCCAAATATGATGGTTAATTCAAAATAAACCATCCTGGTAGTCTGCTGATATAAGCAAACCATATGACAGAAGGAAGTAATTCTTTAAACTGCCTTGTAGCATACCTCTCAACCGTACTGAATTCCTCATTATTTACTGGTTTTGAGGGCAAAATAATGGTATGCCACAAATTCCTGAGTGGCTCCTTCAATTCTCAATTTAATTTTTTTTTTTTGAGGGGTACAACTATAAATTTATTGGTGACGTCACGTATTAAGGAGATTTGCAAGTGTATGGGATGTAGTGTATAGATAGCTAGCTATGATTTGGAAACAAAGCTCATGCTTTACCTCTGGAAAGAGAGATTAAAGGGAAAGGCATAGTAAAGGGTATGTTACACTAAAGAATTATAGCAGGCAAAGTCAGAAGATTTATGTTGTAACTTAAAGTCATTGTAGAAGTGATATGGTTAAGGGATGTTGATTATATGGTTTGCAGGGTAGTTAAGTGCTTCAGGGAGATCAACTAATGAGTGAAGAAGACAGATTATACTGGAAAGGAGGTAGATACAGTGAAGCAGTAATGGTGAAAAGTTAAGAAGAGTAGAATGGGAGCAGAGACAGATACTGGTCAAATGAGGGCCTAGGCAGGGAAAAGGATAGAGAACCCCCCCTCCCCATGGTAATACCAAAATTCCTTTACACCATAAGTACTTTGAGATATGATATTGAGATGCAGAAACAATATTTACACAAACACACACACACACACACACACACACACACACACACACACGCACACACACACACACATGAAAAAAGCTACGTATTCTTGATCTTAGACATGTTTTGAGAACTACAGATGACAATATTTACAATGCGGAGTATTACAGTTAAGCCTAACTTCAGAGAGTTTATAGCCATCAGTTTTGAGAACAAAAGTTTAAGGAAGTTTGAAATGTAAGGCAGAATAAGTGAGGCCTTACCTATCTGAGAGGATTGTACTAAATAACAAACAGAATTGTTGCTAGGGCAGGGTGGGAAAAGGAGATGACTGTCCTACGTGCAAAGAGTTAGGGGGCCAAAGAGGAGGTATTAAAGTATTGTTATTCAGAAATGAATACTGACACTATATTTGCAATCAAGGCTGCAATCTGCTCATTCTTCAATTTCAGCAGAAGACCTGACTTGGAGGGAGAACCTTTTTTTATCCTCAGGTTGGCGTTAGAGGGGCTTCTGGTAGGAGATCTCACTGCACCAGGTGCCAGATAAGGTAACTATCACTTCAGTCAATATGATATTTAATAAGTAATATTTCCATTTTTTTAAGCCTGAAAGGTAAAAAAAAATTACTCTAGGACAATATGCCTGCTCCTATGATTTACTTGTCAGTTTGTCACATGATTTAAATACTTTTTCAGCGAATTGTCCTTAGATTTGCACTGATGACACTAATAAGAAACTGGTTTGTGTATGCTTATGAGAGTTGTGTGGATGTAAATTGCCTATGGGTTAGTTTGCTGTATTTTTTGGACTTGGTCTATAACATATATTTGATGTAAATTGTTTCTCTGTCCATACTGCTCAACATTTTAATGTTAGAAATTTGAATAAAGTCAAAAGCAATGGGGGGACAAAAGCCCAGAATCAGTGATAGATGGTATATATTGCTCGTATACACTTAGAAAGTTACTAGAATAACATGTTTTATATTAGCATTAGCAAGCATTTTCTAAAATATATAAAGTATGAAACTCAAATTGATCATTATTTAGTGACTTCAGTCCTCAAGGATTTTTTTAGGTGGTTACTAGGCTTGCAGTTCAGGGGATGATTATGGTTTGATTACACATACAGACATTCAAGAGGGGATTATATTCAGGTATATAAAGCATTTAGAGACAACTACCTCTGGGAATGTTTGAGGTTATCAAAAAAGTAGCAAACAATCGTCAGACAACTTGTGTAGAACATTCTATAGGAACGAGAAGTGTACTAATTAATTCTCTGAGAAAATAGCTGATGCATGGAACAGACTACCAAATTACATTAAATCAAACAGTAGTTTAGATATTTTTAAGAACAGCCTGGACCCTTATTACAGGAATAACTGTTCTGGCATATTGGCAGGCTAGAAGGGCATTGATGCCCATGCAGCATGCCTGAAATTTTTGTAGGATAAAGTTTCACACAGATGTATTGCATGTGTGAGCAAGGTTTGTGCTGTTTATTGGAAATGCATTACAGAGTAAAGGAGGCATGAATATACAAATGGTGACAAGTGCAGATTTTGACTTCACTGCAGAACATGTACTTCAGAATTATAGAACAACATTCTCCAGTTAGGGGTCAGTATGTATTTTTTTTCAGTCAGTCTCTGCTTGCTGTGTGGTGGACCTTCTGTAATGTGCTAGTAATTGTAGATGTTATTTTGACTGCTGACCTGAAAGGCAATAACTTTTTGGAAGTAGATCAACTGCTTTCCAATTCCATCTGATTATTTGCAGTTGTTTTTATTCCTGTATTAATCATCTAGTGTTTAATTCTTTATTAGTGACTCTAATGTGAATCAAGTGTTGTGTTGGCACTAACCTTTGCTACATTTCTGGTATCATTCCAGTTGCATCCAGTATATATCACCCTGAGACAGGATGACTGACAGTCCAATATTTTGCCTGTTCTTCAATTTGCATTTAAATGTTGGTATCTCACAATTCCATTGGAGTGGGCAGGGTACATAATTATATATGTGCATTTTATGTTACTCAGTGCACAAATGTTTGGCCAGTTGTACCTACTTTTCATGGGCCTTTGTCTAAATTTTTGATGATTCCAGGTTGAGAGGTATGCCTTGTAGGTTCAGAACCTTACATCATCAAAATTATATTAACAACCCCAATAAGAAACTGAAGGCAACTATAAAGACTAGCAAAGCATCACATAAATTAAGACTAGCGGCTGAAAGAAAAGATAACCGCAGGTCCTTGTTTAGTTATATTAGACAACTAAGAAATAACTCAATACTGATCAAAAACTGTCCATAATGAAGCCTCCCGTTCAAATCCAAAAGACATTGCAAACTTACTGGCTATCAATCCTGCAGCAAATTTATCCCACTGAAATTACCATCCCTTCTTAAACCATCTCTGAGTCACCCCTCCCCCCTAGTATCATAACATCAAAAATCTGACTGAGCTAGCTCAACCTACTAAAATTTGGCTTTGTAAAGCAAGGTCATGCCTGCCAAATCTTGGCAACTTTTTTTAGAGGGTCACTCAGGTGGGTACACCATTCTTGAGTCTTTATGCTGTGGATGAAATTTTAAATTTATTAGGACCAGTAGTATCATGCTCATCTAAAATACAATTGAAATCATCTGAAACAATTAAACTACCTTTCAAATTAGACAGTTTGATATCTAGTTACTAGCCATTTCAGCACTCACCCCATTTGCTATGATAAATCTATTTTATTTAATTTCAATCCTGCCAATGTCAACAATACTTTTGTGTCAGAGAAAATTATAATGAATCTTAAGCATGACAGCACACCTACTCCGTAGAATAGCTGTTCTTCTCTTTTGTTTAAAATAAGCTAAAGAAATTAATTCAAATTCTGAGTTAGGCAACACACTAATATCTCTAAAATATGTGCCTCTTGTAATAAAACTATGTCTGGTTTGTTTATATTTAAAAAAATACATGATGTCTACCTGTTATTGTTACTATTTAGGCTATTTATATTATAAGAAAAAAAACTTTAAAGATATAATTAGTTATGTAAAATCTGATAAAATTAATTATCTTGTCAAAGTATCATAAGAGTCTAATGTTTTTCATTGAACTTCTCTAATAAACCTGTTTAGCATATAACAAACCCCCGGATTCAGCAAGCTCTATACGGAGTGCAGGAATAGTGCAAGAGCTGCTGCATGCAATATGGTCGATGAGCGATCCAGGAACGACCTCCTGCACACATCCAGCATGAGTGCTCCTATACTATTCCTGCACAGACACCACTGCTATATGCTAGTTACCTCATTTTCTGGTGAAAACCATGCAAATGAGGTGAATTAGCAATCCAGGAAGCAGGCAGGCATCTGTACAGGAATAGTGTAACCTGCAGAAATGTATTTGGTTACTAACTGAATACATTTCTGCATATTGCAAAATGGAGGCATGACAGCTCTAAAGAAAGCATGTATTCAATGTAGTAGGCATGCCAATGGCCAAATATATGGCCACTGGCATGAGAAATAGTTGCAAATTTATAAAAAATAACTTTTTTGGCTGATTTTGGCCATTTAAGCATAGGGCAGCAGTGCGCAAATTAAACTGGCCTGAAAATAAGGAAAAAAGTTGGAAATAAGCTTTTAAACCCAAATCAGCATTTTGCCATAATAGTCAATGGCATGCATAAGACAAACATACCAGGGAATAGTGATTGCTAAGGTGAAAGGCTCAGTGTGAGTGTGGTAACTAGGAATTAGCATTCTGTTTTATGCAAATGAGGGGACTGATACTGAATCACAGATTTCCTCTCAGTGTTACCTTGCACCCAGCCGTGTAGGTGCAGCAACACCATTGTATAAGTATAAGAGGTAGAGACCTCATAAGGGAGGGGTGTAAGCTTATTGGTGCTCTGTGGTCCGTGTTTGCCCTTAGCTAAGCACAGCTAAGGAAGGGTGTGTGTGTCTGAGGCTGCCTAGCCGTGTTTACATTACCTAAACGGGTGTGCATGCCACGCACCAGGTGCTAAACAAACAAACAAAAAAAAAAAAAAACAGGAAATAGCAGCTCTGTTCACATCTGAGCATTGGGTATGCGCGCCTCACCTCAGGGCTTAAACGGGAAGACAATGGGAAGGGGAAACAACAGTAGGAAGGCAATCAAGAAAAAACTAGCATAGCTGGCAGATGAAATGTATCAGAATCAGCCAATTACACATGGAACAGCCTAGCACACTACAATAAACTATACAAACACCTTTCAGTCTGTTTTTTCCCACAAACTCTACACCTCCGGTGTACACAGATGGGGAAATTTTACCTGACAAAACTAACAAAATGTTAGGGGCTGCTGTTGCTCTCATACATCAATGTGTGCAAGAGGGTGAGGGTGGTGAGGATGTGAATGCTGATGACCAACCCACAGTGAGGAGAAGGAGAAGAGTGTACATACCCAGGGTAACCTACCAGGGGATACATGAGCTGGAGATAGTAGAGCACTATAGGGTGGACAGGGACATTCTACAGCAAATTGTTGAGCTCTGCCGGCCATGCCTCTTGCACAGAACCAACAGAGGGGAACCCATCCCAGTGGATACCAAGGTAAGTGTAGGCTTAAGAATACTAGACACAGGTACCTTCCAAAGGGCAACTGGGGATATCATGGGGATCTCACAGGCATCAGCATCCAGGGTACTTCACCAGTTCCTGGATGCCATGTCAGCACATGCTGGTGAGCACATATATTTCCTCAACACCTGTTAGGCATTGACCAAAAATATGCATCTCTTCCACCAAAAAGCAGAATACCCTGAGGTAGTGGGTGCTATAGACTGCACGCACATACACATCAAAGCACCACCCGGTGAGCAGGGTAGGGTCTACAGAAACTGCAAGGGCTTTCCCTCCATCAATTGCCAGGTCATATGTGATGCCCAGGGCATTATCTTGAATGTGTGTGCTGGCAGCCCTGGAAGATATCATGATTCCCACATCTGGCATATGACACAGCTGTACCAGTCATTTGCCACTGGGGAACATCCATTATGGCCACCTAGTGGGGGATGCTGGTTACGCACTGGAGCTGTGGCTGATGACACCCATCATAAATGCACACATACACCTGAACAAGAACTCTATATTGAGGCACAAGCACAAACCAGAATCATAATAGAGCATGTGTTTGGCATGATCAAGTCATGGTTCCGCTGCCTGAACATATCCAGTGGATCCTTGCAGTACTCTCCAGCTATATGAACACAAATGTTCATAGTATGTGCCATGTACACAATATGATCCTGCAGAAACAGATGCAGCAGGGACAGGACGGGGCAATACCACACAACCCCCCCCACTATTGCCAAGGCCAGCACAGGTACAGAGGGACTTGGAGGAGGAACAACCTGAGCCTGCCCATGTATGCTGAAGGAGGCATGCCCAGTATGCCTAGGCCTTGGCAAAGAGGCAATGCATTGCACATACACTGACATGGTAGGGACCCAGGGAATGACACCTACCTCTGACTCGCACATACAGTAAAAGGGATGCCAAAGATGACATTACCTTTGCTTTACCATGTATATGGAGTGCACTATGTACATCTGACATAGTCAGCCCTCCAACACCATCCTCAATACTGGCACAGACACAAGGTAAGTCACTCTTCCTATCAATTGCTGAATGGAGTAGTATGTTCTGATAGTTGTATCTATGGTATGGATGTGAGCATGCAAGGCAATCAGGTGGCTGAATGGGATGGCAGCAGATAGTGGACACCTATATGGGCAGGATGAAATCCATAACAAATACTGGTGTCAACATACTAGGCAGTACTAGACAAGTTGACAAATCCCACTGCAGTACATGTGGTAGCCCAAATGTGTGTCCATAGGACACACAAATGCATGTCAGTGAGGCGCACATACCCACCGCCAGCCTCAGCCAGCAGGACAGGTGTAGATGACCATAAAGAAAGGCTGGGCTAAGGCCTCCAATTGATGGCAATGGTTAACAGCCCCCCTCCAGACCTACACAGACAGACTACAACAGGTCTGGCAGTTGTATGTTAGTTCTGAAGGATGAGAAGTCTGAAACTGAAATGTAGGCCAATAAAACCTAAGATGGGTACTCTACTGATTTGCCTCCAGTCTGCACGATAGGTCAGAATACAAAATGAAATGGAAGCCAACAGACTATGTGAAATGCCAGTATAGTCATAGCAAATGTTTAAAGTCATCAGGTGTGCCCCCCCCACAATCCTATGTAGAAATGCAGTAACATGTAAGTGTGAAGTGTAATAACAGTGGAGCACAGATTACTTGAGCTGGCCCAATCTACAGGATAGATTGTTGCATGTGTACAATATGCAGGGGTTCATGTGTTAGGGTGTTGTGTGTTCAATATTGTCTGGAAGTGGTCACCATGTAGGTATGGAGGGTTGTGTCTCGGTGGCCTATGGGCAGTACTGTGGATGACGAGCCATGTTCTAACAAATGCAGTGCCAACCACAATGCTTCTCAGCAATACCCATGTCAGCAGTCATCCATACTCACTGTCCAGATGTCAATATCTGTCACCGTCTGAAAGATGGACATGCCATGAATGTGGGCCCAGACATACACACAGTACACAGGTGGAAGTGCCCTAGACAGAGTACATAAAATGTAACTGTCAACTGCACACAACTTTAGAATTGTGCATACAGGTTAGCAGCACATTAGTTGTGGAATACTGACGTAGTCTGGCCAGTCACTGGCAGACCACAAAAGGCACAGTTATGGAGTAATGAGAGACTGCATATGTCCCCACACAAGGCAGCATAAGGGGAATGTCCCCTGTATATCTGTGAGTCAGCTGCAAGAAGCTTCCATATCACACATGCACTCAGCTCACCCGACCATCAGCCACAGGTTTATCACAGGTCATATTCTTGCTGTTGGGAATGAGTACAGTATGACCCCCACTTCTGTATGGGAATACCCACAGAATGCAGCATGCTGAAGTGGTGTCCCATGCAGGTGTGTCCCTAGCTGTAAGCAGCACCCTGTCAGCATCCAGACCAATGGATTAATATAGACAGGTACTATTACCATTAACACCTCACACACTAACCCTGTTACCCCAGGGAAATCCAGTGGCTCGCACCCTGGGACTGTAGGAGTGACAAAATGCACTGGCCTGCTACAGATGGCCTGCATCACTACCAAATGGCCTACAGTCCTCTGTCAAAGGCCTGTGCCTCACCCGTAGTGCCAATGTATGTTATCTCATGGGGTCCCAACTAACAACATAACACAGTCAACAGAATAGAAATGCAAGGCCATGTTGACAAATCCCAGTAGCATGCCCACCATGTCCTACTGCATGAACTGTGGACCAACCCCGAAATATCGCTGGGATGAAGGGACAATTATAGGGATACTTCTCAGATATTGCTTATATATTAGGAAGGGGATAGAATAACAGAGTGGGGGTGTAGAAACATGGACGTCATGGACTGTGTGTGAAGTCTGAAACTCTGATGTGTGCCCATACTACCCCTGCCTGCAAACCCAGTAATGGGTGGCTACAAACCTGCTTGTAAACCACAATGTGAAGGGGAACTGACCAGATATATGAGCCCTGCCTCTGGGTAACCTGGGTGAATCTGTACAGCTGAGAGGTATGGCCACAGCAGGATATGGCCATTCTGTTACGTTGATATATGTACAAGAAGGGGATCTTCAGCCACCATAGTACCAAGGTGCTGGACCATTTACACAGACCCCATTAGCAAGTGTCTGCAGCTACCCCTCCAGAATGGCATGAGCGTGCAAGAATATGTAGGCTGCAGACCACAATACTGGACACAGCTTTATTCAGCTTGTATTTCCGAGGAAATAACTGTGAGCAAATAAGTATATCTGTCAGTAGTTGATGACATAATACATCACAGTGTAAAACAGTACATATGTCTGAATATCTCTGGTAACACCAACCATGTAACACAAGCAGCACAGAGACAATAGTTACAGTATCCCACTATCTGTCACCCATTGTGACTCTATATTGTCAATCTATCTACAGATATCCTGCAGAAACAGGTTGCTAGCTGTAGGTGTAGAACTCCAAACCCTGGACTGGAGTACAACCTACCTGGAATGGATTCACACAATCAATACAGAAGGTCTGATAGCACAGTGGACTATACATATCTGTCAGTTGCAGATGCCTGAGCACACACATCACATTGTACACCATTCATGCTTTGTACTCATGTTGGATAGGAATACTCACACATATCCAAGGCCAAAATACTATAATAGGTTCATAGGTTCATAGGTTAGTACTAGGCTAACTGCCCTTGCAAGCCATTGTAAGCCTAGCCAATCACCCCTTGTGAGACTCAAACCCTGCACCTTGTGCTTGTAAGGCAAACACCTTAACCATTAGGCCACCCATAATATGTCAAACATACACACACAGAGATGTGGGGAAGAGAGAGACAGACAGTGACAGAGGGATTTCCATTATGAGGCCTGTCCCACTGACCACACATCCAACTGGCCAATATCACATCATGTGCTGATGTCAATCACTGTAGACATTCCTTTTGGTAGCCCTCAGCCCTATAGTGTCTGTGGTGCTTGTGATAACTGTGTAAGACGATAGTACAACTCAGTATTCATCTAGCATTTGACTACCCAGTCCTGTCAAATGTAAAGTTCTGTGTGACTGAGTGTGTGTGTGTGTGTTTGTGTGTGCATGTGTGTGTGTGTGTGTGTGTGTGTGTGTGTGTGTGTGTGTGTTTCCAGAGGAATGGTTTATGGCCCGTAAACATACACTGCACTTCCCTTTGCCCATGTTAGCACTCATGCTGATGTCAGTCACCTTGAAATAACCCACTGGATAAATCTCAGCCATATAAGCTGTGTGTTGCTTGGGAAATGTGTAATACAGTAGTGTGGAAAACTAGTTAGGTAGGAGTTCTAATCCCAAACTTGGCAACTGTGAAACTCTGTGTGTGTGTATGTGTGTGTGTGTGTGTGTGTGTGTGTGTGTGTGTGTGTGTGTGTGGAGAAGAATGATTTTGAGGCCATTCACACTCACTACACCTCCCATTGCCCTACTTTAGCATGACTGCTGATGTCAGTCATCTTGAAATAACTCTTTGGACAAGTGCCAGTCCTATAAACTCCATTGTGCTTGTGATAATGACGTAATGTTAGGGTTTAGCATATTCTTTAGGTCGGAGTTCTAATCCCAGACATGGAAACTGTGTGAGAAAATGTGTGTGTCTTTGGTAATGCCTGATTTTATGGACATTGACACTTACTACACCCTCCTTACCCCTCCTTTAGCACTGCTGGTGATGTTAGTCACCTTCAAAGGTACCTTTGGACAGCTCTTCAGCATCTAAGCTCTGTGGCGCTTGCGATAACTCTGCAGTACTATAGTGTAGCATGCTAGTTTGGTAGGAGTTTTAATCCCAGACATGGCAACTGTGAAAGTGTGTGTGTTTGTGTGAGAGAGTGCGTGTGTCTTTGATAATATCTGATTGTATAGACATTCACACTTACTACTCTCCCCATACCTCTCCTTTAGCAATGCTGCTGATGTTAGTCACCTTCAAAGATACCTTTAGACAGTTCTCAAACATGTAAGCTCTGTGGGGCTTGCAATAACTGCATAATACTGTAGTGTAACATGCCTAGATATGTAGGAGTTCTAATCCCAGCCATGGCAACTGTGGAACTGTGTGTGTTTGTGTGCAAAAGTGTGTGTCTTTGATGACACCTGATTTTATGGACATTGACACTTACTACTCTCCCCTTACCCCTCCTTTAGTATTGGTGCTGATGTTAGTCATCTTCAAAGATACCATTGGACAGTTTTCCAACATATAAGCTTTGTGGCGCTCGCGATAACTGTGTAATACTATAGTGTAGCATACTAGTTAGGTAGAAGTACTAATCCCAGACATGGAAACTGTGTGTTTGTGTGAGAGAGTGAGCGTGTCTTTAATGATACCTGATTTTATGGACATTCACACTTACTACTCTCCCCTTACCCCTCCTTTAGCACTGTTGCTGATGTTGGTCACCTTCAAAAATACCTTTGGACAGCTCTCCAAAATATAAGCTCCGTGGCGCTTGCGATAACTGC
Organism: Protopterus annectens; assembly: GCF_019279795.1. Lineage (NCBI taxonomy): Eukaryota > Metazoa > Chordata > Ceratodontiformes > Protopteridae > Protopterus > Protopterus annectens. Next base: position 514,632,848 of record NC_056737.1, on the reverse strand, counting down.
GCACTACTATAACGTAGCATACTAGTTAGGTAGGAGTTCTAATGCCAGACATGGCAATTGTGAAAGTGTGTGTGTTTTGTGTGAGAGCATGTGTGTGTGTGTGTTTTTCATGATACCTGATTTTATGGACATTCACACTTACTACTGTCCCCTTACCCCTCCTTTAGCACTACTGCTGATATCAGTCACCTTCAAAGATACTTTTGGACAGCTCTCAAACACATAAGCTCCAAAGTGCTTGCAATAACTGCATAATACTATAATGTAGCATACTAGTTAGGTAGAAGTTCTAATCCCAGACATGGAAACTGTGTGTGTTTGTGTGAGAGAATGTGTCTTTGATGATATTTGATTTTATGGACGGTCACACATACTGCTCTCCCCTTATCCCTCCTTTAGCACTGTTGCTGATGTTAGTCACCTTCAAAGATACTTTTGGACAGCCCTCCAAAATATAAGTTCCGTGGCGCTTGCGATAACTGTATAATACTATAGTGTAGCATACTAGTTAGGTAGAAGTTCCAATCCCAGAGATGGCAGCTGTGAAACTGTGTGAGAGAGTGTGTGTCTTTGATGATACCTGATTTTATGGAAATTCACACTTACTACTCTCCCCTTACCCCTCCTTTAGCTTGCGATAACTGTATAATACTATAGTGTAGCATACTAGTTAGGTAGAAGTTCCAATCCCAGAGATGGCAGCTGTGAAACTGTGTGAGAGAGTGTGTGTCTTTGATGATACCTGATTTTATGGAAATTCACACTTACTACTCTCCCCTTACCCCTCCTTTAGCACTGCTGCTGAGGTTACTCACCTTCAAAGATACCTTGGCACAGCTCTCCAACATGTAAGCTCCTTGGTGAGTGCCATAAATGTGGAACAATGTAGTAGCAGTAACTACATAGGTATGAGTTTGAATCTCATCCGTGGCAAGTGTTTCTGTGTGTACATATGCCTACATGCGTATGTCTGTACCTCAAAGATTTTGGCCCCATTTACACCCAGCACACATCTCAGTGCCTGACTTTAGCAGTCCTGCAGATATCATCCACCTTAGAAGTACTTGTTGCCAACCCTGTACCAAGGTCAGTGGTGCATGTGATAAATGCGTAACATAATGATTCATAAATATTTTTAGATGGAGGTTTGAACCTCATCCCTGGCAAATGTAAATATGTGTGTAGGGTAAAATTATTTTTGGGATCTCTCACCCACTACATCACCCAATGCCAGTATTTAAAAGGGCTGGTGATGTTCCTCACCTTAGAAGTACCTTAGGACAACATCCATCCTATAAGCTCCGTGGCACATGCGATAAATGCGGTACACTATAGTAGTAGGGGTTTGAATCTCAGTACTAGCATGTGTGTGTGTGTGTGTGTGTGTGTGTGTGTGTGTGTGTGTGTGTGCGTGTGTCTGTCTGTCATCGGTATCCTGTGTGGGGGTTGCTGTGATTGTGTAATAACAGGATCCATTGTGGGGTGGGTTTTGCTAAATTATTACATTGAGGGCCTAGTATATGTCACAATGTCCACCTTACAAGGCCAACAGATGTCAAACCCCAGAGAGGTTGATGTAGACAATCCATAGCCCTACATGTGACAGTATGGATTGTCGAACAGTATAGGCAACACTTCTATTACTCAGAGAACACTCTCCACCCACGTATCATACACAAACACATTTAGCTAGGCAACAACCACTATATTGGTAGTTACTTGCATATTGCCTCACAGATAGTAACCACAGTGTGATTGCAGTGGACTACATGCCTATTGACCACAACAGTGCCACTGACATCAGGATGTACTTTGATGTGTTACACCTCCTGAATGAGTGTGTGTTATCTAGCAAGTAAAAGGACATGGCACCCTGTTCCATCCCCTCAGTAGCCAAATAAATGTGTACAGTGGCCCTTTTGCCATGTTCTCCACATTATGCCTTCAACAACTATAGAGTCTGCAAACGTACCCCACAAAGGGAATGCCATGCCTTATACACATGCCCTGTATGGACAGATGTCACTAACTCCAATGAATACCCATATCATGCTGATAATGTAGGCGCAAGCATGACCTCAGTTACATAGCCAGGTCTCACCAAATGAGGTCAGGAATGCTACATTAGAAAATAACAATCTGTCTACACAACATGACCCACAGACCTCAAGTACAATTCCACATGTCAAAGAACATGCATGTGGGACATGTACACAACCCAGACACTGTCCATGTTATGGAATATAGATCACATACATGGGAAGCAGTGCGCATCACTGGCCACCCACAATAGTAACCCAGATGAGTGAATGGTGAATACAATACCCACTCATGGAGACTACTCCAGGGACTACACCAGTGAGCCACACTGGGGACTATTGTCATGTGGCCTGATGCCAAGGTATTCCCTTGGCCTAGCCTTGTAGAGCCTTCAGACCCATTCACCTACTACACACCTGTGAAGCAATGAACCTATGGATCTCAGTACTGCCAAGTGTGTGTGTGTGTGTGTGTGTGTGTGTGTGTGTGTGTGTGTGTGTGTGTGTGTGTGTGTGTGTGTGTGTGTGTGTGTGTGTGTGTGTGTCTGTGGAGATAAATGATTTTGAGGCCATTCACACTCAATACACCTCTCATTGCCCTACCTTAGCATGCCTGCTGATGTCAGTCACCTTGAAAAAACCCTTTGGCCACGTTTCAACCCTATAAGCTCTGTGGCACTTGCAATAAATGCATAATACGGTTTACCTTTATAATGTCGATCACGTATTACCAAACGGCCACATCACTGAACCATTTCTGTGAAACCAGAACCGCAAACACTTTAAAATGTCAAAAAAACCTTGCATTGTGACATTCCGACTGTGATAATATGTGTGTGTGTCTTTGTTGACACCTGATTTTGTGGACATTCACACTTGCTACACTTCCCTTACCCATCCTTTAGCACTGCTGCTGATGTCACTCACCTTCAAAGATACCTTTGGACAACTTTCCAACATGTAAGCTCCGTGGTGCATGCACTAACTGTGTAACACTATAATAGCAATACATAGCCAGGCAGGGGTTTGAAACTCAGTAGTAGTAAGTGTGTGTGTGTGTGTGTGTGTGTGTGTGTGTGTGTGTGTGTGTGTGTGTGTGTGTGTGTGTGTGTGTGTGTGTGTGTGTGATCAGTATCCTGTTGGGGTGATTGTGTAATGACAGGATCCATTGCAGTATAGGTTTTCATACATTATTATATTGAGGACCTATATGTCCCAATCTTCACATTACAAGGCCAACAGTTTTCAAACACTGTAGAGGTTGTTGTAGACAATTCACAGCCATAAATGTGTACTGCCATGGGCAAGTACTATGTGACAGTATGGATTAGTAAACAATATAGGCAACCGTTATAATACCTAGATACGACTCTCCACCCATGGATCATACACAGACACACTTGGCTCTTTCTCCCTTCCTTACTTTCTCTCTGTCTCTCTCTCTTTCTCTCTCTCTCTCTCACCCTCTCTGGTAGATGTGGAAAAATACATCTGTTTTGCATAGGCAGCAGCTTGACTTTTGTAGGTAATGCTCATGATCAGTTGGTGGCCTGTGCATGAATTGGAGTCCCCCACTTGCTAATTGCAAGTGGAACAGCTGTGGTATCATTCCTATAGCCAATTGTATGGAAATACACTCATATAACTAAGCACTTCATGTGGGTGTTAGCCATTTTCCTTTACTATGAGCAGGACTTCATGTGGGTGTCTGACAAACAGCATCACAGAGGGTAGTTGGAAATACCTCTTACAACAAGCACTGTGGAGGCAGGCCAACAAACAGGAGGGGGATGTTCCAGACATGGGGACAGAATGTAAGTATTGCTGTTCTACATTTGAAGTAATGTTGGTTTAACAGTGTTTGTGTAGATATGCCTATTCTGCATGATTTAAAGTCTGGCATGCCAGTTTTATGTGGTTGATGAAACCCTCACCTGTAGGGCTATCTGCAGACTGGCCAGAGTTTGGAGTTTTAGATGTGATGTGTTACTCACACATTTCCTGTCTTTAGAAATGCAGTAGCATACTCTGATGATTGCAGTTGGTAAATGGTGACATCCATGTGTGTTACTGACTTCATATCCCTCAGAACAGATATGTCACAACAAACCCTGTTACACCAGCAATTTTCTCAGTTTATCACAGCAATATGTCAATATTGGCCCTGTGTTTGTGCCTCTGTCCCCAAGTCTGGCACCCTTTGTCCATATATCATGCAGTAAGAGGTACATATGTACAGTATTTCATTATTTACTGACATCATTCCTGATAACAAGCCAGTGATATATCAGACTGCCAGACATGTTATGTATAGTAGGCCTTTTATTTGAGGACAAAACCTGGACATTCTGTTTTAGTCTGTACAGTAGTAAGGTGCATGTACTTATGGTGATTGCTGAGAGAGTGTCAGTATTGTGTAGCAGTGTATTGCGAATATGTTACTTGGCCTGTGTACAGACTGTGGTAGATGTCAGTGTTCTTGGTCCTGTTCTATCTGATGTTGCATGCTGCTCCAGTTTCTGGTACCCTATCAGCATATATATTTGTAGGGCCAAACTGAGACATGTCCCATACCACAGTCAGACATCAGACTACACTGTGAATTGGGCCAGTGTTTGTAGGGTTAGTGTGTGAGTGGCAAATATGAGGATGGTTTTGTTCACGCAGTCCATATACTGTACTATTAATTAGGCTTACCATAATGTGACTGTGACTGTGTTGAGATAGGTTGTGGGCATATACTTTCACACTGGTGTCTGTTACTCCATGCTGCTACTCTCTGTAGTGCCTGCTATATTTGCAATTACATGTGTATTCCCCCATAGGAAACTTGGGTCAGTGTTGTGGCAGTCTTTCTGTAGTTTACACAGTGCTTGGTGACATGCCTAGCAGCTCAGTGTATTTACCTAGTGTGATGCTATGTCCAGATAATTGTCAGATGTACTATTGCCTGGCCACCATACATGTTCTGTATTTCTGAAAAAGCAGTGGGATGCTGTGAAGATGTATGTCACTAACTAGTGGAAAGTATGTGGGCTTGGGACCTCTGCTCCTCCAGTTAATATGTGTTAGGACAGACAGGAGGGTGTGAATGCATCAATTGTGTGAGCTTATTAGCTCCAGTATATGTGTTATATCTCCATTTTCATGGCTGTAAACATCCCCTTTGTCAGGCTTGGTGCACACGTCTTGCACTAAGGAGTTTTGTGTATACCTCTGGACTAACCAGATTGTTTCAGACTGTCCACATTTATTGGTCATATTTCTGCTGTATTCCACAAGATCATTACTGTGATTTGTGTGATACTTCACTGTGATGATTTTATGATGTCTGTCAGTAACTGATGTCAGTAACATGTCAGTTTCAGAAGAGCCTTCCTATACAACATGTCTTTGACACAACCACTGTTACTGTAGCAACATTCTACATTTATAACTGCAATACCTACATTACGTTCCCTTGAACTAAGAGGATGTGAGTTATGGTGCTGAGGTATGACTCCACTACATGTTATAGGCATATGTTTTACATATATATATATATATATATATATATATATATATATATATATATATATATATATATATATATATATATATATATATATGTGTGTGTATGTACATGTATACATATACCTACATATATATATATATATATATATATATATATATATATATATATATATGTGTATATCCTTGTTATATGTAAACATGAGTGTTGTATATACCTTCTCAGAGGAACCCCCCCATATTTATCTGATATGTGTATATTTAGATATAAAAACATGACTGATTCAACGCTATTTTCACTAACAAGTAGTAAACAATTGCAGTAGTCAAAGCAGTTGTTCAGTACTATTCAGTATGTGTACTGAATGATATATTTGAACATGCAACAGACATTTAACCACTCAGGTGGCTTAGTGGTTATCTGCTGTGACTATAGGCTACAGGGTCCTGGGTTTAAGTCTTGCAAGGGCTGTTTATTTTGTTGCTAGGCAGAAAAAGGAGTGTTGGATACAGAGTGGTTAAGGCAGTTTTGAGAAGCGTTAAGTGGGTTTGCATGGGTTTGCATGATGTGGTGATGGAGTAGTGCTATTGTACGGTTAAACGAAAAGGCGCTTAAACTGTGTAGGCTTCGCTTACCAGTGTGCAAATCTGCTTAGCATTTACATTTAAGCAATGTGTATACCTGCTAAGCATAGCTCAGTCCTGGTAACCAGTGATCACACTCTAGTCTGATAAAATAGCAGGGTAATGACATCTATAATAAGTGTATTTATTTCCATGTACATAACATGCTTCTATGTGCTGTCATTACAGTAGCAAGAGGTGTGAGTATACTGTATGGGACACCTGAGTATACATGGCTAGTACCACAATCCTTTCTCTTTGTATGTGTTTCATTCATGGGTAGTATCCCAGGTTATATGCAGTCACACTTGCATGTATTGTATCATTACATTACTAACTTTAACAGTGCTTTTCCAAGTAAGAGTAGATTGCAGATTGTAGTACTGGAACCATACATCCTTGCATGCAAAGCTGGACTCTGAGTACTTACTATCGTGTTCTTGGTGTGTGAGCTGTATGTTATTAAGTATCTCCTATTGGATATTGATCTGATATGTGGATATTATCTGTAGACTACTATGTGTTTAGGACATGTTATTGAGGGCTGCTGTCATGTAGTAATGGCATACCTATCAGTGTTAGACATCTCCCTGTCAAAACATTCATCCTAATGCATAACCTGTTGGCTAGCTAATTTCTGTCTGTCCTCTGTACAGATGTGCAGATGTCAGGTATCCATCTTGGCTGCTTATAGGCAATCTCTGATTGACTGACACTGACATGGCTGCCCAGCTGTGTTCTGGATGCCACAGCTAGGACACCCCACCCTGTATGCACCACATGCCATGGCTACCTCAACCAGACTGCCACAGTCAACAGAAAATGCTTGGGTACAGGTCTCTAACCTAGACACTGGCCATGTTATGTAACATATGTTGCATACATGTCAATTGGAGCACCTCACTGGCCCTCTGCAGGAAAAAAACAGATGACTGGATGTTGAATTTAACTGTCACCCTAGGGATCACTCAAGTGGCATCAGTTGATAGATGGCCTGCTGACAAATGTCAGGTGGCATGATACGAGTGTACCCACATGCCATACTCATCTCTCCATGGATATTAGCCTGGTACATACATAGGAACACCTGCACCTATGAACCTCAGTACTGACAAATGTGTCAGTGTGCATTACTGAGAATAACAGTGTCTGTGTGTTTGTAAACTTGTACTTTAAAATACTCTGAGGGCCTTCTCACCCACTTCACCCCCCATTGCTATACTTAGAAATGGCTGCTGCTGTAATTGACATTAAATGTACATTGTTACACTCTTCACCCTATCGGCTACCTGGGGCTTGCAGCACCAACATAACACTGTTCTACAAATGGGTAGATAGGTGTGGGTTACCTTCTGAGTCCTGGCAAGCATGTGTACGTGTGTGCAATTGTGAGTGAGTGTGCATATTTGTAGGAGACAGCATTCTGAGGCCACATTCTCCAAATACAATAAACTTTGCCATACATTATAAGGGATAGTGATGTTGCTGACATTAGGAGAGCCATGACAAACCCGCACCCTACTATCCCTGTGGCATGTGCAATAAATGCATATCCCTGTAGTAGCACTGATTAGATAGACAAGGATTTGTATTGCAGTCCTGGTCAATGTGTGATTGTGGGTATGTCAGAGTATTATCATGGGTTTCAGTGAGTACAATTTCCAATGTGAGGTGTGGGTGCTGGGTATACTGTCTTTACACCATGGTACCCCCAGTACATGTTCCAAGGTCCACTGTATGAGGACCACTGTCACCATCAACCATACAGGCAACTGATTACACTATCCAACCCAATGATGCACGTGCTATGTGCAAAAACTCTGTAACAGAATGGACTCACTGACAAGGTAGTTAGCACTGCTAAACCCAGGTCTGTCAAATTTGTCTATATTTCTGCTGTATTCCACAGGAATGTGTATATGACAGTATGTCATACTATGTATTGTTCATTAACACCCAGTACATCCCCCATTACCATACTGTACAAGGCCTGGTGATGTTCTTCACTTAGCAGGAAACTCAGTACACACCTCACCTTAAAAGCTCTGTGGTGTGTGCAATTAAGGCCAAACACATTAGTAGCAATAAGTGTCTAGGTAGGGGTTCTACTCTCAGTCTTGCCAAGTAAGTGTGTGTGTGTATGTGAAGGGATCTACTTCAGTTTGCAGAAAATATATGTCCCAGGAGATCATTTGTCCGAGAACTAACTGGCAAAAGGTAACATTTCAAAGCAATCATCTTGTGGAAATACATTCAATCAAAACTAGTAGTGGATGTGTAGATGTCCTCTTCCCCATTGTATAGCTGTACAGCGATGCTGGAGTTGGTACATATACATGTGTGTGGTTGTTGTGGTCACAGCCACCCACATTGTGGTTATTGTTGTACATATCCCCCTGCTTTGTGTGCCGTTATACTGTACAGTTTATGTTAACAGGTTAAGTAGTTCTTAATCACACTATTTGTGTTTCTACACCACCCTACACCCCCCCAAAAGTGGGGGGCTGTGCCACGCACACCAGCACACCTATGTTTACCAACTCCAGGATTGCACTACATTAAGAAAGAGGACATAAACCCTGCCAGTACCATTGTCAATGACATTAAACTGGCAGACTAATTATTTACTGATGTGATGTTTTGGCAATTTGGTCTTGGTGGAATTACATAGACCAAAATGAGTTCACTGCAAAATAAAGTACATCCATGTGAACAGTATTCTCTGTGTATTGAATCAACACCAAAGCCTCTGTGTGTGTGTTATTCACAAACATTTGGTGTGTGCCACTCAGTACACTTACCATTGTCACCTGTAGAAGAGCTGCTTACATCAGCCACCATGCACTCACCTGTATACACCCCTCAGACCTATCAGCCATGTGGCACATGCAGTTACTCTTATACAGACCTGTTACCTGTGCTCAGCTGTACCCAGGATATGACACAGTCAAAGTGTCACTACAGTGCCACACCCCTTGTAGGATAGGACAGCAGACCAACATCCTGCTGACACATAGACACCTAGAACACAAACAGAATACATTATAGAGACCACAATCAGTCAGGGTTAATAACAGCTATAATGCAACATGGCTGGACAGCTACACACCCTGACGTGTAAGCATTAATCATTCCAGCTGAAAACAAGTTAAACAGCATTACATTGCCAAACCTTAATGCATTCACTCTGTGCATCAGAACCATATTAGTATGCCCCTGCATCGATGGTATGGATGACAGGGATGTGGCACAAGTATAATCATATGCACAGGGTGTGTTGTGGGTTGGTCAGAGGCCTGGGCTGAGCCATTTGGTTAACATCCTGTGTGTGGGCTAGGGGATCCTTTATTAAATGGGCTGTGCAGACATGGTCTGTGTAGGTATGGAGGTGCCCTAACTGTTTTGGTGATGTGTGTGTGTATGTATGCACACATTTCTACCATGTGGCTGCCCTATACAGGAGTTTGTTGGACAGCTGCAGACCGTACATGGCAGGGTGTACAGTTCACCGTGTCTGGCCATGGAAATGGGAACTGTGCCTGCCAGGGATTTCATGGGCACTACCAGGCAGAAGCCCAGATATGGTACTCTCCCCTGATGATGATACTTGTCCATTAGTTCCGCATCCCTCTTGGATCGGGCCAGGACCATGTGCACGTGGCCTGCTGTGTTGTGGTGTGAACAGCACCCCCCTGCAGTGCTGGTGCTGGTAATGCCACTATGGGAGCAGCTATGAGTTGTATGTCCACATAGATCTCCACCTGTTGGTGCTGCTGACCTACTTCCACATGGCCGACACCCTACTTCCACCACATGCTCTACCACAGACACCACACAGTTGAGGATTCCCACCATCTCACCCAACTGTTTATCCATAACCTCCTCAAAATAATGTTAGGGACCTGCAAAATCACAGATGTTGTCATGTACAGCAGGAAGAGTAGCCATCTGGAGCCTCATACTATCTTTGGTGTAACATTCCATACATGACTGTGCCTCCATGATGGCCCAAAACATGCATCTGCTGACACCTGCTGTGGCACTTCTGCAAGGGGCATGATGGCCAGCAGCCCGCCTATGAGCACCCCTGTACATCTGCCTGTGTGGTACCTCGCTAGTCATCCAGCTATGGCTGCTGTGTACAGACACACTTGCCATAGTCTCCATACTTTCCTGTCACATGCCACCACCCACCAACTATCCCTCATCTATGGCCACTGGTGATGGGGTATGTATGGGCATTGTGACGGTGTGTGGGGATGGGGTGGATAAAAATGAGATACCAACCAGTGGCACAGATTCAGCCCCTGACAACCCTGCCTGTGCCTCACTATGCCTATCATCATTGTCAGAGTCTGTATGGACACTAACATCAGTTTGCCTGCAAGAGGGACCCTATACCCACCTCACCACCTGTGAGGGGTAGACAAGAAATGTAAAGTAAGACCTGAACATTATGGCTTATATCTACACACACACACACACACACACACACACACACACACACACACACACACACACACACACACACACACACACTTACAGGTGAGGAGGCGCAATGATATTATACAGACCTCTCATTACCCAACAGTCAACATGCATGACATATGGCCCTCAACAGCATGCACTGCAGCCATACTCAATGCTTGTTACCAATATTATAGATCTCTGTGATGCATGAGTTGTGTTAGTAGGTGATGCCCCTTCCCCTGGAATACACTGCACCCATGTAAAAAGTATTGCTGTGCTCCTGTACAGCACACTGACATGTACTGTGCAACATACCTCACAAGTGTACACACCATTGCTGAATGTGTATATGTGTGGCTCACAGCCCCTATGTGTTTGTCTGACACATACCTGGGATGATATGAGGACTGATGTCAGTAATTAATGCCTGTTCTTTGATTTCTAGATCTCATCATCAGCAGTACATGTATGTGCAATAAAATCTGGTTACACTGACAACCTTCAAAGCTTAATGTGGATATAAGGAGAGTACACATCCTTGTTGACAAGCCAGCCTCTTCCATGATAGGCAATGGGGCCACAATACTGCATTTGTTAACATTACACACACCTGATATGTAACATATGACCTGTGCAATCTAATGCAGTATCAAACAAATGTATTAGTCGTGCAGATGCTGAATGAGATGCATACAATATGTGGTTTGCATAAGTGTGCACACCTTTAACACAATGGTTTGTTGAAGCATCTGTTAAGTGAACTACAGCAGTCACTATTCCTGGAATGGGTATACTAGCATTGCCCATCTTCACTTGCCATTATTTGGTCACTCTGCCCTACAAATGTCCCCCAACTCTGCCAGATTGCAAGGTCAGCTCATGTGCACAACTCTTGAAGGTCACACAGTGGCTTCACTATTGCTGTAGAGTCAGGGTTATGTCTGGCACAATTCATAACCTTTACTGTGTTCAGATACAGCCATTCTTAGCAAGCTTTGGATGTATAATTCAGTTCACTGTTGTGATTCAAGTTGACACCCCTCCCCATCCTCAGCCTTATTGCAGATGCTTGACAACTATGGGCCACGTATGAGTGTTATTTTTCAGTGTTCCAAATTCCAAACACCATGTGTACTGGCCTAGTTCCAGCTAATGAACAGCAAACCTAAAGGTGTACACTGGCACCAGCAAGCTAAATATTGGGGATGGTGGCCCTGAGGTGGGGTGAGGTGTTGCTTATGCACCACATGTATCTTTATGAATACTGTCTCTACATTTGAGCTTTGATCTCATGACACCATTACACATTGCAACACATGCCTTTGGGAGACTTGATGCTATGCTTATGCTACCTGTAGAGAGCCCTGGATGATGTATCATGTGGGGCAACTCTTCCGTCTGATAAACCTAACCCATAGGCCACACTTATGCAGAATGCAGGCCATTGTTGACACAGGTACTGCACAGGCAGCAATTGCTAGACAATCCTGCAAGTCCCTCAGTGTTTCTGCATGTTTCTGGGCAGCCTCCATGACCAGTTTGCGACATGTTTTGTCATCTATTTTGGATGGGCATCTGTTTATTTTCTACATCAATGTTGTCCCATACTTCATACACATATACATGACTGTCTGCACTGTTTGCCATGGTATATGCAATGGTGAGGTAAGGCTACTTTTCCCACTCCTGAGTGCTACTTTTCAGATATGGGATCCATTTCATGGTTTGTAAGATGTGTGCAAGCCACAGCTGCCTATGCTGCAGGTGAGTGGGCAAATGTCATGGACATACTTCTTGGACAGCAGATCATGACTTGGTGTGACATTGAGGCCCTGTACTTGATGGAAGGTGTGTACTCAAGAAGAGTGAATGCTGTCAGTACATCACAAACTGCTTCCACAATATGTTATTTGGAGTGTGTGCACACATATGCTTCCAGTGTTTGTTAAGGTACGTATTCCCCATATTTGTTGTCCTAACATAGGATTCCATATTACACATGCATTCCTTATGTTAGGATCACATTACAGGTTGTAAAATGTATAGAATGTGGTATTGTGATTTGCCATTGCTTATATCAGGAACAGTTGCCATTGTAGTATTGGTATATACACTGTTGTAGCCACTGTATAAGGGCAATGTTTCAGACATGTCCCTACTGTAGGCCATTTGTCCCACCATTCTGTTCATCTCTGTCCACACATCTTGCACTGACAAGTTGTTAGGTATACTGCAGGACTCTTACATACCCTTCAAATATGCCACCATGTTGACCACTGTGATGCAGTGCAGTTAAGACCAACAATAAGTGAACATGTACAGCATGCATTATGGGTAGGTGTGTTAAATGTGTGCATGGCAAATAGAATGGCCATAACATGGCGGTGTATTGGCAAACCTGAACAAAACAACTCCAAACTCACCAGCTACAGGCTGCTGCCCCAGTTGTATACCAGAGGGACCAAATAGTTGTGAGACAGAAGTAATATCAGTAGCCACACCTGTGGCATTGATACAGGGTGGGAGCAGCATTTCAGCACATTGACAGTACAAACCCACAATACTAGAGATTATGCACATCTGTTCATTACTACACTGCAGCAACAGACTATCTTATCTAACATATGTATGTAGATACTTTACAGATGAAAGTGAATAAGCAACAGTGGTCTAGTGATGTTCCCTTGTGGCTTACCTGCACGCTCCTCATCCATTGTGTGGGTGGCACCCACCTCCACAATGCTGTCTTCAGCCTGCAGTCTTGGCTAGGGGACAGGTTTCCCAAGACTGGCAAGGAGCTCCTTCAGCATATGTCAGTGGGGGCTGGATGGCGTGACACCCACCTGTGGCTGGCTGGTCCCTCCTAACTGCAGCAGCATGCTGACGGGCATGGTGGATCAGATCAGTGCATCGATGCTGCACCTGCTCATAATTTCATTTGTGCAGGCCGACATCATTTACCCTGTGGATGAGCTCATTCCACAGGGTGGTCCTCTCCTGCAGATCCTGGGCCCTGTGGCCAAAGAGGATGGCATGATGCATGATGATGTACTGGATGATTGCATCATTTTCCAGGTTTGTGAATGTGGGCAGATGTTCCTGGGACATTGTACATGGAAGACATAAACAGGAAAAAAGGTCACAAGACCTTATACGGTTGTCCACATGCACATCAGCAGTGGATATTACTTGCAAATAATCGAGACTATACCATAAGATTGTAAGCTATCCTGGCTTTGACATCTTGCATTACACACCTGGCCCTGACCTGTCCAGTTCCTCTAATGCTGGACACTTAATGGCATAATCCACGATTCACCATTCATTTCTGTGTAGAGGGATGACAGTGGCCACCTTCCATGTCGATGGTGTGTGGATGGTGGCATGTGTGTGTTTGACTGTAGTGAACTGTGAGCACATACATAGGAACACCTGCACCTATGAACCTCAGTATTGACAAATGTGTCAGTGTGCATTACTGAGAATAACAGTGTCTGTGTGTTTGTAAACTAGTACTTTAAAATACTCTGAGGGCCTTCTCACCCACTTCACCCCCCCATTGCTATACTTAGAAATGGCTGCTGCTGTAATTGACATTAAATGTACATTGTTACACTCTTCACCCTATCGGCTACCTGGGGCTTGCAGTACCAGCATAACACTGTTCTACAAATGGGTAGATAGGTGTGGGTTACCTTCTGAGTCCTGGCAAGCATGTGTACGTGCATGTGATGTGTCCTATAGCCTACTCAATTCAATAGGGAACATAATAATCTGTCCAGTGGAAACATATCGGAATTAACACTCAGTACAGTAAGCCAGATGAATGTGTGTGCACACCCTTACACTGATATGTTGTGTAAACACCTGCTGAGATGATTACAGCATCCATTTGTCTTGGTTTGTACTCTAACATCATATCACATCTTCACTTGGCAATGATTGCTCACCTTCCATGAAACAGCTTTGTTTCTTTTTCAATAGAATTGTACAGGTTATGGGTCACATGTGAGGTGAGAAATGTTTTGACATGACTTTCTGTGGTCTCATTGGCATACAGCACACAGACCTGGCATTCCAACAGGAGTGTGTACACTTTGATATCCAGTGTATATGGGTGTTGATATAGCTGTCTGTGGTGGGCATGGACAGTGGGTCATAACACAGTTGTACACTTCTCTGATTACTACGTGATAAGCATGCCTACTGTAGTACCCGTATAAGTGTCAGGGCAATGCAACAATCAGTAGCAGTACACATTTTATTTTGTTGTATGCAGTGACAGTGATATTACACACATGTGCAGCATGCACATCCTATTTTCTGGACTGCTTGTGACCCATGTTATTACTTCTGTGCCTTTTAGCTGAATGTATGCATACATACACATGCACAGGGGATACCTGGTACACATCTGTGTTCTGTGTCATTATGGCACACTGTATTTACAGTCTTGCAGCTCAATCATACATCTCAACCTGTTATACCAGGACATCTGGTTATTGGTCCACCTCACTGGGTGACAAAATAGGGAAGTCAATTTTGATAAAGTATCAATATAGCTATCATAACACAAGTATATGTGTAAGTGACTACAGATATCTGTCACAACTGTGAATTTTGTCCAGAAGAACACTACACAGTTGAATGTTATGAATTCAATATATCACATGCAGTTTAACACACACATCTGCAACAGTGCTTTACTATGCTCATGCCCTATATGGGTATCCTACATTTACAATACAAACATGTATAATACTTACATTCACAGGTAACATGGATATGGGCAACATCCCATTAACTGGCCTAGTAGTGGCACAGGCATGACTGTCTGACTCTAGTGGCTGCCATATGTGAGCTGTCCTTTCCCAGGGTGTGTCCGGCTCCTCAGCTGTGACTCAACCTATCCACCTCTTAGAGCATCACATGTGGACAAAGCCTAACATTGGGGGGGGTATATAGGGACAGATCGCAGATATGCCTATTACAGACCTATGAAGTTTGTAGCATGATAAATTTCACATGACTGTTCTGAAGGTGGTGGGGTCTAAAACTCATGTGTCTGTCATGACTTCATTACTTCCACCTTCAGCTATTTGCCAGACTAATATAGATATTTGGAGGAACAGAAGAAACACTATGATGGCTAAATCTTGACATTCTGTGAAGATCTGCACAGTTGACAGGTATGGCCCACTGTAGACAGAACCAGATGCTATGTCCATAGCATTTGTTCAGCAGGACATCATTACAGCAAGTATTGATGGCACATATACATCTTTCATAATCATCTGTCCCATTATTACAGACTAAGTACTACATTCAATTACATGCTTACATGTTTCACATACCTGGTTTATCTTCAGGTTCCTTCTGTGAACAGGATGTCTTCTTGTTTCTTATTTTGAGATTTTGTTTATATGTTTTTTTTTGTTTGGTGTCTCTCTCTCTCTCTCTCCACTACTGGGATCGAGCTTGTTTGAATAGGTTGAAGCATGACTTTTGTAGGTGATGCTCATGTTCAGGTGATGGCCTCTGCACCAATTTGCTGTTCCCCACTTGCTAATTGCATGCAGGCAACTGTGTAGTTCTTCCAACAGCCAATGTCATAGCAACCCACTACTATAAATAACTACATCATGTGGGTGTTGTCCCTTTACCTTTCCTGTATGGGAGACATCCTTCATGTATGGGGGCAGCAGTATTACAGACAGCAGTTAGGAATACCTCTTAAAACAGGACTTGTGGACACAGGCCAACTATATGTTTGTATAAGGTTCCAGACCTAGGAACAGTGTGTGAGTATTGCTGTTATATGCATTAAATACTGCTAGTTTTACAGGGTTTGTGTGTACATGATAGTTTTACATGGAATGCAGTCTGTCTGAATAGCTCTCAACTGCGGGCCTATCCACATGATGGCCAGAGGATTGGCTGTTATGTTTTGTCTGTGCCCCACACAGGTCTTGTCCCTGACATATCAGTGGCATTCACTCCATTGATTGCTATCAGTACATGGCAACATCCATTTGTGTTTCTGAGTTCATATTCCTGAGTAAGGTATGTTGCAACAAATCATGTAACAGCAGCAACTTTCACAGTGTATAACAGCAATATTTCAAATATGGCCCTGTGTTTCAGCCTCTGTCCTCCACCTATATACCAAGCTTTGTCCAGATGCCATGCAGTAAGAGGTTGATAGGTATGGTCTATCACTATTTAGTGCTGACACTCCTGCTATCATTCCAGTGAAGTTGTGGACTCCCTCACAAGTTGTGGAGTAGGGTATATATATATATATATATATATATATATATATATATATATATATATATATATATATATCAGGGATACAGCTGGACAAAACATGTGTGACCCTGTACAGTCTGGAGGTCAGTGTATAGAGAATACTGTTATATGCCCTTGTAAGACATTTTATGGGGGAGGGGTATTAAATGTTTTTAACCTAGGCTGTTACATGTGAGGAATATCAGTAATAAGAAACATTAAGGCATATGGCTGTACATTTTCATATGTTTCACCATGGGAACAGTTCTGTTTGTCAGTGTGATAGTGACGCTTTAAGTTAAGCATTGTTATGTAATGGATACATTGACATTGTGACAATTAATACGTTTCCCCGTAGGGGGATGAGTACAGAGTGTAATTGGAGGCTGTTGAACTACATCTGTAATTAAGTGTTGATTGATTCTTATCTTCACGACAAGTGTGTTTTTTACTGTTGTACTACTTGAAGGCTTTAGCATAGACAGCAAAGTATGTTATGTTTTGCAGATTACTGTATCATATGTTTTCTTTGAGAGTTGCATTAATCAGTTATTATGTATTTCAAACACCTACATGCTATAAGAAATGGCATAAACAACTGCAATAGTACACAAATAAGCATTTATATGTATGCAAACTGTGTGTGGTGTCATATCCTTTGCATTGTGTGTGGGTATATGTTTCATGCAATAATTGTCATTTGTAGGGAAGAATCAAACACCGGCCATTTGAAAAGGTGGCAACTGTAGGAATAATGGCTGTTTGATATTCTGTGCGCCCCCTATATATACGTTCTTTATATATATATATATATATATATATATATATATATATATATATATATATATATATATATATATATATTTATGTATATGTGTGTGTGTGTGTTTATGTATCATTAGAATGTTTAGTGGTTCCACATTGTACATTCCCTATAGTAGACTCATTGTTCTGCATGATATGTTAGAGAAATCATACCAACATCTTAAAGATGAGATGGCTTAGTGATAACTTGTTGTGTCTATGTTGTGCAGTGTCCTGACTTGCAAGTACTGGTTATTTTGTTGCAAGGCAGAACAGTTCAGCTGCGGAGGATGGGATAATAGCAATAATTACAAGAGGTCCCTATTTTGGGCCCCTTCACCCCCATTTACAGTGCCTTTAGTCAGATGTTTTGCAGTGAGAGGTTCAGAGTGTGGATCTGATGTCCGAATGCAATATATATATGTCTACAAACATACATACATGTATATATATATATATATATATATATATATATATATATATATATATATATATAAATATATATATATATATATATATTTATCTATATATATTTATATATATATATGTATATATCTACAGCTCAGATAGCTTAGTGGTAACTTGTTGTGGCTGTGGTGTGCAGGGTCCTGGGTTTGAAACTTGTAAGGACTGATTATTTCATTGCTGGGCAGAACAAGGGCTGTTGGATACAGAGTGATTAAGGCACTTTTAAGCAGTTGCAAGTGGGTCTGCGTGGGTTTGTGTGGTGGTAAGCAATGCTAACTTCCGGTTAAATACGCTTACAGACAGCCATAAAAGTGCTTAATCTGTGTAGGCATTGCTTAGCTCCATGCAAACAGGCTTAATCCCACTTACTACTGCTTAAAAGTGCTTACTCCCACTTACCCCGTGCTAATTTCTTTAAAGGATAAGAAAAAAGGGGTGATAGGAAAGTGGTGAAAAAGGGGGCACAGAGAGGGAAAGACAATAGGGAAAGAAGCTAGGGATGTGCAGGATGGGTTTGGGGAATGTCCATAGCTGTCCATTTCTTCTACAGCAACAGCTGTGCATATATACTGAATTTGGAGGCATATTTGGACACTCAAATCCCTGAGAAATGGGTGAGGACAACAATAATGTGTTGTGAAGCCAATTAGACCAGATTACATGTGTCCAGTTGACACATGTGCGAAATGGACAACTATGTATGGGACAACCTTTTTTTTTGGGAACAGATTGCCCCTTTTTTTTAAGGTGAAAATGGGATGTAGGGGAAGGATAGTAGGTATATTTGAGGAGGTAGGTTGGGTAGGAAGCCAGACAAGCCAGACAAGATAGCATACAGGGGTGGTATATGACACATGTGGGGGTAAACACATTGGATGGGGAAGGGTGTTTGGAAATCGGAAGCCCATGAGCCCCCAAATGGAAACAGTGGGACTGAGGTCCCCACCCATGGCAGTCACCACTGCACCTTCACGGCCCCGAAGGTGGCTGTACTCGGGGCTGAGAAGGTTGGGCAGGCTGACCCTCTAATTGTGTCACACGGCCCTCAAGCTGGTGTAGCAAATCTTCAAACTCCTTTTCAGAGCTTGCTATGCACCAAAGCCCAGACCTGGCTTCAGGTGACAGGATCCTGTCTGCGCCCACTCCCGAGGGGGGTGAGCCCCATCCCCTGAGGTGGTTCCACCTGAAGGTGGTGTAGGACCAGCAGATGAAGAGGTCCCGGGGTGGGTCCCAGATGTGCTGGGGCCCAGTGCCATGGCCAGATGAGGTGGGAGTGGTGGGTCTGCTGGGACCGGCCTTCCCAAACGTGGTATGGTGTTACAGTTTTAGAACATATGTGGGTTAGTAATAGTCAGCACAATCTAGGATTAGTTATAACAGCATGCATAGATATTCCCATTAACCCAAGACAACAGATTTGGAACAGTTGCATAGCAAACAGAAAACATGCATATATGGAACCACAGTGGCCATTACAATGGCATGCAGGTTACATTGATAGCAACAGGCCACCAATGATAGTATTTCAACATGGAACATTCATAGAAACACATTTCAGTATTTGTTGAACAATATGACATATGTCCCAACAGTAGGTTTGGTGTAAAACATACCCATTGATTTGTGTGTTTAGATTCTTGTTGCAGATACGGTGGTGGGGGAAGAGATGTCAATTAACAACTTGTATATCCTTGCAGTCCTCACAACTTTAATGATCATTGCTCTAATCATTACTCTATTCATTACACTACAGGTATTATTACAATACCCTATGGCCTTGGTTTGGGTAGTGGTATGTTTGTACATAGTGTATACTTCAACTGTCTTATAGCTAAATTCTACTTCTCTTACCTGGTAGACCTGTGGAGAGAATGTTTGTTAACACTACCTGTCTGTTTCTACACATATTCTCAAATCCATAGTTATAATTCTGCACATACCTCTCAACCTCTTCATGAAAACAATCTGTACAAAGCTTGACAAACTGGGGGTACAAATAGGGACATATTTTAAATATTGCTTTTATAAACATTTAGAAAGTTGCTAGAGTAACAGGATTTGTTTTAATATACATTTTCTGAAGGATTTGAAGTCTGAAACTCAAATGTATGTCATTATTTATAATGACTACAATCCTGAGATCATCCCAGTGATTTGCCAGGAAAATAGAGGAACAGACCAAAATATGAGGCAAATATCTGGACATTCTGCAGAAATCTGTACAATTGAGAGGTATGAATATGCAAACAGCTTACTTCCACTCCTGGGATTCGAACCATGGCTGTGCATGCTAAAACGACAACAATTTGTGTTTAATCAGAGTGAACTATTTAGAAAGGGCTGTCTTTTTTTAAGTGTTTTCTAAGTCTCTCTCAGTTGTACAATCTCACCTTGTAATTACAACATTCTTATACAAACATTCCTAGACATATTTTTTATGTAGCACAGTGTGAGAAACAGTTGACACAACAGTACTAGTCATATACCAGATCTTGGTGAATGCAACATGTGAAGCCATACAATACCAGAGTAAACACAACCAGTTCAGGATTCAGAGCTTTATTGCCAGGCAGTTACACTTTTATTTAAATATGACCTATACGGGACTATTACTGTCATATTGTCTGGTTTATTCAGTACAAACCATACACATTTTTTATAGTGCCAGGTGACATTTTACTCCTTTATATTTATTTGGCATGACTACTACAAGCAAGATTGTTACTCACCAGCCTCACGATGCAGCCTTTGCAACCTGCTGGCATGGGCTTCCTGGTTCACAGCCCACTCAGCTGCAGCTGTAATGAAAACAGAGACACATTTATGCATACCTATCCATCACATACACAGGCTAGACTTTGGTAAACAATTATTGCTATGAATACTTACACACTGCTGGGACATCTCCCCTGTCTCTTGCTTCTTGGACCCACTGTTCCAAGAGCTCCCTCTTCCTTCATTTCAAGTTGGCATAGTGGTGCCGGACCTGCTCACCAGTCTGAGGGATACCAGTGGCACTTGTGAGATCACGGGCGAGACTTTCCCAGGCTTACGCTTTATATTGGGAGCCCAGGTACTGGTCCTGCAGTCGTCTCATGTCATGTTTTTTTACCCAGAGTCCTACCATGACCTTGGACTCCTATATACCCCAGCGCTGCACCCGGAAGTGCATGCCCTCTCCAACTCCTGCCATACTGCCTACAGTGGAGAGCTACAACCCATTATGAGCTGTACTCCCACCTGTGGGGTTTAAATACGGCCAATTTACCACCCTATGCCAGGATTGGACAATTTTGAAAATGCTGAGCTAAACTAAGCTATGGGCAAACCTGCTTAGCTAAAGTTGTCAGTGCTTTAAGGGGCAGGTTCAGCATTGCTTACCAATGGGCAAATCGAATTAGCTGGGCTATCCATTGCTTAGTATTCATATCTACACAATGCTTACACCCTGTCAACATAGCTGTGCAATGCTTAGCATTGCTTGTTTCGTTATATTGGTCTACCACCTGTACGGGATTGATTCATCATTCATTACATAATATTAGATTTATTTACCTTCCCTGACATCCCCCAATGTGCTGTGATTAATTTATTCTTGTTTGACTATACTGTATGGGGCACTTGTGTTTATATGGGGGTTTGACTACTTTATTACACTGACACCTCACATCTGGACCTAATACACTACTCTGGTTGAGAAAAATCAGTTACTTCTAACATAAATATGTAAAAAATAAAATGTTTAATGTTTACACACACAAAATGGAAATGGTCATGGTGAGGCTTGAACCATGAATGACTACATGCAAGGAGTGTACTCTAACCA
The DNA here is from genome assembly GCF_019279795.1 of Protopterus annectens. Taxonomy (NCBI): domain Eukaryota; kingdom Metazoa; phylum Chordata; order Ceratodontiformes; family Protopteridae; genus Protopterus; species Protopterus annectens. The sequence goes on along the minus strand of NC_056737.1, from coordinate 514,610,816 downwards.
CTACACATGCTTATGCTGGATATCTATTGCTTTTTAACTTATCGTGCTGCTTCAGCTGGGCTAAGTGTAGCTAAGCAACGGGCACATCAGGGCAGTTACGCTTAAACTTTATTGCATGCATAAAAAAAAAATATTTGTTGTGTTTTTTATTTATACCCTTCAGAATATCCATCCTAATGCTGAACCTGTTATTCTATCACCTTTCTGCTTTGTGGGATGATTGTTCCTTATGGCTTTGTCCACATTCCTTACTCTAACGGGTTGGGAGGTGTGTGCTATGTGCTTATGATAAATCTGTTATTCTATCAACTTTTGGCTTGATGGGGATGATTGTCCCTTATGGCTTTGACCAGATTTTTTACCCTGACAGGTTGGGGGTGTTATGAGCATTCGCCCTTGTTTTAAATTGCCGAACGGCAATTCTGGAGTGCAGGGGGTGTGTGCATTTTGAAAGCTCTGCTCTCAGATACACCCCCTGCGCTCATACATGGAACCATGTCCATTTTACAGCAGGGCAGTGCAGCTTCATACATATGCATGGCATGCTGCCCTACTGATCAGGAGCGGTCCCTGCCATGCAGGAATAACTTATTCCTGCATGGCTGATTGCTGAATCCGGGGAAATATCTAATAAACATTATACAAATTGTATTAGAAATCAAGTAAAAAAATAAAGATAAACTAACTAATCCATTTACTCTTAAAAAGCCACATCCTCATGTTCAATAACTCTCCTAGTGTAGTTTAGAATACTAAACTGACTAGCCAACTGTCAAAATGAATATTTATACCTCAGTGGAACTCCTGCAGAGTATGTTATATGACAACCAATAGAAATATGTATTTACTCTAATAATCAAATAACTATCATTAACAATTTTAGAAAAAGCACTTCTTTATCTCTAAAGTGGATGGTTAAATTATCAAGCCTAATATTTTTTGGTGTAACTATTCTATTTAAATTATTTCTAACTAAAAGCTATGAGAAATAAACTTAGGAAATGTGTAAGTTATGTTAGACATAAATATTTCTTAATTAATTTTGATATTCCAGAACTAATTGTTGCATAATACAGTCATTTATTTAAGTGATTATTATAAAAGTTAATTACAAACAAGTTTTTTTCCAAAAACACTGGGCTGGATTCCAAAAGATAGTTGCAGACAGTGCAGAACACCAAAGGAGCACCAGCTGCAGGGTGTGATAATGTTGCAAGCAGTCTGAATACTTAACTATTCAGTGTAGGACAATTACAGATTCTGCACATGCCTGCTGGATTCCAAAACACACCATGTGCATTCAAGACAACTTAAATGCAACAAATGTGGATGGTGACTCTGTTTCCAAAATCCTCATTGAATGCCATCTGGCAACGAAAGGAACAGAAGCTATTCCCATGGAATCCTACTGAATCTGTAACAATACCAAAAAACCTACCTGCAGTGAATGAACTGCGGCAGGCTGCAGTACTGCAAGCTATGGAGAAGGATTTGGCTGTGCATCTTAGAAGGCTGCCAGCTACACAGACAGCAAGATGGCAAATAAGCCAACAGTCAGATTAAGAAATCATTGAGAGGTACTACCTAGATAGACAGCTGGTGCAAGCTTTGTGCAATGTGCAGACACTGTGAGGCAACATCATCCCTCCTGAAAAAGAAAAAGCAGATGTACTGTCCAAAGACACATGGGAGATGTTGTAGGAGTGTTTCAGGCAGCTCCTTGTCATATTCTGTTGAAATTCCTGGCAGCAATGTGCAAGAAGGTAGATGAATACATGCACACTCCATCTACCACCATGTAGCAGTGAGCACTAGTTCTTCCCACATGTACTTGGTGCAACACACTGCACCCACATCCCTGTTAAGACCACCATGCATCTAGAAGCAGGAAGATACATCAACAGAAAGGTGTGGCCATCCCTGAACTGCCAGTTTGTGTGTGCAGTACATATCAGCATAACAAGCATCATGGCAACATGCCCTGGAAGTGTCTATGATGCTGCCATATGGATGGAAAGTGGTCTGAGGGCATCCTTCCAGCAAGGTGAAATACCTGAGGGACTTCTACGGGGTAAGTACAGTAACACAGCAAGGATATAAGCTAAGAACATTCCCTTCATCATTCTATATGACAACATATGTGTTCATTCCCCACAACATGTGACTGTGGTTATCCACTCAAGCCATGGCTAATAACCCTTTACAAACAACTGTCAAACCCAGCTGGGAGACCTGCAGTAGATTGGATGCAACAACATGGCATACTACTGAGCATGTCTTTGGTGTAATGAAAGCCAGGTTCAGATGTTTGGGCAAAGCCAGGAGCAGGTTGCAATACACACCTGAAAAAGCAGCACAGATGGTCACTGTGTGAGTGTCATGCTACACAATATGCTAACAATAGCACATGGCAGTCTTCCAGCTGTGTGGGTGAACTACTCCAAGAAACTCAGACGTCTGAAGATGACATTCCACAGCTATCACAGGAGGAGCAAGAAGACACAGAAGGAAGAACAAATAGATGTGGCCGATGGAGGGTGCAACAAGTCCAGGCCAAGGTGACACACCAGTATCTAACACATACCTTTGAGTCATGACAAACCACATGTATAGAAATACATAGATTAAACACTAATGTTCAGGTGTTGTTCCACCACAGCAGCACAGATTGCATCTAATTGCAATTACCCAGTAGATGTACATGGTGAGCATTAGACATAACAACATAATTATCACATAAAACAGTATGAACTTAAACAAATCTATCACAACAGGGATCATCAACTCAGGCCACAAGTGAAATAGCTATGGGTACAGACTCATAGTAGCATGTGGGTGTGAATGGCAGACAACAAGGTACATACCTCTATGAAACACATTCCGATCTGTCCACTATCAAAAGAGGCAAACAGGAAAACAACTCAGGAAATAATGTATAACTGTTGTCAGTATCACAAGCAACATATATCAATGTAAAGTATGGATAAAGTGTGATGTACTAAATGGCATCACCTATAGTTAGTAAAAATGTCAGACTCCTGTGGCATCAGACTTTGCAACAACCACAGACATATGCCATTGTCAGTGTTCTGCACAGCAATCATCATTGCCACAGGGTGAAACTGACACTACAGGACATAGTGGATCAACTGTCACTGTCACCCTAATGCAGTCTAGGGCACCCACACTCACTGCCCACACTGTGGTCTGGTCTGCCCCATCACATATGAAAACACTTGGTCAAGGTTGCTCCACACAGAAGACTGATGGACTGATCCCAGTATGTGGAGACAAACTGTGGAAAGGAGAATGATTGCAAGTTGCCTGTCTGGTTGGGACTGTCAGGCCCACATCAGATGAGCCAGCAGCAGAAGTGTGTACTTTGCAGCATAGACATCAATGCCAGATGGGCAAGGGTTGGTCTGCTGAGAGGGTCTTGAATCTCCCATGTGGCACTAGGCTAAACATAATCAGGGGCACTGCTGTAGGAATGCTGTAACCAGTGATTCAATGGGCCATGCTATAGATAACATGTTTTGATTCTGTGCAGCCAATGCCACCATGACCTCACTCCTATACTTCATGTAGCACATCCAGCTGCTGTGCAACATGATCTGTGGCACAAGCTAGTGCATGGATGTCAGATCCATGATGTCACTGGGAACACTCATTTGCTTGTGGGAGAAGGTGAACACCCTCTATCACATGCCCATGCACACTAGCTGCATGCCTAGTTTACTGCGACAGGTAGTATTGATGTGTTGTGGGGAAGTGTCAACATCACCAGCAGACTCAACATGGTGCTGTGGTCCACAGGCCTCATCTTGTCCTCCATTTGATGTCTCTGATTGTCAGAAAGGCTGGACAAGTTTTCCTCCACATCTGAGACTACAGCCTCATCCACATGACTGTCAACATCTGGGCTGGTCTGTATTATCAAATCTGTGTCCTGTGTGCCAATGGCCATGCTACAATACTGAGGAACATTAGATCCCACATCAGAATCAATGATTGGGCTAATTTAGGATAAGGGAAGTACTAAAAGAAGAGACAGATGACACAGGTTAGGAAAACATGCTTATATCACATGCTGTTTATCACTAAAGACATTTGCCATATATATCTCTCTATGTTTCAGATAATAATGACTTACCAGGAGGTCTCGTCTGTGTATGGCCCACAGATCCTATATAACAGAGTTGTTAAATATGCAACATACATGACATATGTGAAAAATACAAGCATAACACACACCTGACTTGTCCTTGTAGAAAGCCAGCGCCATAGATGAGGAATGAAATGTAACTGCTATAGATAAACAAAGGCATAAGTACAGAATTCTTAATCACACCCTTGCCAGCATGTACCATTCCAACAGCAGTAAAACATACTGTAGGTAATACAAATACATACTAATTGTTTGTGGCTGAGATGTTAATGGTGGCTGTCCTAGACAGGGGGAACAGGACACAATATTAATGGTGGAGTAACAGCAATGACATGTATGAAAGAGAGGTAATAGCATAAGAGTGACACCCTCCCAATGTGGTGAGTTTTCCTATCATAATGTGGATCCTGCAGTGGAAAAGTACAGAGAAAGCAAACACAGTCATGTATGCAGGCACTGGCATAGTCACATGATGCTGTATACAACACAGTAACGGGGTATGGTGATACTTGATGTATGATGCACCTCTTGGCCAGATGTCCCTGTGTAGAAAAACAGCAACACTAATTTCATACAACACTGGTCTGCTGCAAATTGCAGCAGTCTATGAACATGTTGGGGAACCATACCTGGTCTGTCTGTAGGTGCACCTGAACAGCTCGTGATCCCAGAAGATGTACCTATATTTTACAATGTGAGGAAAAATCAAAATGACAGCAAACAGCACTGGTATGACAGGAGACTGAGGCAATAACAGGGAATGGTCATAAAAACAATATATGGAGACTCTCATCTGTCATGTCCTGCTGCTGTGCAGAAGTGGATGGACCTCTACAAATGAATGAAAACAACATTATACATGTTGGGTGCACTATTATGTGTACACTGCAGTTGTGTAGCTATGTTATTACACTTATGTTGGTTATTATCACCATGTGTGTGCCCATGTGCATGATGCAATTCTGCTGCTGCAACACAAAAATTATATTACATGAGTATGCATGCAACAGCATTATGTACTGAGTTTCTCTATATGCATCAATGTTATGCAAAGTAACATACATGTGCAGCCTGGAACAACTGCTTCTATTCCACCTCCAGGTATGTAGCAATCCCCACTTGCCATAAACAGTAATGCAAGAAACTGTATGATCTCATCAGGAGGGTGTCAATGGTAGACCAGCACCAGTGGCATCCTTTGACCTCTTATACCAGTGTAACCTATTGGCTGCACAAATGATCATGTCAGAGCTCCATTGACAACAGGCCTCTCAGGATGTATTGTGAACTCCCACAGCATTAATCATGCTTGTGAAGTTGGTACAGACTTCATTCCTCCATACTCTGTTCCTTGCCCATCCAAGGAGTCTCTGTTCATGTTGGTATGGAGCATCTATTATGATTTAATTTTCCTGTAAGGAGAAATTGTTTCCCCTAGGTCTGTTTGCCATCTGAAATACAGTTATTTGTACATGGTTAGATTGATGTGGAGGCCCAAGTATGGAGATGATGATATGGGCAGCTTTATGACAATTTAACCTCTCTGCAGTCCTATGCAATGCCAAAATCTAGGAAATAATCCCTGTGCCATATAGTTCTGTGACATATAAAACCACGAGTGATATGAAAACAATGCATGAATACATAACACTTGGAACAACAATATAAATTATATTATCTATATAGTCTATCTGTGGGATTTGAATCCTTTGCAGTGGATATCAGAGTAGTGGATGTCCAAACACAACATTATTGTGCCACACAAGCCACACATTCTGCATACAGTTCACATTAACACACTACACTTAACATATGTGTACAACACAAATGTGCGATGGCTGTAGCTGTAATGCAGTTTGAGCCTAAACAGACAATCTGTGTAAAAAAAAAAAGCATTCGTATAAATATGAAATATTATACATGATATGCTTATATCAACACAATAAGTACTGAACAATTAATGCTATCCACATTAGCAGAGAGTATCTGAAAATGATCAATTGAACAATTTACAGGAAGCATATGGAAACCTTTGCATCTGTAAAAAGGCCACAGACAGTACATGATAAGCAGGCATGAATACGAATCTTTTTGCATTGAGTCAGTAGTTCTAATACTTGTTTAATAGGTAACCATAACAGCAATATAAATACATAACTACATAGCAGCATACGGGTAATGTCAGAATCTGTAGTTTTCTGAACATTTACCACAAAGAGTATAGTGTCACTAGCAATATATATGGAAAATCAGTGAATATGCCTTTATGCACTGTTTGCTTGTGCTGTTTAAATTTGTGTGTACAACTGCATATGGGAAAGTATTGCTTGTTAGTGATGCAGATATACCCTCCTTAAGTTCTTTGCTCCATAAATAATTAATGAGATTCATTAAAATTCAAGGTTTTGAAGTTCCATTTGTGCATGTCTGTGCATGTTCTCAAACTTAAGCACATTAACCAATAGCTCTGCATAAAAGGAAGGTGCTCTGTGGAAATACCCAACAGGTATACTTAAATGGGACCAGATGTAAAACATGTCCATTATCTTCCATTGATTTGATAACATGCCAGAAGCACCACTTTTAAATAGTGATTTTGATACATTTACAGTTCAGACCATTGCTACCTGTGAACTGAGTGGGACCTCAGTGTGCAGTTTATTGAATTGTGACCTATTCAACTTATCTACATTATCAATGAGATGGCTACTTCAATGTGTCTGGGCACCCAACTGGACTGAAGAGGAGACCACCCAGATGGTAACTGTCTACACTGGAGCAGAGCGTCACATAAGAGGTAGACAATGGAACTTCACAATGATCGATACATGGAACCCGATTGCAAGGGAGGTGCTGACTGATGTCTTTCAGACACAGTTGATGGACATGATGGGGAATTTCTTCCAAGATATGGCACAGGCTATGCAGGACTCATACAGGGAAATAGCCCAGGATATCATTCATGATGTTCGGGCAGCCATGGTGGTGCAGCGGTTAGCGCTACCACCTCACAGCAAGAGGTTCTCTGGTTCAATTCTTGGTGGGGGTGTCTTCTGTGCGGAGTCTGCATGTCCTCCCTGTGGTCACGTGGGTTTCCTGCAGGTGCTCTGGTTTCCTCCCACATCCCAAAGACATGCTGTAGGTGGATTGGACACTCTAAATTGGCCCTAGTTGTGAGTGTGTGCATGTGTGTGCCTTCTGTGGAAGGTTGGGTGCCAGGCTGGCAACTCAACACCATAAAACTCCACTGCCAATCATGAGCAGACAGGAGATACGCTGTGGTGACCCCTGATTGGGAAAAGCCAAAAGAAGAAGAAGAAGATCATTCATGATGTTCATCCTCGTGGTCCCTCAGCACCATAAGTATTGTCTGTGTGATCCAATTGTGTAATGCTGCCACCATGGTGTTTACCATATCATTGATTGCACTGTATATGCACAGTTGTACATGCATAGCATTTTGCTGCCATGCTTATATAAAGCATGTCCAAATGTACAATGCAGATGTCGTGTGATGTTTAGCAATATGTTCAATGGGTGCATGACACACATTATTACATCAGACTTTCATCCAACATTCTGCTGTCCATGAGTTTCAGCAGTTAATATGCTGCTACTGCTGCAACAATTCCACTGTCTAGATTTGTGGTACTGATAGCAACTCACAAACTACATGTTGCCCATATGTTACAAATATCACATGAGTATGGGTATGATTTATGAATTGCAATGTCATGCATGTCCTTGCTTCTGTGTCTTAGATGACACTTGTCATGCTGACACACTGGCATACTGGCTTTGTGTGTGGCATGTACTGGCAATGCTGATACCATATTGTGTCAACAAATGTATCTGATACATATAGGCAGTCCTACTTTACTGAATGCATACACTACCAATGTAACTTTTATGTATACACTGTGGTAATGATAATTTATTCAGTAACAGTCCAGTACGCCTTGTTTGGGCTATGTTACATTTCCACGTCCATTCCTTATTCACATAAATTCACAACTTTTGGCACATGGTGTACATATGCAATGATTTATATACATGTCTCTGCACATATTCTGATCAATATAGAAACACCTTGGAACTTTGAGACTTCATGTTAATGTGCTGTAATGTTGTTCGTTCACAGGACTGTCCTTTTCTCAGTCTTAACTAGGATCAGTGACAAAATACTGCAGGTGTTTATTCTCCATGTTGTTTGACATTGGTATGGCAGTATATATTATATACACATATATATATATATATATATATATATATATATATATATATATATATATATATATATATATATGTGTGTGTGTGTGTGTGTGTGTGTGTGTGTGATACCAATTCTTAGCTTGCTTACCTAGGCTTCTTGCTGTTACATGATTGCACAATACTAAGTGTGTGATTTATACATGCCAATTTCTGTTGCAGTCTGCCCAAGTGACATACATTGGCCAGTTGCTTCAATGTTGCTTGTGTTGATTTCAACACCACCTATGTATTGTACACATGCATTTGCAATGTGTCACCTTGAATCCCTATCAGCTGATCGAGTTTTCAGAAACTCAGAATTCATATCGATGACACAATATGACAGAATTTCTGAAAACCCGAAACTTCTGAATGGATATCGTGGCACAGTGAGGATCAGAAAATCTACCTTTTTCCTCAATATAGTGCAATCTTGGAGTTGATATATATAATTAGCAGAGGGAGTGGGGGTGCAGGGTGACTAGCCCCCCTGCAAAACCATAAAAAAGATAGATTTTTGTGTTTTTTCATTTAATGTTCGAGTTTTCAGAAATTCGATCATATTGTCTTGCCGATATGAATTTTGAATTTCTGAAAACTCATCAACTGACATATATATATTCATATTGTTGTCCTGCTATATCATTTATCTATGGAGCTTTGATGCCTTGCCTTCCTTGATGTGGGTCCATGGCCTCCGCCTCCCCTCCACCTTTGTAGTTATGTCATACTGTATATCCTGTACATATGCATGGTATATGTTTTTCTTTGTTGAAATTCTTATCCATTCTTGCATAGCTGTTTTAATACAAGGTCAGCTTGTGCCATCACTTTGCCCATTATAAAGATGCACTGGCTACTACTTGCAATACATCCTTGTTCTTGTTATACTCATGTGTTACATATTAACCAGTGCATATTGTTGAAATACATGTGCACAGCCTGATATTTGTTATTTAACATTAATCATATATTTTTGACCATATATTATTACATGTCATTGATGTGTGCATGTGTATTGACATTGCTTTTAAGTAATTTCTGTTAGGCCAAAGAAGGTCATATATATAGACCTACACATATCTGTTTGGGTTGTATACAACTGCTTGTGTTGGTAGCAGCCAGTTTGCTGCTTTTTTACAGTACTGCTGTTTGGCAATGCACTAGGTTGCTTGCTCTTCATATGCATGGCTAGGGGTTCCTTTCTGCCCTATGCTGGTATTCTCTGCCATTACAGAAGCTATATTTGCTCATATGTGATGTTGCTTGGCTTACACGTGCACTGCTGACAGATTACTTGGTTACTGGATTATTTATCAAATGTGTACCGTGATCCCTATTTATTACCCTACAACACATAACTGCCATTGGTCATGCACATCTAAGTATCCAGGTGTGATTGCCACATAGTTTGCAGCATACCATAACATAACAGTGCACAGGTACATATGCATTTCTACATTCGCCATAGGTATGCATCCCCATCCTGTTTGTCAACTTTTCAGTGCCCATGTTGTGCAGTGTCCCATCTGTATAACTTACCTCTCCTTACTGTTTATTTTTGACCTTTGTTGGTCATGTGTTGTGATATTTGTTATGTGGGTATACCTGCTGTGATGGCCTTCTTCTCCTCTTTCCCTGTCTTTACTTTTCCTCCTATTTTTAAGAAAAAATATGGCCTATTCCCACCATAAAAAAAAAAAAAAAACATTGGCCATGCCCTTCTGATTTTTCCCTCAGATTTTCCTATTCCAACATACTTCTTATGTATCTCTCTTGTTCACCCATACCCCATGTGTGCTTTTCTATCTTCCTATTTCCTTGGGTATGTGCATTACTTGTATTCCCCACACATGTCCCAACAATTCTTAGCTACTGTTAGCTGTGACAATGTGGCCATGATTGCTCTTCACCTTTATTCATTTTTTTTTTAGAAATTTTTTCAGATTCCTTCGGAATCCATAAATGACAACAAGTGGATTTTACTAATAAATAATTTACGGAGATTTCCTGTAGTTGTGTCTAAAATAACTGGAGAGATTTTCTGGCATACAGATAATTACAAATGTCAGACAGTTTAGATTGGGATAGCATTTCCGTAACTTTGCTAATGTATGTCATGCTTTGTGAAACAGTTTTCATGACTTACAGAGTAGCTGTGACTGATATACAGTGTGCTGTTGCTACTGAGAATCTCTGCTATGTACCAAGATGTTCTAAGCATAGCTGGCCTTAGGTATAGGCCAACTAGGCAGCCGCCTAGGGTGCCGCTCTAGCAGGAGTGCTTTTCCAGTAATCTGGATGGTGCAGGCAGACCAGGATTGGGGCACCAGGTGGTGTTGGGGGGTGGTGTGGAGACCTTTTGCCTAGGGCACCATTTAACCAAAGGCCAGCCCTAATTCTAAGTTGACTGAGGCATATTTACATATTACATGCTTATAGCAACTTTTACGCTGATATCAGCTGAATGTGATGGATTCCACAACTTTACAGAATCCAGCTAATTATATTTTTTACTAGCATTACTTGAAAGATGATAGCATTATTAGGTCACTTTAAATAATTAATATAATTAACATATATTAAAATATTGTAATATAGATTTCTTAACAGATTCTTATACTAATGTATCAGTTCCATAAGCTATGTTTAAGCTGCTTTGTTATTCATAAGTAATGAAGAAAAAAGATAATTATAACAAATATTAATACATATTTTCCAAAAGTACATAGAAATAAAGTTTATTTATAAATATATCATTATAGCAATAAGTAAAAATCCCGAGTTCAGGTTCCTAGGTGGTAAGACATTTCCATGTAGTACATCTGGTTGGGGAAAGATGGCTGAAGTGACATTCAGTCTCAGAGATTTATGGCTTTTGCAAATTCTCTGTGGGCAAAGATAAAAATGCAGCACCATACCCGGAACTTTAATATACATGTGCATGTGGTTAGGGAAAGTAGTGTGCATTGTGCGTGGTGTACAGTACATTGTTATGTAAGTACAGCATGCAGAAGTGCACTATATTGTAGAAGAAATCCTGCATGCTACTTAGTCACACTTTTGCTCCAGTATGTGTTTTAGGTAATGTTCCCTAGACACTGCAAAGGGGTATGGGGTAATGGTCCACACACACCATTAATAAAGGCAATGCATTTTTACTGCCACTGACAAGCCCACTGAGCAGCCTGCTGCTAATGCCACCCATACATCCTGTTGTCTCTTGCCTCCTTGGGTCCGTAGATATTATTTTTCCCTGTGCACTTGGTTATTGAAGATGTGGGCATGGTATTGTGTGCTTCTCTTTGCTCACAGAAAATTTGCAGCAGTCTGGCTGTGAATGTCACTTCAGCCATATTCCTCCAGTCAAATATACCAAAGGGAATGCCTTACCCTCCAGGAGTCTGAACCTGAGATGGCGGACGGATAATTAACATTAAAGACAGTAATTCCAACTATAGTGTTAAAACACCCAAGACAGCTCAGCATGAGTAAAGAAAATATCACAGGGGTCAGACTTCTTAGACTTGTACATTGAACTACAGTTATTAGTTTGAAAAGAGCAATTAACTCAGCTACTTTTTTCAAGCCTGTCATTCAAATATTCCTTAAAATGCTAGGTCAGAGGTTGTCACTAATAAAAATAGCAGAAAGCAAAGAAATGAAAACAACAAACTGATGCTGACAGTACGAAGAAGGCAATCTCAACACTGTTGTAAACTGTTGGAGAGAAGAGAAAAAACACAATAAATGATCCTGTCATCACAGTTATATCTCAGATAAAATGACATCATGAAGGCAAAAGTCTTGACTGGATAACAAAACTTTTGTGTGTGTGTGTGTGTGTGTGTGTGTGTGTGTGTGTGTGTGTGTGTGTGTGTGTGTGTGTGTGTGTGTGTGCATGTGTATTTCTCTTTTAATGGGAGTGTCTTATCTCTGTCCAACATTTCTTATAGAAATGTGTCTGTATTATTAGGACCTGAGGAAGTTTGTTGTCTCAGAGGTTCAAATGCAAGCTACATCTCTTCTTCTAAAACTGTCAAACCTCAATGCTGTTGGCCTGCTTCAGAGATGATCAGTAGACTGAAGTCTTACCAAGCTTCTTATTTGACTAACATCTGGTAATGAACCATCGGTCACATAAAATACAGAAAGGATTATCCCCTAGTAGGATTTAGATTCAGACACATGGAAATCACATTAATAGTGGACTGTATGCAGTAGACTGGAACCAGATCTGCAATCTGAGTAAATCTAGGAGGCTCTATCTATGTTTCATAAGCTCCTTCTGTCACTGAAAGTGAGTATGTTCACAATTATGATCAGGGAGATCAAAAGTAAGAGATTCTCATGACTTAATCCCTCCCTTATAAAAACTATGAGGAGAGAAATTTAAACAGAAGACTTTAGAAACATGACTTATGTGGCCGTAACAAGGCATTTCTCCAACTTGGCACATATCTGAGTGCTAGTAGCATACAAAGCCACTATTTTTTTCTACAAAGCCACTATTTTATAAAACTAGTCATAAACCCAAAAAATCAGTTCTTCTACTTAAGAAAGAGCAGCAGGATAGCCATTAATGTGGTTAAATCAATTTATCTAAGGTCTAGAGAAATGGCACTTTTTGGTCACGCAAAGGTGTTTTAGAGACCACTGAAAGATCTTGCTGGGGCCTTACTAGCCACTAAGAAAAATATATAGGTACTTGATACAAGTTGCTATAAAAAATTAAGGGCTTATTACCGAGCACCCCAAAATATATCATAATAGACTTTCCAAAGGAAAAGTCATCATCCCCTGCCACTAGATGAGGTCATTAATGTCACCCCCCCAACCCAACAAACACATTTTATTTCTTATAGATCAATCATAAGGCAGTATGTAATCTCCCAAAAAATACTTCCTCTGTCCAAAAGTGCAACATCAGATGCAGTCTTATCTCATTGTTGGGGCTAAGATGTCCTGCTTTTGTCAAATCACTTATCTCATATCTACCATCTCTCAGAACTGGCAATGTCCCTTGCAGTTTTAAACAAGCAAAATCATTCCACTTCAGAATAAAATCCACTAGGGGTTACAGAATTTACAGCTCATTTGTGCTTTCTAGGGAATATCATTGAATGGAGAGCTTATAAACAACTGTTAGAATATGTAGATCAGTGGTGCATCTTTTCCCCATAACTGAATGGGTTTATGACTAGTTTTATAAAATAGTGACTTTGTGGAAAAAATAGTGGCTTTGTATGCTACTAGCACTCAGATATATGGCAAGTTGGAGAAATGCCTTGTCACTGGAACCCTATTCCTTGAACTTAAAGAAGCCTTTAAAGCTGTGGACTGTAGTCTGCTGTTACAGGAGTTATTTACCTGTGGGCTTGGTGAAGAAGTGGCACAGTGAGTTTCATTCCAACTCCCTGACAGGTCTTTTAGGATTCATTTAGGCTTTAATATGAGTCACAGTGGGACCTTTAAGGTACGTGTCTCCAAAGCTCAGACCAAGGACCTCACTGCATTCGTTATTTATTAACAATCATCCTTTTGATATTCCCATGGTCAAGCTCATCTTGATTGCAGATGATACAGGACTACTGAGCTTAGTTTCCTCTGCAAAATATTATAAGTATACCTACCAAAAGATTTGGTCTTGTCCGGAACTGGTTATTAATTTCCAAGATATCTAAATTTTTACTTTTAGAATGCTGTAAAGGCCTTCTTACCTCCCTAAATTTGCAGTTCAGGATTCTCGAGAGCTTAAATTTTGACAGACTGAACCCCACAAGTCCATAAGTATGTTCATAGATGTAGATTCAGAACATATAGTTGAAAGAAGTCTTGAACCGATTAAAATAAACTTGAAAATTGCTTGGCATGTTAACCATGAATGCATGCACTGGATTTAATTTCTTAAAGTCAAGACTTAAATACTCATTGATTTTTGTGGCCTGAACTCACCTATTGATGCTTCATGGCTACAAACTGCCAGAAATAAAATCTGTTACCTTGATCTATGGTAAAGATGGAGAGAGTACTGAATTTGCCAAGACAACTGGGTTTCATTTAGCAGGCCCATCACTGGAGGGTCCAAGTGGAGCAGACAGTGGGACAGAGGGGTGGACACATGCACAGGGTTCAAATATGGATAGGAAAATCCATGGCACAGACTGGAGAAGACAGTCTGTAGTGCCTTACAACAGGTGGAAGGATTATTTGCTGGGATATGCCCTCAAAGAATCTGGGGACTGCCCAGCACTGTCAGCACATTGTAGAGCAACCTGCAGGTAGCTTACCTATGCAGTCAGAGGGGAGTATGACAAAATAAGAAAAACCTGAAAGATGGCCCTTCTTGGCTGACCCTCATCCCAGTGAAGGGGGAAGAATGACTTATTTGTCAGACTGGGGGGTTTATGATCAGCAGGCAGAGGGGTAGGTAAGGCAAACAAAAACCTGTTGCTTTAATTCCCTCTCCTGTAGTTAGGAACTGTAGAGAAGAGTAAAATGATGAAACACACTAGTCAAGTAAGTCTTTCACTAGCTTTTCCTACATTTCTAAATCCAATTGCACAATGTAGTGTGGCAACAATGAATATCAGAGAAGAGAGTTTTTGCAATGGTACAGGTGCAAATTCAGTCCTTATGGAAATGTAAAGTCACAATGGATTTGTATTTCTGTAAGTCTTTTGCTTTTCTATATCTGTTGAGAGCATATTCCAAGTTTACCTACACCATCCATGAATAAGGAGTCCACTTTTGCTGTGGCCATTGCTGTGACAGGTCATATTTTATTGTTTTGTTATCTGACTATAAATCAGTGCTCTAGTTTAATAGGTTTATGTAGTTGTTTAAATGGGTGACAATTTTTGGAAAGCTAAAATGCTTGGGTATTATTTTCATTCTTTGTTATATTGTACATTTTTAATTCACTCATTATATTTTGATCACAACACTTTTCAAAGTGCATAAGTTTAAGCACTTAAATAAAAGTCATTGACTAACTGATTGATCTGTGGAACCGATAACAGCTCTTGATAAAGGATTTATTGTACATGCTATATGGATCTTGTTAAGATGTTTGACACTATTCCTCATATGAGAATTATTGACAGATTAGTAATACTAAATGCCAACATGTAACTTCATAAGGAAATCAAAAATAAGTAATAGAACATAACAGGTTAAAGAGGAAGTTATTTGTAAGTCCTTAGTGGACTGACCAGCAATGCACCACAGGATCTGTGCTGAGCCCATTTCTTGTCAGGCTTTTTGTTAATGAAATAAAAGTAGGAAATGAGCTAAGCATAACAAAATATGCAGATGACTGCAAAGAAGGCAATATATTTGCA
Organism: Protopterus annectens; assembly: GCF_019279795.1. Lineage (NCBI taxonomy): Eukaryota > Metazoa > Chordata > Ceratodontiformes > Protopteridae > Protopterus > Protopterus annectens. The sequence goes on along the minus strand of NC_056737.1, from coordinate 514,595,054 downwards.
TTAATAAATGATTACAAAGTTCTTCAGGATTGGTTTAAAAAAACATACACATTGTCCAGTTATGCAACCTCTGTTTTAATGCTAATAAATGCAGCATCATAAAGTTCAGAAAAAAGATATAACATTTGAATATAAACTAAACAGTCAAGTCATAAAATATCAAAGTGTAGCCGGATGCATTATCATATTATGAGCATAAAGGACCCACAGGGGATACGTTTTAATTAAAAAAATTCTATCCAGCAAAATAAATATTTAAAGGCATCCATGAAATTAGAGAATGCCCCATAAACATATAAGTCTCCTTCAGTTGGTTTAAGCCTGTATACATTCATTAGTAGAAAACTTCCATTCTAAAATGGTCAACATTTTTACAGTTTTAATATCCCCAGAAATATATAGACTTTTATTGAGAAATATCTTTGACTTGGATTTATTTATATAAAAACATATGATCAATATATGCAATATGTTTTAATACATTAATCAAAGAAAGAGAGAGATATTTCAAAATCAAAATTAAATCATCTACATCAGCCAGCACCTTTAACAAAAATGAAGTTGTACTAATATTTTAGTACCTGAAGCAATTGTGTTAATAATGTGATTAATAATTAAAAGAAACAGGGAAGTAGACAGCAGTGTCTGACTCCTGCACCTGAACATCTTGCCTAAATCAACCACCTGATTTTGTCTGAAAAAAATAAAGCTGTACCAGATTTTTTTAAAGGAGATCTATATAGTCCAAGATATAAAATAGGTATGTCTGTTTACAGAATCATTTGCTTTACAGGCATCTAAGGCTATATAATATTTTAACTGATTTTTATTATTTTTGCAACATAGCATAATGTCCTGTAATAATTGAATAGAGATGGCATTAGTTTCCCTGGCATAAAATCATATTGAAATTGTGAAATTAGGTATTCTATTTGTGTTAATAAATACCAATACAAAATGGCCAGTATAATTTTGCAGTCGGTATTTAGCAGAGAACTCAGATTGTAGTTTAATATATTGGTGGGGTTTTTACCTGAGCTGTATATTAAAATAATTCTGGCTAATGAAAAATACTTGTGCACTGTGTATGCAGATGCGATTAAGGAAATACGTATTTCAATCAAAGGTACTAGAAAATCCACAAATGCCTTATAAAATATTATCAATAATGAATCAGGCTCTGGAGACTTCTTATCTTTAAGAAATAAAATAATATCTCTAACCTATGAAAATGTTGTAAATCAAATTTAAATGTAATGTTATAAATGAAATTATATTTTTTCCTGATTTCTTGCAGAATTATTTTATATGTTGATTTCTAATTTTCAGTTTAGTTATATAATTACATTTTTCCCTAAAAAATCTTTTTTTTTTAAAGGAGCAGTCTGGCTGTATGTATCTATTCTCCTTATCCCATTTCCTATGGGTGGATGAAGACTGAACTCTTGAACGTCATTTGCCAGAAGTTCAACCCACTGAGGATCAGAACTCCTCCATAGGAAATCACTGTTAGTGAGTTGTGCAGTAGTTATACCTTTTTTGGGAGTAATTTCCCACTTCCTCACGTTGCTCTAACCATGGAGTTGGTATACATAAGTTCAAAGGGTGTGGGGATTGCCCCACTATACACATTGGAAGTCCAGTTGGGGCTTGCCACCCTGCAAAAATCACTTAAAATTGTTCTTCTGCTGGCTTTATTAATGGATGCAGTTGGAATTTGTCCACTTAGAATCGTAGCCACTTTTGCTTGAACTGCACCTCCTTCCCTAAATCAATCAGAAGTTTTAACAATAGATCAGATTTTTCAGCCCTAACTGCAAGACATTTTGCTGGATTCATTTCATAAAGTTTGTCTATTATGACTGTTTGTTCTGTCAAAGAAACAGTTTCCTTCATTTTACTTATTTTAACAGATACTAATAAGTGAATTAAAAGACCTGCTGTAACTACTTTAAAAGATGCCCACTTATTACTAAAAGAAGTTCTCTCTTCATCATTCTCTGAAAAGTTCTTTATCACTGATTCTACATACTTAAAGTGTGCAGTAAACATTTCTTTATCAATATATTTTTCTTTCAACTTTTTCTCATATAAATATTGTCTATTAACCTATTGGAAATAAAAACATGATCCAACCTTGAGTCCGTTTTACAGTTTTAAAAAATTAAAACCATCAGAACCAGGATCTATACTGCTAACAATCAACAAGATTATGTGATGATAAACAATCATTCAAGAGCTTAGCAAAAGACTTATTAGATGTTTTTTTCATATCAGCATTAAAGTCACAGTAATTTCTTCCATAGGTTAAATCATGTAGAAATTTAAATAACAAGTAAAAGGGGTAGAAGCAGAGTACCAAAAGTACAAGAGAGTATTTCTTGGTGAAAAAAGCAACTATTAACCAGATGACACCAAGGCACCGACCACAGACCACCACTTAATGGGAACATTAAAAACCATGTAGAAAGCATACTGATAATAAATAGGTGCAACAAATTAAATGTACTTAATTTTTAATCAATGACAAACACAGTCATTTAAGCGCTTTCATCCTATATGATATAAGGACTTCCTCAGAACCAGCAAACTTGGCAACCAAAGCCTATATAAAGCATAAGAAGACTGTCACATGACTATTTAAATAGTTATTACAAAAACAATAATTTAGTTCATTAAACTCCTTAGCTTGTTATATCAACCACTTATAAACCAGTGATTTAAAATATTTTTAAAAACTTAATATAGAACTTTTGTAAAATAAACGAAGCATAATAAAATAAACAATTGCAGCTTTGCAGCTCTTAATTTAAGGTCACTATTGACAGACATTTCATTTAAGCCAGGGAAGTTACTTGCATCAAGTCTTATTTGCCATATAACCTCTCGAAATTCTAATTTGCTTTCCCATGCACTACCTCTCAGGTTTAAGGAGACCTGCTCTAAAATAAAAAATAAAAACTTTTTGTGGTCTGCAAAGTTCAAAGTGTGTTCATACAATGCACATTTATCATTGCATTTTTTTAAATCATAATAATGCTCATAAATATGCTTCTTAAGGGCACATTCAGGTTTGCCTATATAAAATGAATGGCAATAATCACAAAAAGCAATATAAACCACATCAGCAGAGTTACAATTGTAGCTATTATTCAGATTAAACTCAAAAGAAACAGGCCTTAACTTTAAGCGTCTACTGCAACTGATATACTTGCATTGCATGCAAAAGCAATGTGCCTCTTTTCAATCTGTCTGCAGTTTTCTTGCTCTCTGTTGTTTACTATCATAACTCTCCAAGTTACTGTAGAGCATTATGATTTAATATTTATTTTTTAAATAATACTTTAAAGTGCTTAACTGACTGTGTTGTCATTGATTAAAAATTAAGTATGTTTAACTTGTTGTGCCTATTTATTATCGGCATACTTTCTGCATGCTCTTTAAAGTTATCATTGAGTGGAGGTCTATGGTCAGTGCCTTGGTGACATCTGGTTAGTAGGTGTAAGCAGAGTCTATAATTATATTCTCAACACTCAACTGAAATTTAATTAATAAAATTATTGCATTTTGATCCATATGATTATCTAAAATTTATCTTTGTCAGTGTGAATATGTATGGCTACCCCACATGATTTGCTGTCAAAAGAATTAATACATTCTTCAATAACTATTTTACCAAAGACATTTAGGTTGTTACTTTTAAATGCTCATCTTGAAGACATGAAATTTTGGAATTGTTGTATTTCAAACATTTTAGACTATTCCGTTTCAAATGATTTTTAATTCCATTCACATTTATAGAAATTAGTCTCATTTATCATTAAATAAATATAAATGAATTGTTTGATATCCACAAAAAAGAAAAAAAAAAAGACTTCCTAAGTCTTCCTGAAGACCTCCCCTTCTAAAAAAAAACTGAGTCTGAATAAGCCCATATTAAGTACCCAATCCATGAATGTTGTCAATACATCAGTGGCCTGAATTTCACTTCCTGGTTATTTAAATTTTAATAATATATCATTGTAGTTAATTTACAAAATTATAGGAAAAAGAAATCTGAAGGTAATCCCTTTCTGCCATAGTGACTTCCTAAATTCAGCAAATGCCCTTCTTTTCTGGAGAATATCAGGTGGTAAATGCTGAAAAAAAAAACTTATAGTTACCTGGTTATAAATAAAATTAGTCTTTTTTAATAGCTGAAACTATAACAAGATTCTGGTTTGAAAATAAAAAGACCTTGATCAGGACAGTTCAGGGCCAACCATGTGTGCAACATCATACTTTATAGATAAAAGTTCCTTTATCCTCGTACTACCCACGTTTTGAAGAATAAATTCATGGAATCATGACAAGAAAAAACATTGTCCAGATGTTCAGGTGTTCACATAACTCTGTTATTATTTCTCTTGCAAACTAGTTATCATTGTTTGGAGCTTAGAGTTCTATATTTTTACATCATCAAATTTATTTCGAAAGGTCATGACATTTTGCTTCAATTAAAGTGCAAGTTTCTTTTAAACAAATAATTTCATTTTTTGATCCAGCAGTAATTGTTTACGTTGACTCATTAATCAACTAGTCTTACTAGTGATTGAACTTTTTCATTCAAATTATCTTTGTCCCCCGCCCACCTTATTAATATCTGCTAATTCTAACCCTGGACCTTACCTTTCAAAAACCTTTCCTATAATACTACCACTAATGTAGACAGCTCAAATACACAAATATGCAAACATACACCAAGAGGCAGACAGACACGCACACACTTTACACTCCAACTATGTCATTACTTCCTAACCCACTTAAATACACATGTACGTTCCCTCTACCTAATGCTAAAACCTTCATAATATCACAAGGTTTCATCATTAGTTTTCCAAACCTATGCTTACCTTACCAGCATGCAATCAATGTTCCATTCAAGCAAAATATGAAACTTTTGATGAACGGAACAATTGATCACATTTCAGAGTCATTCACTCTGTTAACAAGCAGCTGATTTGATGGCAGGACTGAATGACACCCATGTATATATCTGCATATAGCTTTAAATCACATTGTCAAATGTTCAAAAAGGTAAAATATTTTGCATGTTTTTCTGACCGGAAATTTGCTTTCTCCCCACTGTTGTGTGATCTTGGACTTGGTATATGTAATTAGTGGGGGACACAGGAGAGCCTGCCCTCAGAATAAAACATTGTTTTGTGTGTGTTGTCTTCATTGTTTTGTGCATCCGTCTTTTTAGATCTTTTTGTTAGTTCATGTAAGCTTTTGCTTTTTTTTATTCAGCAATCACATATCCAAACCAAAGGGTAATAAGGTCACTCAAACCCTTTACCAAAAATTGCAAGAAAAACCCAGCCAAGCTAGAATCTTCACCATATAATATCTTAAACATGATCTAGTAAAGGCCCATGGGTTATATACAAATGAACCATTAAGACCATAACAGTGCTTCAGCCGCATAGCTTCTAAATGTCCATGATTTTAAAAATTGCTGTCTTTTAAATTTTTATGAGTAAATGCAAACCAATCACAAAAAGCAGTGAAACACCTTGTTTTGCATTTTCTTAAGCTCATTAATGCAGCACATATAGAGTCCTTGTCTGTACTTTGCAGGCACAGAGCTTAGAACCAAGCCCAATGGCCATAAACATCAGGGTACCTGCAAAATATCCCCAATTACATCCAAAGCAAGGGATATAAAGGTCACATACAGAAACCATTTGGGAAAAACTGCAAGAAAGACTCAAGTAAGCTAGAGTCTTCACTGTGTAATACCTCAAACTTCCTGTAGTGGAGGCCCATGGGATATATACAAATAACCTCTTATAGACATGCAAGTGTTTCACCTATATAAGGCTGGATTCTGTAAAGGTTGTGGAATCCAGTACATTATGCTGATATCAGCAGCAAAGTTGTGGATAACAATGTAATATGTAAATATGCCACAATAAAATCAGAATATCTTGCACAGATAATCTGTAAGTAATGAAAAAATGCTGTCAAAGCATGATGTACATTAAGAACATTTCAGAAAAAATCTCGCAATCTAAGCAGCATGACAGTCATAAATACATATGTATAATAGAATCTCTCCAGTAAGCTTACAGACAACTATGGAATATCACTGTAAGTCCATTATTATTAAAATATGCTAGCTATCACTTACTGATACTGATGGACTCTGTAAATTTTCTAATAAAACAAATATTGAAGGTCACAAGGAATCATGGCCGTATCCCCACAGCTAACATTAGATAGCAATCGGTGCTGGACATGTGTGGGGAACACAGGTAAACCACACACCCAAGGAAATTAGGAGACAGAAAAGCAGATGTGGGGAATGGGTGAAGAAGAGGAACACATAAGAGATATGTTGGGATAGGAAAATCTGAGGGAAAGTCAGAGTAGCATGTACAATTTTCTTTTTTTTTTTTTTTTTTTTGTGGGAAAAGACTAGATTTTTCTTGCGAGCATAGAAGGAAAGGTAAAGACAGAGGACGAAAAGGAGGATAAGTCCACCCGAGAAGGTATACTCGTACAACAAATATCACAACACATGACAGACAAAGGTTGGAAAACAACAGTAAGAACAGGTAAGTTACACAGCCGGCACAATGCACAACACAGGCAATGGAAAGTTATCAAACAAGGTGTGGATGCAAAAACATATCTACCTATGCAATATCACATTATGACATATTGCAAACTGTGTGTCAGTCATACCTGGATGAGTATGACCAATGGCAGATGTGTGCTTTAGGGTAATCAATAAAGATCACAATACATATTGGATAAATAAACACATACTCAAATAGTCTATCAGCAGTGCAAGTGTAAGCCAAGCTACATCACAGATGACCAAATGCAGATCTAAGAATGCTAGATAATTCCACCATGTGACAGAACAGAACCTCCAGTCATGCATGTGAAAGGAAAATAATCAAGCACAGTGCCAAACAGCAGTATTGTGGCACAGTATAACTGCTACATACACAGCTAGGTGTTCATAACCCAAAGAAAAGTGTAATGGAATACCTATATGTCATACACATATGCCATATCAAAGTCAACATACAGATGTAGGTGCAGATCCCTTTCAGTTGATCAAGTTTTCAGAAACTCAAAATTCATATGGTTGAGACCACATGATTGAATTTCTGAAAACTCGAAGCTTTTGAATGGAGATCGTGGTACAGCAAGGATCAGGAAATGTACCCTTTTCTTCAGCGTAGTGCAATCACAGAGTTGGTATATGTAATTTACATGGGATTTGGGGGGCAGCTGCCACATGGGAGGTACAGGGGGCTTGCCCACCTGCATAAACATAAAAAAGTAGATTTCTGTGTGTTTTTTTTTTTTTTGTCGTTTGAGTTTTCAGAAACTTAATCATGTGGTCTTGTCCATAGGAATTTTGAGTTTCTGAAAACTCAGTTATTTGACATAGATCCATAGACACATACGTATGACTGTTGGGGGCCTTAATGGAACATACATGAAAGCAGTGTCAACACACATATGCACACCAATGACATGCAAGAATCTAACACTACTGTACAATACAAAACATCAGGTTTTGCACATGACTTCAAGAATGCACAATGATTAACACACAAGTATGATGACAAAAAGAATATATTGCAAGCAGTATCCAACCACTTGGGTGCATATGCCCTGCATCTGTATAACAGCCATAGATTTTGGCTCATGTTAACATTGTAAACAAAGTAATACATGACAATGGACCAAAATTGCAACAAAGGCAAACATATCCACAAAATATATTATGTAACTACAAAGGTGGAAGGGTGGTAGACAACCCGAGCCCATATCAAGGAAGACAACAACAAAAGCAGAAAAACAAGGTAAGGCTACACATTGCTGTTGAAACCAACCCAAATTACCTTTAAGCATATGGCAAATGTATGGCTCATGGACAGACTGTATTGCTGATGTCACCCAAAATGGGTATGTATAAATCACACATACACAGTAATGTGCAATCATGTAACAAACAGGCATAGGTAATCAAGCTAAGAATTTCAATCACATACCCGTATACTTTCATACCAGTTTAGAATAAAGAACTGCAGCTATATGTCACACACCCTGATCATTACTGAGCAGAGAACACTCCTGTGAGCATCATTACAGCACACCAGTGATAAGTCAATGAATGTTCACATGTCAAAGGTACAATGGTATTTCAATATGGATCGAACTATGTGGAGAGACAAGTACAATCATCAGTTAATATGTACAGATATTGCCAGAAGGTGTGAACATGTGTGAATAAGGAATGCATGTGGAAATATAGCATAGACCAAACATGGCATGCTATACTGTTACTGAATAAATTATCCTTACCATGGTGTATTATGAATGTTAAATTAACATTTGATGCAATCAAAAAAGGAAGACTGCCCATAGGTATGACATACCTTTATATGACCCAACATGGCATCAGCATTGTCAACACATGGCACACAACATGACATCATGCCATTGGGACAGCATGACAACTGTCATCCAAAACACATGGGCAATGACATGTCCTTCTGTTGCACATACATGATATACTGTATCTATACACAAATCTTAACCATACAACTGTGGTAGTGCTGGACTATAGACAACATGTGTTGTCTGTGAGTTTCTCTCAGTAAAACACATGGTTAAAGGGTAATTGTTGCAGCAGTAGCTGCAGGTTAACTGCCTCAATGCATGGACATCTGAACGTGGAAGGAAAGTATAATGTGTCATCATCAGCCTCATCACTGCCATGGCCATCATCATTTGAGGACTCTGGCAGTGACCCAGCATACACTCATCATCATCTACATCTGATTGGTGATCATCCACTGGTCTCATGTTCTGTTAAGATGAATCACAACACAGGAGAGAAATTGCATATTCAAAGGTTTACAGGTTCATAGATTGCTAGGCTAATGGTTGAAGAGCCCTTACAAAGCCTAGTCCGTTTTACCCAGATTTTACCCAATTTTTGTATCTCTAGAAGAAAGATGAAAAAAATCAGCAAGTGGGGTTTTGACAATTTTTACAGACTGCCTCTGTCCATAAGGAACATTGGCACCACCCCAGGAGTGAATTTGTGATTTCCCATCCATTGGTCCAGATTGCACATGAAGATGGTTAGGGAAGGGCTTTGTTTCATGTGAATCTCTAGGACACATATCTTTCTCTCCAACATGATCTATTCATGTTAGAGACTGGGTTTAGAATCTTGTTGTGAATAACCCTTGTGCAGTGAGTTTTGCAAATATGCAACATTTTCATAAGGGCTGTGTCAGAGGCTGCCTTGTAGGTTAGGCATAAATCACCCCTCAGTAATCAGTAGGAAACTGAATATGATGATATGGCTTTTAATTGGTCTGCATATGGCATGTTGATTATATCCTATATTTTTGGATGGGAAACTTCTCAGGACACTCTGTTATAGGAGCCTGGTGGGGCACATACCAAAGGGAGCATTGTCCTCAATTATTGGTTGATGAGGGCCGGGTACAGTGGTACAATGACATCCTTAGATCTGGATGCCATGCCCTTACTTATAATCTGAGCCACATAAAAGGATTTCCTAACCACCATGGACACAAGGTGGTAAAAGTTTAGATTACTATCTATCTGAGTACCCAGATCTCTTGCCACAGGGTCCACTCTTGGAAGAGGATGCTATCACTAATGTAATTTGCAGGAGTATTTGATTTCCCTAAAGGTATTATTATGCACTTCTTTATATTTAGTTTAAGGCCATGTCTCTGACACTAATCATTAGTGTATAGGATGTCAACATCATTTATGGGGTAAGTGATTGTCCTAGCTTTCAGTCATCAGCAAACTTGGTAAGTCAAAGGTCATCTACATTTGCCTTGGCATCTGAGAAGTATATCCCAAACAAGAGGGGCCCAGTACTGAGCCCTGCGGTACTCCACTGATTACCAACCACTTGCTGGATATGGATTCCCCCACCCTATAATAACATATGTCCTAACTGTGAGCCATTTAGCTATTCATCTGGTGATGTAGAGGTTCATGCCCAATTTTATGAGTTTATCTATAATACCTGAGTGAGGTATTGTGTCAAATGACTTGGCCAGGTCAAGGTAGGTGGTATGAAATGACTTACCCTCATCCATGGCCTTGGTGACCTTTTCAAAGAAATACACTAGATTGAGCAGGCAGAACCTGCCCTTGACAAAGCCTAACTGGGTCAGTTCTAGAGTCTTTAGACTTCCAGTGTTGGTTTTAATCAGATTCTTGGATCCATGATTATCCTTTCCATAGTGCTGCATATGAGCCTAGTCAAACTTTTGGGTTGGTACTTTGCTGGGTCTGTTGATGGTCACATCTTGTGCAGAGGACTGACTGTTGCTGTCCTTCACTCTACTTGGACAAAGCCTGTCTGGAGACTGTAGTTAAATAGAGATCTGACTGGGTCTGCTAGGTCAGGTTTCAAGCTATTTAATAAGCTCCCTGGCATTCTGTCAGTGCCCATTGATGCCCTCTTTCTAGCTTTGGAGAGTGCAGTGATGACCTGTTCCTTTGTGATAACAGGTAAAGGAATTGTAGGGGGTATTTCATGTGGAGTGACTGGAGGTGATGAGGGGTTTAAATTTCAGCTGCATTTATTGGCCAGCAGGTTTGCTATTTCATCTGGCTAAGTATAGGTAGTGCTATCTACAGCCAACTCAGCACATTGCTGAGTGTTTCTTTAAAGATTTCAGACATAACTGAAAAATGTTTTGTGGTTATTCTTTGCTTGGGAGGCTGTTTTAGTCTCATATTCATCTTTTGAAGGCTTGACTAGTTCTCTGATTTGCCTGTTGAGACTAATAAGGGAGTTTTCTTTTCTATTGTGCACTGTCCCTAGTACTTCTAGACAAGAATTTCTTTCTACTGTTGTGTAGTCTATTTTTGCCAGGGGTGCACCAGAGTAACTTGTTTTTCTGGCTAGACCTAGGTTTAGTTCAGTTAGATATTGCAGTTTCTATGCATTTGTTTAAGTGCTTGTACAGGGCATTTGTGTATACACACACACACACCAACACCCACACACACACCACACACACCCACCAACACAAACACACCCACCAACACACACACCCACCAACACCCATACCCACACACCCACACTGCATAGGGCTTCATATTTTTGGGGTTAGGGGGAGCTTTACAAATTACCTGTGCTATCACTTAATAGAAGGCAATTTGCCTTGGAAAAATTCTTTAGGGTTTTAGAGTTTGATGGGGGTTTTACTATTACATTTATTTAAAAGGAGATCAATTTATAATCCGGTCTTAAAAATGAGGACAATTCACTGAGGTGGGGGGGGGGTGCAACACTCCCCCATGTTTGTGAATACTATATCAAGGATATTTGAACCCCTAGTGGGAGTGCAGACCAGCTTTCCAGAGAATTTTCATTGACAAAGTCTAGGAATCTGTGAGCCTGTGTGTTCGTGGTTGTGTGTGTTTCCCAGTTTATGAAGGGGTACTTAAAATCACCCATAAATAATGTGTTGGGCTGAAGGGTAAGTGAGTCTCATAACTTAAGGAATGCAGAGTGGTCTTCATGGTTCATGGCTGGGGAGCTGTAGCTAGAAATGATATGGTGTGGGAATTTGCCTATGGTCAGCTGGACATGGAGTAGCTCAAGTGAGTAATCCTGCTTGACCAGTCTTGAGGTGTGATTGTTCTTTATGTAAATGAAAACACCTCCTCCTCCTTTGGATTTTTCTTTTTCAGAGGGTGGTCTGAATGTGTGATAGACGTTGTAGCCTTGCACTGCCAATGTGCTTTCTGCAGCCTTGAATTATGTCTCTGTAACTGCACAGATGTCAGCATTCCCCAAGGAGTGCAGATTCTTGTTATGACACCTAACACTGAGTAGTAGGACCTTCAGCTTGGCATTAGAAGAATTTGTTACACTGATAGGTCTGTTGGCTTGGCACTGCCTAGAAAAGGCACTATAGGGGGGGCTAATGCCTTAGCCAATATTCAAAAGCCTAGTGGCCACAGGAGCAGACCATCTCTGGCAAAAGCAGTGTGGTCTGCCTATCATGTAGTCCCAGGCAGACAGATAATGGATCTCCTTGGAATGACACAAGTAACTAAGCCAATTACTGAAGTCAAAAATTTTTTGTTTGTATTGTGGTATCATTCATTGTGAGGGTATACCTGATACTTCTAGTCAGCATAATATACCCACTGTGACACCACAAACAGGCAGAAAAAAGTACTCATGAAACATTAAAATATGTTATGACCATAGTCCACTGTACCACCATATGCAATGTATGTCAGTAGTCAAAACCATAACAATGAAGAGCATATGTCTATCATGCCACACATTACAATGGAGATCAAAACTGTCCTTAAACTGAAAAAGATGTGCACATCTGCAATCTAAGGTACGTTAATTAACATCCCATTTACATGTGAGTTCTGCATTTTAAAATATGAAACTGAAGGTGCATTAGCATACATTGAAGATCGCATTTAAAATACAGTTAAAGTTGAAATTGTAAAAACATTAGAAACGAGCACAATTATAATCAACAGAATTGCTGCTAGTGAAATGTCTCCTCATGTACACAACACCTTCACTATGCTACTTTATCTATACTTATGGACATGTTCAATAACAGAAAATGTCAGGGAGACTGTATCGATCACACAATATGAGCAGTTCAATCAAGGCTGTGCAATAGCATGCATAACACAGCTGACCTGAACAGATATTTATTGGCCAGCATTAAGCATGGAAAGCATACACAAAGCTAGCACATGTAACATATCCTGACATTTGAATGGAGCCATGCCCTGACTCTATCTCATGCATTACCGTAACTGAAATTTGACAAAATGAAAGCATGCAAATGACAAGTTAACATTAGTATTGAGACCTGCACTATTTAATAATGGTGCCTGCATGAGTAAACTGTCCAGCTGAATGTCTGACAGGATTTAATTAGTACTATTCTTTTTCCCTTGCATGAGTTCCCTCAGCAGTTAAGTCTATGTGCAAATGTAAATTGTAGTCTCTGCATGCAATGAGTCATATGAACAGCCACTAATTAACATTGCTAAAATGAAGACAAAGTAAGAAAACAATATTGTGGAAAATATGCAAGCCATGTGACAAACATCTAAGCCAGGTAGCATGGTCGTTGGCTGACCCCGATCAATATAAGGAATATAGCTGTAACTTCTTCTTCTTCTTTCGGCTTTTTCCCAGTTAGGGGTCACCACAGCAGATCACCTGTCTGCTCATGATTGGCAGTGGAGTTTTACAGTGTGGAGTTGCCAGCCCATCGCACAACCTTCCACAGAAGGTACACATATGCATGCACTCACACCTAGGGCCAATTTAGAGTGTCCAATCCACCTACAGCATGTCTTTGGGATGTGGGAGGAAACCCACACAACCACAGGGAGGACATGCAGACTCCACACAGAAGGCACCCCAGCCGAGGATCGAACCGGAGAACCTCTTGCTGTGAGGTGGCAATGCTAACTGCTCCACCACCATGGCCGCCCAAGGAATATAGCAGTAACAAATAGTAATAATGTTCAATCATAAACATGATCACAGCCTCTGACACATAAGAATCTAGTATATGTTGTACAAACAGTATTGCTTATCTGCAATTGTATGCATGACCTACCTGCAATTATTAGCAATCAGTACCCTGTAAAATGCAAACATCCTGAAGATGAGGTTTCTTTTTTGGAGGATAAACTCTTGGCTAGGCTTGTAAGAGCCTCAGGGCCATTAGCCAAATAACCTTCTATGACCCTATCATCCTATGATGACTGATTATGAAATTATGCAAAGAAATGCTTACATGCACAAGTATACACAAGCACACCATACAAGCTTGTTGCAACAAAACATGTGAGGTGTTGCAGGCAGATGCAAAACCCTTGTCAAACTGACGGGCATGCCTAGAGTCTATCAACAACTGTGTGAGCACTGACACAGTGAGCACCCATTCAGTACCTGAAGAGGCAAGCTATGCACAATAGGTCAGTTACAGAGAATCACATCCACACATACAAGTGTACCAACACATACATTGTAAACACCAAACAAACTACTAGATACCCATAGATAATAACTTTACCACAACATATGTCTGACAATTACACAAACCCAACTGTCATTTTGGTTGTGGCCTACAGTTGAAAAGCTATCTTCAGAAAACATGGCTTGCTACTAAAAGATATTTGAACATATGTATATTTCAATCAGACTTGTAATCACAGGTATTGTGTGATTATTGCACATACCTTACTGATGCATGATGGGTATTCTGTCATTCTAAGCAATATACATGGCAATGTAAAAATACTGGCTTGAAACAAGAATCAGATACATTTTATTTAACAAAACAGACAATTTAAGTAATATACCCCTCTCCCTCTGTTTCTCCTCAAACCTATGCATTGATCCTGATTTCGCATTTTGTCCTTGTCACCTGCAAAAAGAAAAGAGCAACTATGAATGATGTAGTCCTCAAATAACAGGATATATTTTGCACAGAGCAGGTTCTAAAAACTTTTCTTTTGAAGAACATCAGAGAATCACCTTGGACATTTTACAACGTTGCACACACAAGCCTTTACATCTTTGAACAGAGTTGAGGACCTGAGATTCAAACCTGCAACTCTAAGCTATGTCCACACTCTAACCTGATACCTATCTGCTTAATTGATCCATCTTGCCTGAGAACATGTTGTGAATTTAGTGAAAAGGCTTGGGGTTATGAATATTCAGGTATGGATTACTAATATGGAATATGGCTTAAGGTTTACAAAAAGGACAACATCCTGGGCATTCAGGTAAATAATTTGCAAGAATGAATTCATGTCTGTGCAGTGGTCACAACTAGTAACAGCAAGTGAAAATCTTCATCCCTCAGACAATTGGACAGTGTCATTTATCATGTAGCTTCTGTAAGACATACAAGGTGCAGTACATTGGGAGCACAGTAATGTATATGAGAGGACTACATTTAAAGATATTCTTTGATAAAATGCACATCACAAATCAAATGCATATATCACTGTATCTCCCTCTTCTGCATTTCAGCTGCAAGTCTGACCATCTGACTCCCTCAAAAAATAAGTTGTTGATGTGAATTTAATAAAGAATGACAAAATCACTTGTGCTATGTATAGGAGCCTTAACTGTGCAGCTCTGAAATATCCCTTCAAATTAGGTAATCCCAATTCACCCTGTTCTACTAGAAGAATTATCTCATCCCACTTGACTGTTGCTGTCTTCCCCTCCCAGATAAAGTCCTTCAGCTGTTTATTAATTGCTATCCAGAACTCATACCCTCATTGATAAAAACATGCCTGACCTGTTCATAAGAATAAAAGGACTAAAGCCATTTGACTGCTTGTATCTTGCTATCCATATCCATATAACAAAGCTTACATTTTCTCCATTTTTGTATTATCTTTTGTTTAATCTCTTCCCACATAAGTGATAATTCAATAAAGGTGTTCAAGGAAAAAAGAATGACATCACACCTGATAGCACTTTTGCAAATCATACCATATTTCACAAAACTTTTTGTCAGAAATATAACGATCTTTTCCAAGCTTTACACATAACCCTGTACTTAAAGAGTTCTTATTAACAGAACATTACAGATTACAAAGATATTCACAGAACCTTGCTGAATAAATTTGTAAGCATGCACAAAATAACCATTAATATCAATAAGCAGTTGTGTAGAGTAGAATAGCTGACGATGTGTGACAGAGACACAAAGATAAAAATATAATGATATGTTTCCCCAAAGTGGAGTTGAACCTACAGCATGCCAACATATAGGCATGTTGACCAATTTCTTTAAAGGCCAAGTTAGCTGTCAGCACAGATTTCTTCTTAACAAACGATTACTGTGTGTGTATCTGTATTCCTATAGATAACAGCTGAATATGGCAATATCCATCACATAACAGCTATTGGCCATTATAATCTAAAGAAATAACAGCCATTAACACATTAATGAAAAGATGTGTGCAAGCAGTTGGACAGGCATTCCTCTTGGCTTAAACAAGCAGAACTGTAATAAGAATGTTCACTTTATTAAGAGCAAGGAAGTTATTTATGATTAACTATTCACACATATACAGATAGAGTAGGCAATACTTTCACAGTATAACAGATAATTATGAAATGTATAGTCATCACTGACCTAGGATCTATAGACATCAGTGATACATGACTATAGTGGATGCATGAAATTATGTTATTATATGTTGGAAAACAGATGTCCATCTACAATGTTAGAATTATGTATATTATAAACATTAGTAAATAAATTAGCAGCATGTAAATAGAGTCACATGCTTATATCGAGAGCAGTCACTATATCTTCTTTTTTTTCTTCAAAATAATTTATTTCATATATGTTGAAATTACAGAATATATTAGAATAATTAGAAACATTTTATAAGTTGAATATAATGGTACATTTTCCAAAAAAGAAACAAAGCAAACTATTTACACTATATACAAATTGCCTGAGACTATGATATCTTCAAGAAATACAAGTTATGACTAAAGACTTAATTATCTGAAAAAAATTGTCCCCATCCAAATGAGCAAATTGTCAGAACAGCAACTTAATGGTTATAAAAGCCATATATCCGATATATTTGGGACTCATCTATATCTCTAAATTCCATAGTAATGCTTAGGAATGCATAGTATTATGACTGTTACTGCAGGCGTCAATCCAGCTGTTGATGCACCTTGGAAACCCTTCAGTGAAGCTCCTCTCCAATACAGGGCAATGTAGTGGTGACAAACCTGTACTCCAGTCCAGTAGATCCCTGTATGTTGTTAATGCTCCCTTGCAGTCTATTTCCAAATGTCTATCATTGCAAAGTTCCGTGGCCTAGCTCTCATGTGATGCTCCACTCCAGTGTAGATGGTCAGCATCTGGGTAATCTCCTTCTTAGTCCAATTGGGCATCCGAACATGTTGAAGCCTCCTGGAAGTAGCTATCCTGATAATGTCTATATTCCAATGGAAAAATTACTTAGATCTGAAAATTGTTCATTGAGATCCCACTCAGTTCGTAGGTAGCAAGGTCTGATCTGTAAATGTATCAAAATCAGTATTTAAATGTGGAGCTTATGTCATGTTATCAGATCATTGGCAGATGAAGGGCATGTGCTATACATGGTATTCTTTAGCGATACCCTTTGGGTACTTCCGCAGAGCACCTTCCTGTTACACCAAGCTATTGGTTAATGCACTGAACTTTCAGAACTTGTGCAGACATGTGCAAATAGGATTACGAGATCTGGAATTTTAATGAACCTGATTAATTATGTATAGTGCAAATGGTGCTTAAAACATGGATGCTCATTAGCTGCTATTACTTTCAGTTATTTCTTAGGTAGCTGATAAGGTAACTTGGCACCTGCTAGTGTTTCTGTTTTGGGGAATATTAGCTCATTATACACCTTTGTTAACATTACTCATCCTCAAATGTACCTGTTTAGATTTATGCTTTTATGGAAAATGTGTGCATTATGACAAATGTTTGTAACTTCCTGCAGTGGTGTATGATTTACCTGTATGCATACAGGTGTTGACATCTGCATCAAGGACATGAAGTAATTTCTCATATACAGTTGTGCAGACAGATTTACATAGCAAAAGTGAACAGTACATAAATACAGATTTATCGATTATCTGTCTATACACTCTGTGGTCCACGTACAGAAAACTACTCATTCTGACAGTATCCATACGTCACTATATATTCATTTTGCTGTTATGGATATATATTGATTGATGGTTCTTAAAACAAGTGTTGTAACTACTCGGTCATTAATACAAATAGGATCTGTGCTATTTGTGGTCTGCTTATGGATCCTAAGATTTTCTGTCACTTTCTCTAAGGTATTCAATTGATAATCTATAGCTACTCTGTGCTAATGTGGATGGCATTCACTGCTCCGTAATGATTGTGAGGATCTGATGTCATCATTCATAACATGTCATATGACAGGTTGTTGCTGAATATTTGTCTGTTTAGCCTGCAATTGCATTTCAGCTTCAACAACACATTTATGCTGTACACATATATTTGTGTAGTATTTTAATGTGAAATGTATGCATTCTATACTTCCTGTAACATGATGCTGTTGTAGTTGGACTTCCTTTCAATGGATATGTACTGTTGTTGTTGTTTGTCTTTCAGCTTTTCCCAGTAAGGGGTCGCCACAATGGAACTCCGTTCCGCTCATGATTGGCAGTAGATTTTTTTATGAAACGCCGAGGTGCCAGCTCGATGCCCAACCTTCAACGAAGGTACACCCATTTACGCACACATGTCTTTCGAACGCTACCCAACCACGGGGAGAACATGCAGACTCCACACAGAAGACACTCCCAAGCCAAACCGAGAATTGAATGGGAGAACCTCTTGCTGTGAGGTAACAACGCTACCGCCGTACCACCGCAGCAAAAAGGGATTCAAGTCCCATAGACAGCCTCTACAGATATCACACATTATGTTGCTTTTACAACTGTTATGCATGTAGGCATTGTTGTAAGCTTTTATATTTATTCCGACTGTGCAGAGGCCCTTTTTCAACACAGACCCGGAGAGAAAAGCTCCAGTATATATATATATATATATATATATATATATATATATATATATATATATTTTTTTTTATTTTTTAAACAAATGCATCATATTACACAGATAAATCTTATATGTCACATTACTATATGTTACAGTGAATATTTCAAAGAATTTTGCATTGTACAGTGATGCATAGTGTTTATGGTGCCATAAAATGTCCACATAATCATCTCCACAAGTGCCCCCCCCCACATAAATATGAACATGTGCATGTCACTGTATTTCAGATGGCAAAAAGATCTAGAGGGTGACAATCTTTCCCCATAGAAGAATGAAGTTATAATAGATGATCTGTGACAACATGACCAGAGACTCCTTGGATGTCAGGGACTACAGCATGGAGGAATGAAGTATGGGCAGACATCACATACATGATTAATGCAGTAGGAGACCACAATAGATCCAATGAGGCCTGTCGCTGACACTGCTCTGACATGATCCTCTGTGCAGCTAATAGGTTATGATCGTATGAGAGATTTAGGGATGCTGCTAGTGGTGGCCAACCATTGACTCCCCCCATGAGATCACAACATTTCTTGCATCCCTGCATATGGAGTGTGGGGAGGGACGCATTCCCGGAGGTAGGATAGAAGGTCGGACATGCATGTGTTACTTTGCATGACATGGTTGCCTATAGAGTAAATCACTGCATATTGCTGTTGAATGCATATTCACTTATTGTAACTTTTGATTTTCAGCAGCAGAACTGATTCAT
The DNA here is from genome assembly GCF_019279795.1 of Protopterus annectens. NCBI lineage: Eukaryota > Metazoa > Chordata > Ceratodontiformes > Protopteridae > Protopterus > Protopterus annectens. The sequence goes on along the minus strand of NC_056737.1, from coordinate 514,575,629 downwards.
GTACAGAGATTCACACAAGCTGATGACAATCAACATAAGTGTAATAGCATGTAGCCATACAACTGAACAGTGCAACCAACATGTGTAATGCTGTATGTGTTAATGTTCACAGGTCCATTTACTTCTGCACAACACTAGGAAATGGCAGGTGAGTGTCGCCATACAGTGTTGTTGTGACCATTACCTGTTACTACCTCAACCTTGTGTCGGGGAACTGCTGTTTACTGTCATATTGATATTTCCCTAATATTGTGCACTACAGGTACATCTACTGTGGGCACAAGCCATGCAGGCGCAAGTACAGACAGACCAGGTGTGTTAACACAACAAGTTCATAGGTTGCAGAAATGTGTAGAAGATCTGTGGTAAATGACATTAAGGTCACTGTTTTTCTATACAGGGACATCTGGCATGTGAGTATCCCCATTCTCTGTTACCTGTCATATATGACATCCTATCAGTATTCTGTTGACTGTAGATATGACTGCATTGTCTTTGTCTTAACTTTACCACTGCAGGATCTCCAGTACAACACAGGAACTCACAATAGTGGGAATCTGTCACTGGTGTGCTATTACCTCTCTTTTATACATGTCATTGCTGTTACTTCTGTTGTTGTCCTCCATTAATACTGTGTCCTTCTACCCTTTTGTAGGCCAGACTGCATAATCATCAAGTGCACAAACAAGTGGTTTGATTATGTAATACCTGCTGTATGTTTTAATACTGTTCAAATGGTTCATGCTGGCAATGATGTGATTAAGAAGGCTGACTTTGTTTCCCTACAACAGTTGAAGTTCTTCCCTCTCCTACCATGCCATCTTCCCATGAGGATATGTCAGGTGTGTGGTTGTATTCCTCTTATATGCCATGCATATTGGATATGTAACATAACTGTCAACTCTTAATGGTAAGTCATTATTATCTGTAAGACTGCAGTGAGATATATGTGTCATATGTCTTTAATGATATACCGCATATGATGTAAGCATGTTGTTCTGATCTATGTCATTTGTCTCTTTTTCTTTAGCACATCATTTACCTGTTTCCTCCATTACATATACATATATATATATATATATATACATATATATATATATATATATATATATATATATATATATATATATATATATATATATATATATATATATATATACAGGATATATATATATATATATATATATTATATATACAGGATCTGTTTTGTTAAATCAAATGAAAATCAATCAATTAATCAATTAATCAATCAATCAATAAACAAACATCAAACCATCTGGGTTTCCTGTAATTCAGTGAAACAATCAAACCCTGAAATGCACACAAGCAAACACACACACACACACACACACACACACACACACACACACACACACGCACGCACGCACGCACGCACGCACGCACACACACACACACACACACACACACACACACACACACACACACACACACAAACATTACCAAAATACTTTTTTCAGTGCTTACATATACCATAGGTTCATAGGTTCATATGTTGGTACTAGGCTATCGGCCCTAGGGGCTATACAAGCCTAGCCATAACAATTCCCTGGCTATTTATTCCCACAGTATTTACTTCCCTGGACCCCGGTCTAGCAGGGCGACTGATGTGATCCCCGGGGTGAATTTCCTATCTCCCATCCAATCATCAAGGTTCCATTTGAAGATGGCCAAAGAGGCGCTCTGCTTGACATGTATGGGCAGTCTATTTCAGAGTCTGGGGAGTCTCTGGGTCAGGAACCTATCCCTCCAGCATGTTTTGTTCATTGTGATGACAAGGTTTAGATCCCTGGAGCATGTGTCTCTGAGGGATTGGGATTTCTTTAAGTGTAGCATGTCCAACAGCTCTGGGTTTGACATGGCCTTGTATGTTAAGCAGAGATCACCTCTGAGTAGAAGATATGCGACAGAGTATAGGTGGAGTTTTTTTAGATGGTCAGCATAGGGCATCTGCTTTAGACATGTGATTCTTTTAGTGAGGTATTTCTGTGCCCTTTCCAGTTGTTGCAGATGTCTTGAGAAGTACATACCAAACTGGGCGTTGTATTCTATAATGGGTCTAATGAGGGATGAGTACAGTGGAACAATGACCTCCTTTTTTCTGGATGAAAAGCCCTTAGTGATGAGGTGTGCCACATAGAAGGATTTTCTGACTGTTGTGGCAATGTGGTTATCGAAGGTGAGACCACTGTCCACCTGTGTCCCTAAATCTCTATTCACACTTTCAGTGTTTAGCATACTGCCACCTATGTGGTTATTCACGGGTATATGTTTTTTCCAAAAGGGGATAACTATACATTTCTTGGCATTGAGCTTGAGCCCATGGCTCTGGCACCAAGCATCTGTTTCTGTAAGGCCCTTTTATAGAATATTCACATCATTTGGGGATTCAATAATGGCTCCCATTTTGCAGTCATCTGCAAACTTTGTTAGCCAGAGTGCCTTAGTGCTGGCCTGTACTTCAGAGAAGTAGATGCCAAACAAGAGCGGTCCCAAGACTGAACATTGAGGTACTCCACTTGTCACTTGTCTGGAGCTGGATTTGGAGGTGGCTACTTTTACAACTCTGAGACTGCACAACAGTGGAGAAATGGAGAAATTTCCTTTTCATACAGAATGCCAGTTTCAAACATTTGACCAAACATAAACTGACAAAAGCAATTTCACAAAACAGCATTAAAAAACAAGTGAAACCCTATTGTAAACCACCCCCCCACACACATACACACAAACACACATATGGATGCTCTTCAGAAGACCAGTTTTTTAAAACATTGAAATTCATATGGTCAAGACCATGTGATTGATGTTTTTAAAAGTCAAACTCTCCGTCTACCACTTGCTTATATATATATATATATATATATATATATATATATATATATATATATATGTGGGTCTACCTGACATGGTCGACAGTTCATATGGTCGACAGTTTATTATTTGGTCGACAGTTCATTTGATCGACAAGCATTTTAGGTGGGGGGCTTTGCCCCCCACACCCCCCCTAACTATATATATCAACTCCAGGGTTGCACAACATTGGGGAAGGGGGCAAATCTGCTTGTTGACCAAATGAACTGTCAACCAAATGAGTGTCGATCATATGAACTGTTGACCATGTCAGGTAGACCCATATATATATATATATATATATATATATATATATATATATATATATGGGTCTCCTGTATAAGTTTGAAAATACACTTCTTCAAACTCACACAGTAGACCCTAGGTTACGCGAAAGTGCACTTAATCGAAAGTGCACTTTCGCGAAACTCGCTTCAGCGAATGGGCTACTACTGATTTTAGTGCAGTAGTTACGGACCTTAGGGTTAGGGCGCAGGTCATGGTAAGGGAATAGCTAGTAAGGCTATCCCCTTACCATGACCTGCACCCTAACCCTAATGTCCGTGACTACCACACCACAGTGGAGGATAGCCTGTCCTCCACTGTGGTGCGGTAGTCACGGACCTTAGGGTTAGGGCGCGGGTCATGGTAGCTAGTAGGGCTATCCCCTTACCATGCCCCATGCCCTAACCCTAAGGTCCATAACTACCACACAACAGTGGAGGACATAGCATGTTTTCCTGCTGTCCTCCACTGTGGTGCGATCCGTTCGTAGAAGCTGAGTTCATGAAAGTGCACTTTTGAATAAGTGCACTTTCACATAACTGAGCAGTCTATTTATTTATTTATTTATTTTTATTTTACATTTGTTAACCGGGATGGTCCGACTGGATACATGTCCTTTTTCAGCGGAGGCCCGAGGAGAAAAGCTCCAACAGAGTTGCATTGATAATTAGGTACAGTAAATGAGCTGAAAGAACTTAACAAAAACATAGGCTATTTACATACAAGTACAAGACTGCCATTACTATTTCTGAGATTACTACAAATGTAACATTAATAACATATTAGCAAGGACGGTAGGCAGTATAATGACATAGAGTTAGACAGGATACATATTTCTTTATCACAGTATACAAAGTACTTATCATCTTAGCTAGTTGTTTATGTTTTAGTTAATGGCACAGAGCTAGTCTGGGTTTGAGCAAGGACATAGCCAGTGTGACTTGAAGTGGAGTTTTAGACTATTTTTGAATTGACTTAGAGAAGTTGCAAGTGTGATGTTATTTGGGAGAGAGTTCCATATTTTACCAGTGGTGTTGGCAAATAGCGCGTCGCCACCTAGGTTGAGAGATTTAGTTGTTTGGACAAGGAGTCTGTTTGCTGAGCGAAGGCAGCTTAGATTGGAGTAGGGAGTCATTAAGTTTTTTAGTACTGGGGTATTCTCAAGTTGTTTAAGGATTTTGAAGGACTCTATGAGTTGGGACTGGTGAAGAAGGTGTGGGAATTCTATCCATCCAAGCTTTTTCAGGTTAGTACAGTGGTGTGTTCTGTAGGGTAGGCCTGTAACGAACCTGGCAATGTGATTATAGCAGGATGAGAGCTTGGCCAGATCAGATTTGTTAAGGTGAGTGAGGACAGGAGAGGCATATAGTAGGGTAGAGAGAAGGTGTGAACGGGCTGTGGCTGCCCTGGCATTCGGGGTAAGGAAGGCTTTAATTCTATATAGGGTCCCAAGTTTCTTGTTGACTGACTTAATGGCTTGGTTGATATGTATATCAAATCTGAGTTTATTGTCAATGTTTACTCCTAATAGCTTTGTATAGGTGTCTGGGGAGATGATGGTCCCATTTTTGGATTTTATAGTGAAGTTTTCAGTCGGAGATCTATTGGTTGGGTAGAAGAGAAGTAACTTGGTTTTGTTTGGATTTAAGATCAGGAGATGGTTGGCAAGCCAGTTTTCGACTTTGGTGAAGCTATGTTGGGTGGTAGTTAGTAGATTTGCAAGAGAGGCATTGGAACATATTATAGTCGAGTCATCTGCATATTGAATGCAGGTAGCTTCAGGGATGACTGTTTGGATGTCGTTTATGAAGACTGAAAAGAGGAGAGGTCCTAATATGGAACCTTGAGGAACTCCTATGGTATTTGGTAGTAGGCAGGAGAGCTTGTTTTGCCACATTACTGCTTGTTGTCTCTCAGTGAGGTAAGCTTGAAACCAGTCAAGGGCTGAAGTATCTAGATACATGGTTTTTAAAGTATATAGAAGTAACTGATGGTTTACCATATCAAAGGCTTTCGTTAGGTCCAGGAAGAGAGCGGAGGATATTTTTTTATTATTCCAGTTAAGATTAATGTTTTCCGTAAAAGAGAGGAGGGCAGTGGTTGTACTATGATGGGGTCTGAATCCATGTTGAGAGTCTGTGAGTAGTTTATTTTGGGTTAGATAGAGCATTAGTTGGTTGTGCATGCACTTTTCCATAATTTTGGCAAGTGGTGATAGTATGGCTATAGGTCTATAGTTGGATAGTTCTGTGGATGAACCTCCTTTGTGGAGTGGAATAACATAGGATATTTTCCAAATTGAGGGGATTGAGGCCTCGGTTATGGTTCTGTTAATTAGGATTGAGATAGGGTAGGCTACGACATCTACAGCAATTTGCAGGTATTCAGCCGGCAGAAGATCGGCTGAAAGGGTGGTTGGCTTCAGTTTTTTCAAAAGGGATCTGATAAAGGATGTGGACACTGGCTGGAAGTTAAAAGAGAGTGGTGAGTCGGGTATAGTGTTTATAGAAGTGTGTGGAGGAGAAAGTTGGTTAGCTAATGACTGGATGGTTTCTGTGAAGAAAGTATTGAATGAATTGGCTATATCTTCTTGGCTGTTGTCAGATAATGTTCCTGGGGTCGGAGTAGTGGATTTGCCTGGTTGGAGAAGTTTATTTATGCCTGCCCAGTACTTTTCAGGGTTATTCTGATGTTTATGTTGCAGATTGTAGAAGTAATTTTTCTTATCTAGTATGATGGCTTTTTTAGTCTCATTTCTAAGTTGTTGGAATTTGATACGATCTAGGGGTAGTTTGGTAGTGCGCCATTTATCCCACGCTTTGTCTCTAGTTGTTATTTTGGTTTTGGTGTCTGTTGTTAGCCAGGGTGCTAGTTGAGTTTTAATTCTTATTGAGCGTTTAGGGGCATGCGAGTCAAGTAGAGTAAGGAATGAATTGTTAAATGATGACACTGCCTCATCAAGGGGAAGGAACTTTAGTTTTGTCCAGTTACATGATTTGAGTTCAAGTTGAAATTTAGTTGGGTCAAAGTTTTTCTTGGAGCTGATAGACCTATAAATAGGTAAGCCTGTACAATTAATTTTGTCTTTCATGATGTATGTGAGCAGGTGATCACTAAGATCATTAGGGAGAGTTCCAGACATATAGTTCTGGGGATGACTGTTGGTGAGTATCCAGTCTAGTATACTCTCTTTTTGGTTATTTTTACCTGTACGTGTGGTAGATGATATTATCTGAGAGAATCCATGTAGGTTAACAGGGATGGGGTTGGACTGTGCTGTGCATTGGTTCCAGTCAATATTAACATCGCCCAGGACAATGGTTTCTTGAGGGTAGTTGTTGGCTATCCAATGTAGAATGACCTCTAGTGTTTCTACATTGTTCCCAGGGGGAATATAGGTGACAATTAGGTTAATGCCCTTATGATTATTTAGTAGAATTTTTAGAGCTAGTATTTCAGCGTTAGAGACCTGGGGTGGTTGTATAGGGTTAGTTATGATGTTAAGTGTGCTATTATGTAAGACGGCTATTCCACCTCCTCTTTTCTTTACTTTATCTGCCCTAAGTATATTGTAACCAGGAGGCAGGATCTCATTGTCTTTGGTTGATGGCCGGAGCCATGTTTCAGATAGACACATTATGTTGGGGAGGTATGTGGCTAGTACAGCATGCAGGCTATGTATCTTATTGTTTAGGCTTCTAATGTTTAAGTGGCATATTAGGAGGGAGTTGACCAGTCGGTGGGAGAGTGGTGGGCTGGTGGGATTTTGAGTTAAGGTTGGGCCTGGATTAGGATGGATGTCCCCATCTTTGGTTATGTTTTTTCTTAGATACGCTAGTAGTCTAATAACTTTGAATAGTAGTTTTAGTTCATATTTGGATTTTGGTGTTGATTGGAGTCGTTTTTTTAGAAGCAAGTGGTTGGAATTTATAATTTTTGGGGTTGTGTAGTAGTGGGCAAGTTCCGCAGTCAGTGGAGGTAGGGGGGATCTTGGTTTGGCATTTTGGATAAGAGAAACCTACGAATGTGAGATTTTCATAGCTAGTAAGAAAGTATGGCAGAATTAAGAGTGGTAAGATAAGAGGAAGGAGTTTATAATTATTTATAGACATGTTATATGTCAGTCAGTCTACTGCTCTTTTTCAAATATGTGATATTCAATGAAAAGCAGTAGACCCATACACACACACAAATATATATATATATTATATATATATATATATATATATATATATATATATATATATATATATATATATATATATATATATATCAACTCCAAGATCACACTACAGTGGGGAAAGGAGTAAATTCCGCAGTCCCCACTGTACCATGATCTCAACACAACAGTTTGACTTTTTAAAATTTTGAATATATGGTCTTGACCATATCAGTTTATTTTAAAAGGATGATCTTCTGACATAGATCCATATATAAATATATATATGTGTATATATATATATATATATATATATATATATATATATAGGCTCACTTTATAATTTCCAAATTCTGAAATATTGACTTTCAGAATATCGAGATCATAAAGCCACAATCCTGAATGCCCATAACCGTGAAATTCAAAATTCCGACACTTACATACACACACTCAAATACACACAACTGCCCTCCACACACAAACAAAGCTAACCTACACTAGACACAAGTAGGGGGCCTTCGCCCCCCTGCACCCCCCACACCCCCTACTTATACATTCTAACTCTGAGACCGCACAATCACACACACAAAGGCAACTCACACCCACACATTTCTCAGCCCCTTGCACACACACATCACAAGCAGAACACACACTAACATACACTACAGCACATAACCTACACACTCATACAAACTTACCTGCACTTACATCCATTCATACACTGCAGCACAAGTAGCTCTGAACTTTGGGATTTCAAATTTCACGCTTCTGGTGTTTCGCGATTCCGAGCATTCGGGATTAGAATCTTGGTAAACTGAAATTCGGTATTTCAGTTTTTTGAGATTCTAAAGGGAACCCATCTCTCTCTCTCTTTCTCTCTCTCTCTCTCTCCCTCTATATATATATATATATATATATATATATATATATATATATATATATATATATATATGTATATCTTATATGGGTCTACTTCACAAACTGGAGATACCATATAACCAACTTTTAAATAACCAAGACAACAAACCCGACAAGCCAGAAGATGGACTGCCCAGCACACCGACATTTCACTCCAGGTAAGTAACTACTTGGTCAACCTAAAAAACAATTAAAAACTAAAGCAAACTAAATCTACCCATGTTGGGGACATTGCCCCCCCCACAGCCCCTAATTAAATATACCAACTGCAAGATCACAGTACTATGGGGGTAAGGAGAAATGTTCACCATGGTGGTCAAGCAGTTACTTAACTAGAGTGAAATATCAGTGTTCTGGGATGTCGGGATTATGTTTTTTGGCTTTGTCATCTCGGTATTTTAATAGTCGACTAAGTGAGATTTTGGTCTTTTATATATATATATATATATATATATATATATATATATATATATATATATACATATACATATATATATATATATATATATATATATATATATATGTATATACACACACACACACACACACACACACACACACACACACACACACACACACATGCGCGCGCGCACACACACACACACACACACACATCTTCTTCTTTCGGCTGCTCCCATCAGGGGTCGCCACAGCAGATCAACTGTTTCCATTTCTTCCTGTCCTCTGCATCTTGCTCTGCCACACCAACCACCTGCATGTCCTCTCTCACCACATTCATAAACATATCTTAGGCCTCCCTCTTTTCCTGTTACCTGGCAGCTTCATCCTTAGCATTTTCTTCCCAATATACTCTGCATCCCTCCTCAGCACATGTCCAAACCAATGTAATCTTGCCTCTCTGGCTTTTTCTCCAAACCTTCGAGCCTGGGCTGACCCTCTAATATACTTATTCCTAATCCTGTCCATCCTCGTCACACCCAGTTGAAATCTTAACATCTTCAACTCTGCAATGTCAAGCTCTGATTCTTGCCTTTTTGTCAGTGCCACTGTCTCCAACCCATATAACATTGCTGGTCTCACTACCCTCTTGTAGACCTTCCCTTTCACTCTTACTGGTACTTGTCTGTCATAAATCACTCCTGACACTTTTCTCCACCCACTCCATCCTGCCTGTACTCTCTTCTTCACCTCTCTTTCACACTCACCATTACTCTGAACTGTTGATCCGAAGTATTTAAACTCATCCACCTTCGCCACCTCTACTCCCTGCATCCTCACCATTCTTCTATCCTCCCTGTCATTCACACACATATATTCTGTCTTAGTCCTGCTGACCTTCATTCCTCTTCTCTCTAGACTAGCATATCTCCACCTCTCCAGGGTCTCCTCCACCTGTTCCCTACTCTCACTACAGATCACAATGTCATCTGCAAACACACACACACACACACACACACACACACACACACACACACACACACATATACATATATATATATATATATATATATATATATATATATATATATATATATATATACATACTTTAGCTCACTTTATTGAAGTATTGAATCCAGTAATACTAAGTGAACTAAGAGTTTTTATTGAAGAGTGTGTTATCAAATGTGAGAAAGATCAGCGTTGGGAACATTGACTTTTCATGTGGTGTCTGAGGTTTGCTTTCATGCAGGTAAGTGGATGATGTGGCATTATAGACAGACACTGATCAAGAACCTCTGCAAAGGATAATGGAATGCAATGCAAAACTGAAAGCATGTGGGATGAAATTGAGGTGAGATAAGACAATTCTAATGGCAGCAAATGGAGAACATCAGAAAAAGCTGACAAGACAGAAAGAAAGATAATGGAACAGGTGAACAGCTTCAAGTATCTGGGAGAGTTGGTAAAGGATAAGGGAAGCTTGAATGAGGATATCAAAGCTAGAATCAGAGAAGCTACAGCTAACTGGCACTCAGTGTCAGGGGTAAGTGCATGAAAGATGAATGCCAAAAAAGCTAAAATTTAAGGAGTGAAATAAAGTGGTGTAACCAGTAGTACTATATAATAAAGAAACCTGGGCAGTACAGGCACAGTACTTGAGGAAGCTACAGGTGATGGAAATGAAGTGCCTGAGATAAGTAGTAGGATGCATACTATGGAAAAGATGAAGAAATATGGACATTGGAGCAGAAGACCGAAGCCAAAGTAGCTGCAGTTGCAAAGAATGTCAAAACAGAACAGATTATTGTGGTTTAGGTACATGTGCAGAAAGGAAGCAGATAACTGGTGAAGATGATTTGGTGCAGACAGGAAGAAAGCAAGAGGAAATGGGAGTATATAGCAAAGAGATGGATTAATCATGTAAGAGAAGACCTTTGACAGTCAGGAATGACTATCTCAGAAAGTAGGAAAGTGACATTGAATCGAGTGAGATGACGAAAGTTGGCACAGCCCCCTATCCATGTAGAAAATGGGGCTGATGATGATGATGACGTACATGGGGTTGTTTACTAATGCATATGAGTTTTTTCAAGCTAGGGTTAGAGTAAGGTTTAGGTAAGAGAATATATTTAGGGTTGGGGTTACAGATAGCAGCAGTATTAAGGTTAAGTTTGGCACACATGAGTAAGGGAATATGGGGACTTTCCTGCCTCTTGCCTTCAGTGTATGGCTATTGCATAGCGGTCTCCTTCCGTCTTCAGTCCTATTTTCTTGTACCTCTTAAAGATCTCCTGTTTCTCTTATTTGCCTCTCCTGATCAACTGTAATGGTTTCTAAGCATATGTTGGTCATATTGAGTTCTGTAATTTCCGAAATGACTCACTTTTAGGTTCTTTCTTCTGTATTCATTACCATTTTTCCTGTGGCAGTGCCTTCACTTCGACAGCATAACAGTTGCCCTATCTAAAGGGTAACTTCTCAAAAGTAATATACTTCAGTATTGTCCCTGCCGTGAATCCCAGCTCCAGGACCAGAATGATATATGGTAATAATTGGCCAGCAGATCCTTTGATGTGTCTTTTAACATGTCATTTGTATTTGAAACAGCAACAGTTAGCTTTACTATTACCACATCTGGTACGTGGTTTATGTAGCTGGCCAAAGTCCAGACAGAAAGATAGACAGACAGATATACACACACACTCTCACAAATATACACACACATACAAACACACATGCATGCACACACACACACACACACACACACACACACACACACACACACACACACACACACACACACACACACACACACACACACACACACACACACACACACACAAACATGCATATACACATGCATGTGGATACATGTACATATATATGTGTATGTGAGGGAGATATATATCAGTTGGACATGCAGCAACTGTTTTCTGGTCAGTGTGGGGACCTATCCATCCTATTTCATAAAGTCCTACTTCATTGATCTGTCAGTGCTGAGAGAAGAGGACTTGCCCACCCACCCTCCAAACAAGCTACATGGTAGTGCTCATTATTGTGATTTGGTGGTCCGTGATTCCCTGAAACAGTATTGTATAAATGTAGTCAACTATTTTCAAGTTAACACTTAAGAGCAGTAACAAATATATATGACAGATAAAAGAAATTGACATTAAGCCATTCAGAAAATGCCGAAAAAGTCTGGATGGAGTTCTGGCATTGAAAAGCCTAAATAAATCAACCAGTGGTTCTCCAAAAAGCTGTTCCTATTTAGTTTTACTAGCATTAGCCAGAGCTATTGCCATAATCACCAATATAGCGTAATTCTTCCCACATCCACATACAGGTACTGGAGTAAATATAACCTTTTTAAGAAAGCCATATTTTTCCTGTTAAAAGCTTCTCAAAACTCCTGCCAACAAGAAAAGCAGGGAATGTAGCCAGTAGTTAATTAGTTGTTGCTTTACTTCTTAGAGCATCTGTGAACAGAGCTAAAGAGTGTTTACAATTCATGCATATTTGTAAAACTAGTATAGTTCCAAATTATAAATGCAAAACATTAGAGCAAGCCTTATTTACATTATTGTAGTACCCAATAAAATATGACAGATTTATACTGCTGTAATTACATACTTTTCCACTGACTATAGTCTAATGAATGCATGATTTAAGATATGCATATTTTTGACAGTGCATTCAGACACAGCATTATCTTCTTTAATACCAGTTTAAATATTACCACGCAGAGAAAAATAAACATTCAGATTCTTCTGACATAACATGGCTGATACACTTCAGACATTGCCACAGTATATGCACAAAATATGATACATTTGTTTTAAAAATGTGTGTTTATACACCCAGAAATTATCAGGATATTGAATAGTGAATATAAATGGCACTTAAATAGTTATAGGTTCAAAATAAACAGCAGAGTTCTCTCTTCATCAGGAGTTCATCTAATTAATAAAACTGCTGAAAGACAAATATCCAGAAACAAATCATATACACATGATGAAATAACATAATGTAACAAATGTGGACTGCCATTTACATGCTGTGAGTTGCAGGGTCAGATGGTTGACAGACCATCCCATATCCCCTGGATTCCTGATGTAGTATTACTGTTCAGCAGTATCTCAGCTAACCTCTTCCTTATAATCACTAACCGAGTTATGATGAATTAAACTGATTCTTGCAGAGAATAGGATCTCAGACTCTCTGTCACACAACAAGAGGTTTGCATGCAAATCGTGTGGGGGAGTGTACATTGTGGGATGTGGCTGCAATATTACACAGGACAAACCAAGATGGCAGTTAAGGTTAGGATTTTGGAGCATTGGGAGATATTCGCAATAAAAATCTTAAAAGTCCCATAGGAGAACATTTTTCAACCAACATGGTATAAATGATAGCTCATTCTTTTTTAGTGTGTTGGCTAGACTGAATGTATATAGAGGGGGTGATATGAGTCAAAAATTAAATACGCTGGAAAGTAAGATGATTTTGAATTTTGGTACATTGCACCCGCACCCAAGGGTCTCAATCTGGAGGGCAATTTGAGTTAAAAGATATTTTATAGAAAATTAAGGATAATTGATTTTATAAGTTAAAGTCTTATCCTGTTTGTGCACTTTAAATAGGTAATGAGATGTGATTGATTAATTGATTTATTAGGTACTTAGTGGGGGTTCATTTGGTATATATTGTAAATGTGGACATAGAGATGTATCCTTGAAGGTGAAAAATCGAGGTAACAGATGTCTGTTGGTGCAACTAAAAACATTTAATTCTACTGCTGCTGTTTGGTGTGTTTTTTTTTGGCTGTCTTATTCTAGCCTCTTGGCTAGTTTGGTTTTTCAGTATGTCATTGGATAAAGCAGATGCAGTTTCAGGGGTATTTTAAACCCCAGTAGCACAAGATAACTTATTGTTTGCTGAATTAATTAATGAAAGGGAAGCCAAGTTGATCAGTTGTGACCCGTGGTCAATGGCTGATGAAAGTAACTCATTTGTGCAGTTCGAACAGTTACAAAAATTAATGACTAAGGAAGCAAATCTTTTCTTTGACACTAAATTGTTGGAGAAATATGTGGAGATGGGCATCACCCTGAGGGGTTTGAGGATTTATAAGTTACTAGCCTGGGAGTTCTTGGAGGATGAGCAAGAACTGATGAAGGAGTGGAAAAAAGTTTTGTTGTAATGTACATTAGAGTGGATCCGCATTTTGATTAAAAGAAACATGTGGACCAGTGAGAAGCTACAGCGGCAGATTGTTAAGCTGCAGCACAAGCTTGCGCATGAGTCGACATAAACTGTGTTTATGAACAAAATGTGTGAGATCAAGTCTAAGCTTGATAAAGCTGAATCAGAGGTTGTTATTCATAAAAAGAAAAAGCTTGTCCGAGACATCAATGGTTTCCATGATGAAATTGTTTATTCTTGGCAACGTACGCCACATCGAGAAAGGCCAAACACTGTAACAAGGAAGTCCAACTTTGCATCTGCTAAAAGAAGTCTGTCCCTTTCTTCTGTTGAAAAGCTATCTAAAAAAACATTTAATTTGAAGATATTGATGGAGAAGGACCATTGGATACTTGAGCTTTTCTACGGGGAAAGATAATATTGTCCAGGCTCAGGGGAACCAAGGAAAAGGGCAAAAGAATCGGGTCAAAGGAAAAAAAGACTTATGTAATGAATGTGCATCCCAAACGGGTAGTTTGGCTTTGAATGCACTACATGGAGTTAACTTTTCTAATAGTTTGAACATTTGTTCTTCCTATGAGGACTCTATTGCATTTGTAAGTACTGATAACTATGATGATAATTTAAAAATTGTTAATTTATTAGATTTGCAATTGTTGGAAGCAACTGTGAATTTATTAAGTAAAGAAACGAAGTCTGTTCCTATGAAAATACCAACATTAGCAGGAATGTTGAGTTGTGGTATTGTATGAGGAAGTCGGGAGTGTCAGAGAAGTATGTAAGAGTGGTACAGGATATGTACGAGGGTAGTGTGACAGTGGTGAGGTCTGCAGTGGGAGTGACAGATGCATTTAAGGTGGAGGTGGGATTACATCAAGGATCAGCTCTGAGCCCTTTCTTATTTGCAGTGGTGATGGACAGGTTGACAGACGAGATCAGACAGAAGTCCTCGTGGACTATGATGTTTGCAGATGACATTGTGATCTGCAGTGAGAGTAGGGAACAGGTGGTGGAGACCCTGGAGAGGTGGAGATATGCTCTAGAGAGAAGAGGAATGAAGGTCAGCAGGACTAAGACAGAATATATGTGTGTGAATGAGAGGGAGGATAGAGGAATGGTGAGGATGCAGGGAGTAGAGGTGGTGAAGGTGAATGAGTTTAAGTACTTGGGATCAACAGTTCAGAGTAATGTTGAGTGTGGAAGAGAGGTGAAGAAGAGAGTACAGGCAGGATGGAGTGGGTGGAGATGAGTGTCAGGAGTGATTTGTGACAGACGAGTACCAGTAAGAGTGAAAGGGAAGGTCTACAAGAGGGTAGTGAGACCAGCTATGTTATATAGGTTGGAGACAGTGGCATTGACAAAAAGGCAGGAGTCAGAGCTTGACGTGGCAGAGTTGAAGATGTTAAGATTTGCACTGAGTGTGACGAGGATGGACAGGATTAGGAATAAGTATATTAGAGGGTCAGCCCATGTTGGAAGGTTTGGAAACAAAGCCAGAGAGGCAAGATTATATTGGTTTGAACATGTGCTGAGGAGGGATGCAGAGTATATTGGGAAGAAAATGCTAAGGATGAAGCTGCCAGGTAACAGGAAAAGAGGAAGGCCTAAGATAAGGTTTATGGATGTGGTGAGAGAGGACATGCAGGTGGTTGGTGTGACAGAGCAAGATGCAGAGGACAGGAAGAAATGGAAAGAGTTAATCTGCTGTGGCAACCCCTAACCGGAGCAGCTGAAAGAAGAAGAAGAAGAAGCGGAAATGTTGATAGAGGTTAAGAAATTTTGCAGTAAGTTACACCTTATTGTGCATTTTAGTAAAAATAAGGATGGTACCTCTGTGACAAATGCAAGCACAGATGCGGATCATAATGTTGATTCTTTGTTAAATCTTTCCATTTGAGCATGAAGCAATGCATAATGAATATGAAAATGTAAATGAAGATTTAAGTACTGATATTGCAGATATCTCTGTTTTTAACACTGGCTATACCAAATTTGTTATTCCATCTGTCCCTATGGTTAGTAGCTATGTTCCACCAAAATGGTCTACTGCGGAATGTGTGTTTGAACAAGTTTGTGTAAAAGAGTGGAATTGGAATATTTAACATTTTTGAAATCTTGTAAACATTATAATTTAACTAGATTAGAATGGGAAGACTTGAACAAATTAAGGGGAATTCTTAAACACTATGTGTTTAGGCAGGCTGACAAGGGAGCTAATTGGGTCATTATGTCTTGAGCGAGGTATGATAGGATGGTCCAGGAGCTACTCTTGCTACAAGAAGATTATATGTTACTCACTGAAAATCTAGTCACTTTGTACAATAGTGAGCTACTGGAACTTTTGGAAAGGGGAGAACAATTGGATTTTTTTGTCAAGGGAAGATGTTAAAAAATTAATCATTGTGAAACCTTGTGACCCAGTCTTTTATGCTATACCTAAGTTGCATAAATGTCTTTCTAATCTGCCAGGCAGACCCATTGTGTCTGGGGTCCATTCATTTTTGCATAACATTGGGATTGTTTTGGATTTTGTGTTTAAGGATTATTTAGTAAGAGTTCCTGCACATATTAAGATTACTCAACAGTTTTGTGAGATGGTGAACATAGTAAAATGATAGGAGCATTTTTATTGTGTTTCAGTGGACATGAATTCACTATACATGAACATACATAATAGATATGGACTGGTAGCTATTTGTGACATCATGGGGGAGGGACCCAGAACTACTTTTATTGTTAGGTTGTTAGAATTTTGTTTAACTCACAATTATTTTAAATTTAACAATCACATTTTTTTGCAGAGAAGAGACACAGCCATGGGTGCTTCATATGCACCAACATATGCTATCATATATATAGTTTTTTTAGAAGCAATTTATTTATTGTTCTAATTTTTATAGAGAACATGTGATATTATACAGGAGGTTTATAGATGATTTGTTTTTTTTTTTTTATTTGTAAAGGACAGCCCTCAGAATTTGATAGCTTTTTGGGAGAGTTAAACAAAAATTCTCATGGTTTAAAATTTTCTATGACAATGGGAAATTCTACCATTCAATTTTTGGATGTAGAATTTTATATTGATAGCACATCTAGTGTTTAGTTTAGACCATTTAGAAAGCCTACTGCAAGTGTTCCCCACATTTTCTAGATTCAGTACCCCTGGGTGAGTTTAATCAAATTATATGGAATACTTCAGAGGGTAGGTGCAAAATAAAATTTTTGTAGGAGTGCAAAAAGAGATTAATGAAAAGGGGATGTGAAGAAGAAATTTTGGATAAGGCAGTAAGATGTAGTCTTGGAAATGATGATGGTACACATGATGTAAGATTAAAGAAAGTCATGTGGTATGAAAAACTTAAAGCCCTTGTACTCTGGCAAGGATTTATATTTTGTGTCAAGATTGTCTCCCTTTTCTGGAATTATGAGAAAATTGATGAAATAATTCTGGCTTATTGTTTGGATGAACTAGTGGGTCATTTTTTTCCTGGAATGGTGAAATTCTCTTATGGGAGATATTTAAAGTTGAAAGAGTTGTTGAGCACACCTGTATATAGTGTTGATCAGGGGAGGGTATGATCATTTGCTTCTGGAGGTTGTAAAGTATGTAGGAGAATAAGGGATATATCTGGTAATAATATTAATGAATGTAAATTTGTTTCTAAAGGAAGATTTACTTGCAAATCTTGTGGGGTAGTGTACATTGTGGGATGTGGCTGCAATGTTACCAAATGGTACACAGAACAAACCAAGAGGGCAGTTAAGGTTAGGATTTTGGAGTATTTGGGAGATAATCGCAATAACAATCTTAGAAGTCCCATAGGAGAACATTTTTTCAACCAACATGGTGTAAATGATAGTTCATTCTTTTTTAGTGTGTTGGTTAGACTGAATTTATATAGAGGGGGTGATACGAGTCAAAAACTAAATATGTTGGAAAGCAAGATGATTTTGAATTTTAGTACACTGCACCCCAGGGGTCTCAATCTGGAGGGCAATTTGAGCTAAAATATATTTTATAGAAAATTTAAGATAATTATTTTTGTAAGTTAAAGTCTTATCTTGTTTGTACACTTTAAATAGGTAATGGGATGTGATTGATTGATTGATTTATTAGGTACTTAGTAGGGGTTCACTTGGTATATATTGTAAATGTGGACATAGAGACGTATCCTTGAAAATGAAAAGCCAAGGTGCCAGATGTCTGTTGGTGCAAATAAAAACATTTGAGTCTACTGCTGCTGTTTGGTGGGGGTTTTTTTTTGTTTATCTTCTTTAAAACCTGTTTAAATAGTAGCACACAGAGAAAAATAAATATTCAGATGCTTCTGACATAACACGGCTAGTACACTTCAGACATTGCCACCGTATATGCACAAAATATGATACATATGTTTTAAAAATGTGTGTTTATACACCCAGAAATTATCAGGATATAATTTTATCCAAGTTTTATATAGGAAAGACTGAGCACAGACTCAAGGACCATATTTGCAAACACCTTTATGAGATTAGAGCAGGAAAGGAAATGAATGCTCTGTTCAAACATATACGTTTAAATCCAAGTCACCCTTTCAAATTTTTTATACTGAAACAAGTGCCAACTAAGGATAGAGGTGGCCCATGGTCCATCTTACTTGAGAAATGGAATTTGCATTGACAACTACTTTTTGATGCCAACAACTGGCCTGGCTTGATTGAGCAGATTTCAATTTCCTGGCTATTAAGGCTTAAAGCATCGGAGATATGAATTTTCTCTATTGCCTTTATTTATGTTTAAAAAGAAAGATTTCTTAAAACAGATTTTAGATTAGTAATTCTGATATGTTGATTTTTTAGGGGTGGTTCATGTTTTGTTTTTATTGTGTTGAACCTTTACTGAATGTTTTATTTAAGAATGTGCAATGTGCTATATTTAATATAACACTATTTAGTATTCCTGTTATATTTGAGTTTTAATAGTTAAAATTATTATGTGTGTGTGTGTGTGTATGTGTCTGTGTATATATATATATATATATATATATATATATATATATATATATATATATATATATATTCATTGAGCTTAATATTTTTAGGTATATATCTAAGGTTTCTAATTATTTTTACACTTTTATGTCTTGTACATTTATAATATTTATAATTTTTGCCGTGATTTTACTCTGTTTTATGATTATGCTTCTCAGCACCACTTTATTTCAGTAAAAACAGTTGTGATTGATTGGGGTTTGTCAGTCATTCCATTACTTTGTTGGATGATTTTAAACTCATAATGTATTTAACACTGATTCTTTTTTGCATTACTATCTGATGATGTTTCTTACTAAAGGAATGAAAGTGCTAATCTTTTAACTTTGTATCTTGGACTTTGGACTTTGTATCTCTTATTTTGAGTTTTGTATCACACAGAATAAGGTATCATTCTCGCAACCATAGGTTCATAGGTTCATAGGTTAATACTAGGCTATCTGCCCTAGGGCATTTACAAGCCTAGCCAGAGTGTGTTTGGCTTTCACCACCCTTCTTAGATTAGTTGACTGTGCCTCTGTATAGTAGGTCACAGAAGATAGCCCATTTAAGATAGGTTTGCCATGCCTCTGTCTAGCAGTGACACAGAAGAGATCCCAGGGGTAAATTTACGATCTCCCATCCAAACGTCAAGATTCTTCTTGAAGAGGGTCATTGAGGGGCTCTGTCTGACATGGAGTGAGATTTTGTTTCAGAGTGAGGGGAGCCTCTGGGATATGAATCTGTCCCTCCAGCATGTTCTATTTATTTCTGTGCTGAGGTTTAAGTCACTGGTGAGTGTAGTTCTGATGGATTTGGATTTCTTGAGGTGGAGCATGTCCATTAATTCTGGGTTGGACATGGCTTTATACATCAGGCACAGATTGCCTGTGAGTAGGCGGTAAGCAACTGAGTAGAGCTGGAGTTTCTTTAGCCTAAATGCGTAGGGCATCTGTTTGAGTCCCTTGATCCTCTTGGTGAGGTACTTTTGGGGTCTTACTAGTTGTAGCAGGTGTCGGGTAAGGTACATCCCAAATGGGGCATTGTCTTCAATTATGGGCCTGATGAGTGATGAGTAGAGGGGCATAATGACCTCTTTTGATCTAGATGTGAACCCCTTCCTGATAAGGTGGGCTATATAGAATGTCATTCTAACCACTTTGGCAATGTGATTGTCAAAGGATAGATTGCAGTCTACTTGGTCCCCAAATCCCTAATTACTTCTTCTGTACTTAATGGATTACCACCTATGTGGTAATTTGTGGGTGCTTTGTTTTTCCCAAAGGGGATGACTATGCACTTTTTGGCATTTAGCTTTAGGCCATGGCTCTGGCACCAGTTATCCGTCTCTGTGAGACCTTTTTGGAGGATGCTTGTGTCAGCAGGCGAGTCAATTATGGCCCCCAGTTTGCAGTCATTTGCAAACTTTGTCAGCCATAGTCCTCCTGTGTTAGCCTGTACCTCAGAGAAATATATACCGAACAAGAGAGGTCATAGAAGTGATCCTTGTGGGACACCACTTGTAACTGGTTTAGAGTCTGACATGGCACCTCCAATTCTGACCATGTGGGTTCTATCCCTAAGCCAGTTTGCAACCCATTTTGTGACATAGGGGTTGATATTTAAGCTGGTGAGCTTATTTATGATGCCCGAGTGGGGTATTGTGTCGAAGGCTTTTGCAAGGTCAAGGTAGGCTGTGTGGACTACCTTCCCTTCGTCTATGGCCTTGGTGACTGTTTCAAAGAAATTGACCAGGTTCAAGAGACAAGATCTGCCCTTAACAAAGCCGAATTGGGTAGGATCCAGTGTTTGAAGGTTCCCAATGTCTTTGTTTATGAGTTCCATGATGATACGCTAGCTTTGCAGACCAGGCTAGTTAGGCTTATAGGGCAATAGTTTCCGGGGTCCATTGTGGCACCACCTTTATGGAGTGGGACCACTGTTGCTGTACACCATTCTTTGGGTACATATCCTGTTTTAAGGCTAAGACTGAACAGTGATTTTAAGTGAGGGTTCAGTTCTTCTTGGAGCTCATGTAAAATGCAGCCTGGGACACCGTCTGGTCCCATTGATGCTATGTTTTTTGCTTTGGAGAGGGCAGCTCTCACCTGTGCATCTGTGATACCAGGGAGGCTACACTCTGTTGGGAAAGTCATTTGCTCATTTGGGGGGGAGGGGGGGTTTGCACTGAACCTGTCTGCCAGGATGTTGGCAATGTCTGTGGGTTCAATGTATTTTTTGTCATTTTGCACTAACTCAGAGAATATCTGGAAGTTTCCACCCAGGTTTCTGACATAACTAAAGAAAGCCCTGTGATTATATTTAGCATCTTGTGCAATTTTTCTTTCAAAGCTAGCCTTAGATGATTTTATGAGGGATCGTAGTTTCTTGCTAGTACTGATCAGAGTTGCCTTCCCTTTCAGGGATTTTGCTCTATCATGTAGTAGTTTCCTCCTTCTGTTGTACAGCTTATTTATGGCTGGGGTCCACCAGGCAGGTCTCCTGCCTTTGGAGGAGTGTGTCTTGGTTTTATTTGGGATAGCATGATCCATGCATTCCTGTAAGTATCCATAGAATGCTTTTGTAAAGGATTCTGTGGTTTGGGCCGTATTTTCCACTGGCCCTGGGGCTTTGAAGGATTCCACCTCGGTTTTGAGAAGTGGGAAGTTTGCTTTTGAGAAGTTTTTGACCGTGGTTTCCTTTGCTGGGGGTGGGGACAGGATATGGATGTCCATAGTGATTAATTTATGGTCAGATCTTACCAAAGAGGGGTATACCTCTGGTATGGAACATAAAGTCCCCATGTTGGTGATGATCAGGTCCAATATGTTTTCCCCTCTTGTGGGAGTGGTGACCAGTTGTTCCATAGCATTTGAGTTTATAAATTCTAGGAACTGTTGGGCTAGGGTGTTGGGGCTTGAGTAGTGCTCCCAGTCTATGTTTGGGTAGTTAAAGTCACCCAATATAATGGTATTTGGAGAAACCTTCATATTCTCCAGTGTGTTCAGGAAAGCCGAGTGGGGTTCCTGAGTTTGGGAAGGTGGTCTGTAGCAGGCTACAAACTGGAAGGCAGTTTTGCCCACTGTTAGTTGCACATGGATGGTCTCAGATGCTTCGTGCAGTGCCACTAGCCTGGAGGTATGGGTATCTTTGATGAATATGGATACTCCCCCTCCTCTTGTGGTTCGGTCCGCGTTTTGGGGCCGAAAAGCATGGTATGAGGTATAGCCTGGTAGTGCTAGGGTGCTCTTGAGAGCCTTGAACCAGGTCTCTGTTACTGCACAGATATTGATATTCTCCATACTGAGGAGAGCCTTGAGTGTCTGCATCTTGAGGTTTAGACTTCTGGCATTGAGCAGCATTACCCTTAGTTTCTTTTTCCTTGTGTTGTCTAAGGAGGTGGGTTTGTCTTTTGAGCCTTGCCTAAAAAAGGCACTATGGGGGTGGCAAGAGCCTTGGCCAGTATTTGAAAACCCAGGGGTGACAGGAGCAAGCCATCCCTAGTGAAGCAACATGGCTTGTCAAGCATGTCATCCCAGGCTGACAGACACTGGATCCCCTTTGAGTGGCACCAATACTTTAGCCAATTGTTGAAATTGATCATTTTGTCTTTAAACTGTGGTATCATTCTTGGTGAGGGTAAGATGCTACTCAAGGTCAGGGTCATACCGGCCTGGGCCACATGATCAGAGAGCTCCTCTATGTCTCTTTTCATGTAATCCAGGGAGGTATGTCTCAGGTCATTCACACCAGCATGGACAATGACGGAGTCATATTTGTACTTGCTTTGGAGTGAACTGAGTGCTTCTGTTATGTGGCGGATCTTGGCACCCGACAGGCAGCTTACAGTGACCTTCTCCTTGTTCAGCCTGGTGAGAGAGACGTCAATGTGTCTGACAATAGAGTCACCTATTACAAGTGTATTTTGTTTAGCCTTAAAGGCTGTGACTGTGTGGCACATTGACTTTGTGAACTATGTGATATGTGGGTATTGTTGTGGGGTAGCAGTTGCTTGGATGTCTGCTTTGGAGGTCTCTGTTGCTTGGGGAGATTTTTGTTTAGAGCCTCCGAGTATGTTTTTGTGTGTTTATGTGTTTGGTTTGCTGTTGCGATAGGTCTATGTGAGACTGGATTTGTGGTGTGCGTGATTACCTTCTCCTCCAGACTGACCCTGCCAGTACTATGTTGAGAGAGCTCAGCCTCCAGTTTGGCTATATAGTTGCATCTCTCACATATATTTGAGCTTGTTGGGAAGAGGAGAGGGTGGTCTGTGTACATAAGGCAGTTGTAACATTGCCTCAAGATTCCCATATTCACCAGCTGGACTGGAGAGTAATCCTGAAACTAACTTTTGGACATACCAGAATAGTATAAGGAATTACTTTTTGACTTGATCAAAAAGGACCAATAGGGAACCAAGTACTTAAAGGGAGTATAAGAGGGTGTCGTGCTTTAGTTTATTAGTGCTTACTTATAAGACACT
Organism: Protopterus annectens; assembly: GCF_019279795.1. Taxonomy (NCBI): domain Eukaryota; kingdom Metazoa; phylum Chordata; order Ceratodontiformes; family Protopteridae; genus Protopterus; species Protopterus annectens. The sequence goes on along the minus strand of NC_056737.1, from coordinate 514,552,296 downwards.
TATCCTAGCTACTGCTGGGTTTTAGAAGGAAAATAGAGTGCTTACTTTGAGATTTGGAACAGTTCTAAGGGTAAAAGTGAAGAACAGACTTTGTGGTGCCAGGAATAGTTTAAATCTGATTAAGTGGCGCTGCCCAATGCTGCGCTATGCGCAAAAATGCACAAAAGAGGGTTTTAAGAGATGGGGGTCAAGGAGTTTGGAATTGACCCAAAATGGCCAATAAAACTACAGTTTCTATGCAGTAACCACTCCCACAGGGGCAGGCAGGCTGTTCAGTGTTTACCGCTGCCACTGATAAACACAGAGACTTCCCTTTAGCCCAAGCAAGAAATGGCCTCCAAGAAACTTACAAACAGTTCAGAACAGCAAATCTGTAACTGAACTTTTTTTAAATTTTAGAAAGTGGGAAAAAAGCAAGATTTTTTTGTTTTTTTTTTGTTTTATTTAAAGATAGCAGAGATACACAGGTAGCAACAAGTTAGAACAGTGCAATAAATGACCCCACACTTGAGTGCTAGGCCAGAGACAGTTAAAATGCAAGTTTTAAGAAAAAAACGATTTTAAAACAAGTGCAACACAGGAAATGCAGTAAACAGGCTCGAGATGTGTTCTAAATACAGTTCCTAATACAGATATCAGGTTTAGCAAGCTGGAAAACGCCAAAAGGTAGGCGGCAATGCAGCAATCTTAACAAATAATCTGAAGAAAATTACTTAAAATCTCAAAAGTGGCTCCTTTCTTCTCTCAGCGTTTTCTCCTCTTGGTGGGTGCTTCACCAACAGCCAACAAGTCTGAAAAGAAGCCAAAACAACGAGGCAATCGGGTTTTAAGAGAGGGGGATCAAGGAGTTTGGAATTGCCCCAAAATGGCCAATAAAACTACAGTTTCTAGGCAGTAACCACTCCCACAGGGGCGGGCAGGCAGGCTGTTCAGTGTTTACCACTGCCACTGATGAACACAGAGACTTCCCTTTAGCCCAAGCAAGAAATGGCCTCCAAGAAACTTACAAACAGTTCAGAACAGCAAATCTGTAACTGAACTTTTTTTAAATTTCAGAAAGTGGGAAAAAAGCAAGATTTTTTTGTTTTTTTTGTTTTGTTTAAAGATAGCAGAGATACACAAGTAGCAACAAGTTAGAACAGTGCAATAAATGACCCGACACTTGAGTGCTAGGCCAGAGACAGGTAAAATGCAAGTTTTAAGAAAAAAAACGATTTTAAAATAAGTACAACACAGGAAATGCAGTAAACAGTATCCTGGCTTTTGTGATTTCATTGCATGACATTTCTCACTTCACTCACAGACATAGACACACACACACTTTTTTTAATGTTTTTTTTTCTTTTTTCTTTACACTTGCTAAACAGAAAAAGCTCTGCTTAGCGAGTGCAAAATAATGGCTTGATCGATCTTGCTTTCCCTCGTACATGCACTTACACACATGCAGACATAAACGCACACACACACACTTTTTTTTTTCTTCTTTTTTTACATTTTACACTCGGTAAACAGCAGAACCACTGCTTAGCGAACATAAAATAATGGCAGCTGTTTCTTCTGTCTCAGCTGCATGGCAGCTTGATATGCTGCTGTGAAGTGTCACACTCGTTTTTCAGCAGTCATTACTCCTATAGTAATACCCTGCTGAAGAACGTTCATTCACCAGTCAGGGTGCTGATGCAAAGTTTGCCCATTCTCTAAAACTCATTAACACCTATGTAGTGTGGAATGTTGCACCTCTTACAGCCTGCAGACATCCTTGCATTCCAGAGCATTTTCTGAAAAATCAACTTGAAAAGCATAATATAATAAAGGCTTTTCTATTGCTGTACATCCTAGATTAAAAATCCTAGTATCATTTTATTAATTAATCCTTGCCCTTTCTATTTCTGCCTATTGTAAGCTGGTAAATAACTTAGTTAAAATGTCAGACCCAAGAAAGGTCTGGGCACCATAAGGATATGGGTGTTAACTGGAAATGTACAAAAAAGGTGCTATAGGCAAATAATTTGCTTATGATTCTTAGGATAGAACTCTGCTGACACCAAAAGTAAGAGGCCCTGTTTCTGAGAAAAAGATTTATTTGTGCAGTTGCTCTTCTGTTATTCAGTTTAATAATGATTCCCATGGAGCTTGAACATTTCTCACATAATTAATGGGGTAAAATACTTATTTCATTGCTAACCAGGACTGTCTGAGTTTCTTGGTTAACAAGAGTATCACGGTCCACAGATAGAGTCATTCAGTATGTCCTCACATCGTCAGGATAAGGTGGTCTTTGTCAGGCATGTTTGCTGATTGTCACTAGTACTGTCAAAGCTATGGCGGCTATATTTGCCAAGCCATATACATTTTTAGCTATGTGGTCTTCCATATTTTAGTTTTGCTTGAACGAGTTTGAACTTTGGTTTTTGTGTCTAATCTTGGCAGGGCCTGAAAACATCTTTAATCAGATAAGAGTGTCTTCATATTGTATCATGTGGGTTTATTAATTTGGGGACCTTAGAGGCAGGGAAGGGACATACCATCCATTAAATCTTGCTAGTATTAGTTGTGTCTGCACAGACTAAGCTGGCATGGCTTTCTTGAAGAAGGGACTGATAATCTAAAAATGAATCAAAGTTGAATAACCCAAGCCTGAATTGCTTCTGCTCCCTTCAGCTGCTTGTAATATCACTTTTTTGAAATTATGCACCTTTATTATCCTATTTGAACATCTTACTCATCAAATTCAGTTTCCCTAAGGTAACCCTGAAGAAGGAGGATGTTGCTTCTGAATGTCTGATTGTAGTCCTAAAGTATTTTTTATTCTAATTCTTTAGTTGTCTCTCCACATGACCGATATCTATTTTTTGCCTCAAAGAAATGAGATCACTACAATGCTTATTTATATTATTAAACATTTTAAGTGATGATTTTTTAGCTCAACAAGTAATAGTTACAGTACTGGATGACCCTCAGAAATTAATCCACTTAGTTCCAGACTTCTTGGATGCCCAGTGTAATAATCCCAAGTTCAGAATACACATACATCCCACCTCTTCCACTATCTAAAAATAGGATCATGCAATGATTCTATTAATGTTTTTTCTGTTTCACATCAAGAAGCTGTCCTACAAAATTTACACACCATAAAGCATATAATTTTGAATTAGAAAATAGTTTCATTGGTAAGTACTTGACTAGCTGCCTTTGCAAACAATTTTAAGCCTAGCCAATTTCCCATTTTTGTGCTCAAATTAACCTATCCTATTTGGTTAGAGAGTGGCCTTACCCATCCCATGGTCTATAATTATATATTACCCTTAATGAGAATAACTGGCATCATACCATAGATAATTTGAGGGGAACATGCATGGGATAAAACATTTAAGAGCTGCCTCTGTCCTTTAGTAGTACAGAAGACAGTATTTTTTTTCCCATCCATAGATCCAAGTTAGACTTGAATATGGCCAGGGATGAACTTTTTTTTATGTGGATGGGGAGTCTATTCCAGAGCAGTAGTATCAACTATGAGATACACCTGTCCCTTCAAACCATTCTTTTGATGTTGCATAAGAGGTTTAGATCCATAGTTAAAGTATTTCTGATGCCATTTAACTTGCTGATGTGCAGTAAACCCATCAGTATCAGGTCAGAGGATGCCTTGTATGCCAAACACAGGTCACGTCTTAGCATTCTGTAGGATAGCGAGAATAGTGACAGGCTTTGAAATGGTCCATGTAAGAAATGTTGCTTAGGCCTTATACCCTTTTAGTAAAGTATTTCTGTGGGCTTTCCATTGTTGCATATGTCTAGACAGATACATTAAAAGGGGGTATTATATTCAATGATTGGCCTAATAAGGGCTGAGTAAAGGGGGGGCAATGACATCCTTAGATCTAGACACAATCCCATAATCCCTTTGTTTATAAGCTGTGCAATCTAGAAGGATTTTATTACAACAATGAACACATTTTGGTCAAATGTTAGGTCACCATTTATATAAGTTTCCAAATCTTGAACAATGGGGTCACCTCTTGGGCCATGTTGCCAATGTGGTAGTTCCTTGGGCTAGATGACTTTGATGACCTCTTCAAAAATCTACCAGGTTCAGTAAGCATGACCTGTCCATGACGAATCCAAACTAAGATGGGTCTAGTGTTTGGGAGTTCTATATGTCCTGACTGATTAGTTCTTCTGCCATTTTTAATTTTTCCAAGTCTTTTGGGTTTATAATACCATGATGGGAATGGACCCCATTCCTAAGTCAAAATACGATTAAAGTTCATGAAATTAGTATTATTTCACTCTTTAATGTCAGCCAAAAGTGCTCTTCACAGCAACCGCAATGTGCCCAGTAATGACTTCTTCTGCAATTTGTACAGTGTTACATGAATTGGTAACATATCTAAATACGATTGTAAATTATTTTTTATAAGACCACTTGCTCCTACTATAATTGGAATTGTCTGGGTATCTTTCTTCCACATGGCTCTCATTTCTGTCTGCAAATCAAGGTATTTTATGACTTTGTGTCTCTCTGTATCCAAAACACTGTAGTCACTAGGTGTGGCGATTTCAGTGGTCAATGCTACTTTTGTCTTCTTTTCTTGGACCACTATATCTGGTTTTCTAGCATCTATCTTTTGAACTATTGGTATTGGATGATCCCATGTGATATAAACATCATCATTTTCTCTGATTCTTTGTGGCTCATGTTTCCAGGCTGATTGAGACTGACTGATTAATTCCATAATAAGTCTTTCCATGGCTTTGCATATGAGCCTGCTCAGACTTATGGGTCTGCAGTTGCCTTGGTCTCTTGATGGTCACCCTTAAGCAGGGGATCACTATAGCTGTTCTCCATTCACATGATGCAAAACCTGCATGGAAAATGAGATTGAACAATGTTTGGGGTGTAGCAAATTCATGCTTCACACCATTTAAGATGCATCCAGGTATATTGTCAGGACCAATTGATGCAGTATGTTTAGCTTTTGATAGCACTTTCAGGAACTGGTCTTTGTGATAGCTGAAGGTGAGCAAGTTTCAGATATATCTTGAGGGGCAAACAGAAGGGTAAACTTAGAGTTGAATTAATTGGTCAGTAAGTATGCTATAACTTCAGCCTCAGTGTAAGTGACATCATTCACAATCAGCTCAGCATATTGCTGCATTGTACTTTTGAGATTATGAACATTGCTAAAAAATAAACGCCTTCTAGGGTGGCAGCAGTTAGCGTTGCCACCTCACAGCAAGAGGCTCTCTGGTTCAATCCTCGGCTGGGCTGCCTTCTGGCAGAGTCTGTATGTCCTTCCTGTGGTCGTGTGGATTTCCTCTGGGTGCTTTGGTTTCCTCCCACATCCCAAAGACATGCTGTGGGTCGATTGGACACTCTAAATTGGCCCTAGGCACGAGTGTGTACATGTGTGTGCCTTCTGTGGAAGGTTGGGTGCCGGGCTGGCAACTCGACACCGTAAAAATGCACTGCCAAACATGAGTGGACAGGTGATCCACTGTGGTGACCCCTAACCGGGAAAAGCCAAAAGAAGAAGACAAAAAAATGCCTTCTGGATTGTCTTTGTCTTGGGTAGCAATTATAGCCTCAAACTTGGATTTGGTGGATTTTATTATGCTCCTGGGTTGATATTGCCATTGATTCCTGTGCTAGCCTGGTACATAGTTGTGGCATAGATTCTGTAAGTCATCATATTAAACTTTGCAGATAAACATGAAACATCTCTCAACTGTCCCTAATTTTTCAGATTATTCCTTTTATTTTCCTCATATTTTTGCTCTGCTCCTTAAATTTCTTTTTTTGATTTTCTGGTAAATCACTGATAATTACAGTCAGACAATATTGTGCTGCCAGACATTAGAGACTAATATTTATTATTGTTCAGAAAATGAATATTGATATAAAACCTGTCATTCTATTAACTTTGTAAGCAAAATAAAGTTTCATATTTGCCCCTTGTTTTGGTCCCTTGTCCCCATTATTTTTGTTTTTTGTCCCTGATTGTTGAGCAAAGAAGATGAGAGCTATGGAATAATGCTGGATGGATATATAAGTAACATGGGAGTGCAGACAAGTTGATAATGTGCAGCTGATTAGCATTGTATGTGAGCTTGTACCTCTTTACAGTTTTATTGTTATTTTATTTTTGCAATATAAATATGTTATTCCTATGTTATTCACATTTTTTTCTCTTTGCAGCTTTTGCCTTACTTGCTGTCCATTCCCTTCATACTGTGGCTGTGCCATGTTTTGGCATCAACTACTTTGCATTGACTACTGTGTTGTACTAAATCTGCTGTTTAGCTTGCATGTATCCAGGCTTCTAGACTGTTTAATCATTTTGAAATAGTACTGATGTTCTTACTTTGAGCACCATTGTCGTGGTTACTTATTGTAGAACACAGTGTGTGTGCTGTATCTTTAAGAAGTGTTTCAAGGACTGAACATGCGTATAAATAGCAAGCACGTGCTAGCGTCAGTGCCATCTTGAGAGTGCAGCCAGAGTGTGAGCATGTATGAATGTAATAGCTAGTTTGTATATAAGTTTATCTAAGTTAAAATCAATAAGCCTCAATCTTGATGTGTTTGTACATAATAAAACTGTGTGAACTGAACCCACAAAGACTCATCCATTACATCCTGACTAGACGAGCAACATGGTGTCAGAACCGGGATTCCAGAGACTGCTTTCCAGAGCTATGAGGTGCAGAGTTAACAGTGAAGGTAAACTAAAAGAAACAAGCATGAAAAAGGGCCAGAAAAGAACCAAAGGTAATGAAAACTTGCACAAACAGTTTATTTTATAAAAAAGATAAAACAGAGCATTACAAGGTCACAGACCATATTATTAAACAAGCGAGAGGCACAAAAGGTTTATTAATTAAACAAAATATTTAAAATCAAGATATTTGATAAAACAATTATCAGAAAAGCACATAAAGGGGTTGGAATTACCTCAGAATTGCAAAACAAGCATGTTTAAGGCAAAATGAGGATGTTTAAAGCAAAACTGGTATGTTTAGATTAAGACGAGCCCAAGAAAAGTACAATGAGCATGAAAGGAGATTAAACGAGCAAAACAAATATAATCAAGGTGAAAAGAGCACATTAAGCATAAATAAAGCAAGGCAACTGCATGTTTTTTGCAAAGTACTGTGTTTTGGCATAACTACTACTTTGCATTGCATTCAGGCCATAACTAGAGTTATTCGCAGTATCTCAAAGTGTGTAAAAGTGCTTACAATGTGTGCTTATTACTGTGCATGTATTCCAAATTGTTTATTTGTGTGCAAAGTGCAACTATTTCATAAAATACAGTCAAAGTACAGCTATTTTGCAAAGTTTCCTGTGCTGGGTGTGCCTATTTGCAAAGTGCTGCCACTACAGAGTGTTTCTTGTGTAGCTACAGAGTGTAAAGAATTATGTAGCAAAGTACCACCATTTTGGGGAAGGTTCAGTGTGCTGTGTACTGTTTATTCAAAAAGTGCAGTTACTTCAAAATGTTTCATGCTCTGAGCTTCTTCTGCCCAGTTCATTCACACAGGGCATTATTTTGAAATGTTTCTTAAACTGATAAGGGGTGATTTCTTGCAGTATAGTGATTTCAAGAGTATTACAGTGCCTGAGAGACTTATTTCACAAAGTACAGTTACTCAGAGGCTTGTTGTATTATTGGGCAAAGTTATAAATACTGATATAAATTTCTGGCATATGTATATGTGTGTGTTTATGCATATTTGTAAAACCCTTCACTGGTATGTGTTAATAATGGTAGACAGATTTCAAAAGCCCTCACCACTTGTACTTGATCAGGATATTGCAGAGAATATTTGAGCAAGAGTACAATATTTTTATACAAGCAGCTTATTCTGACAAAGATACATGCACCAGGGCATTCATTTTGCTAAACCTAGCTGGGTCAGAGGCCACTGAAAGAGAGCATTCATTTGTATATGCTCCAGCAGTATATGAGGGAGAAGGTGAAAATTGCCATATAGTTATACAGGCTGAATCAAGGGAAGACCCTGAGTGTTTGAAGTGCAAATTCAGAGAAATGTGTAACCCCAGACAGATATTACATTAGAGAGGCATTTCCTTTACACAAGAGATCAGAAACCGGGAGAAAGTATTGCAGATTATATTACTAACCTGAGGGACAAAGCTAAAATGTGTCAGTCTGGTGACTTAAAAAATGAGTTAATAAAGGACTGGCTTGTGTGTGGCATTAATAGTGCTGCTGTGAGACAGATTTTGCTTCATGACAGTAATTTAATGCTGAGTAAAGTATTGAGATTTGTCAAATCCATTAAGTTACAGAAAGGCACACAAGTATGCTTGCAAGTGATAAAGAGTATGATTTCCACAGGCTCCAGGGCAAATGTAGACACCATGCAACACATGGCAAGCAAAAGCAGGCCTAAGCACATGGCAGCTACAGCCCCTGCAAGTTTTCCTGGGAAACCATGTAGTTTTCTAGCAAGTTCTAAGAAAGGAGTATGCTCAATGCAATACAAGCGTGAAGCAGTAAAACCCAAATCCAGGTTTATTATTAACTGTCACAATTGTGGTGTCAATCATGAGTCAAAAAGAAAGAAATGCTTAACATTTGGTCAGCAATGCCACAAGTGTAAAAAATGGAACCATTTTCAAAAGCTGTGCTACTCAAGTAAACCCTATACAGTTATAAAGAAGGGTCACTCAAAAAAGCAAGTTGATTATATAGAGAGCTGCAGTTCTACTTTCTACCTAATTGGTGAAAAGGCTGATGCAATGAATTTGTTGGCAAAGAACGAAATGTTTTGTACTGTCCAGATCAATGGAAAATCCAATAAACTCAAAGTAGACACTGGTTCAAAGTGAAAATGTTATGACAGCAGACACATTTGCTATGGTGAGAACTAATGAACAACTCAATTTGGCTAGTAGTGCTAAACTTGTTGTTTATGGAGGTGAAGAAATTCAAACCAAAAGCTCAGTAGTGCTTTCATGTTATGTGGCTAGGAACTGTTACAGCTTGTTATTACAGGTAGTTCAAAGACCTGTGCAGTCATTACTGGGTCTCAGAGATAGTTTGAGAATGAATCTGCTTTCTTTTACCAAAGAAGTTCATCACATAAGCACATATCCTAGTTTCAATTTTTATGAAGCCATTTTCTCAAAGTATACTGATGTTTTCGATGACAAGTTGGGTAAACTTCCAGTTGTGTATTCTATGAAGTTAGACCGAGAGGTCAGTCCAGTAGTCAGATCAGCAAGAGATGTTCCGATAGCTATGCAGGATAAAAATCAAAGGTCATTTGGATAATATGGTGTAGCAAGGTGTAATTTGCCCAGTTACAGAACCAGCTGAATGGGTGTTGTCTATGGTAGAAGCCCACAAAAAAGGCTTAGATGAAATCAAAATATCTATTGACCCAAGAGATTTGAGCACAGCATTAAAGAGACCACATAATCCAATGTGTACAATCAAGGAAGTCACAGCCCTAGTACCGAATGCCACTGTTTTTTCTGTATTGGATACAAAAAGTTCATTTTGGCAAGTGATGTTTGATTGCAAATCCTCATTACTGACTACTTTCAGTACCCAGTTTGGCAGATATATATTGCTAAGGATGCCATTTGGAATAAATTCTGCAAGTGAAGTCTTCCAGCGTGCAATGGAGCAAATTTTTTTCAGGTTATCCTTGTTCCATAGTAGTAGATGATTTATTTTTTTTTTCCAATAAATTTTTATTCAGTTTATAAAACAGACATTTAGGAGTTTTATACATGTAAGTAGAATTGAATAGGAATATTGCAACTCATAACTAAAAGACAATCATTCAGGAAAGTTTACATATAACAATAATAATAAAACATTACTAAATATATACACTATATACAAGTTAGGTATCCTGAACAGATAAAGAGAAAAGAGAAAAAGAAAAAAAGAAAAAAACACTGTAAGAAAAATACCAACATGAAGCAATACTCAATGTGATGACATTAACTATTGATAATATTTAACACTTTTTCTAATACCAAATTCTTTAATGCCTTTTTATTTGGACTTCTAACTATGTTCCCTTGTGCATCAATATATGAATAAGCCATTTTTTGAAAGGTTGTCCAATTTAGTTTGGTGCGATCAAGCCAATTTTGTGTAATGTAAAGTTTTAATAAAGAGCAAATAAAAATGATAACATGAGTGTCTAATTTTGATAAATGAGTTAAAGGAATATGAAGAATGGCAAATTCCCAGGACAACGTAGATTTATGGTATCCCATTCTTTGTAGTCTGACTTTCAGAGAAGTCCATAATCTATGAGAAAAATGACAATACCACAGAATATGAAGTAGATCAGCTTGGAGATGATAGCAACAAGAGCATGATGAAGATTTGTTTGGATTGAATTTATTTAATTTATAAGGGATATAATAGGCATCATTATAAATCATTAATTGCGTATATAATAGTTTTTTGAAAGGGATAAATTCCTTTGTATGTCTGATAGCCAAAAGTTTTTGAGACTCAGAAATCTTAGAATTATAATTCAGCCATGTATTAGATAAAAGACAATTGTTTTCTATCGTTAAGCTCTTTATCAACATGTAGGAATTTGAGAGCATTTTATCTGATGAAGATATCAATTTGATAATTGTGTTGAGATTATTCATTTGAAGTTCTGTGGGTTCTATATATAAAAACTTACTTTTGATTATTTGTCTTAATTGACGAAGAATAGGTGAATAGTTCCAATTAACTTTCAATGACCCACGCCAATCAGGTAAAGGAAGATCAAGATGTTTCAAGATGTCTCCAATTTTTACATTTTTTATAAGAGGATATTTTGTTAAGTCAAAAGGTTTGTTATCAATCATTATATTTGGGTTTAGATGAATTGGTTGTATATAATGAGAAATCTTATCTAAATTGCACATTTTTAGTAAAGATTGAAAGGCATTGATCTTTTGCTTAATAAAGATGGATACATTTTTGGTACAAGTGTTGTTCAAAGAGATAAAGGGAAGAGCTTCTGGATTTATATTTTTTGAAATGATGTAATTATACCATATTTTTATCCATAAAGAGTGATTTATATGAGTAATATTTTTGAAATTAGATATGGTGAGGAGTTTGTTGGATGAAACTATCAGATAATAGAGATACAAGTTAGGAAGACCCAGACCCCCTTTGTCCTTAGAAACTGATAGTCTGGAATATGAGATTCTAACCGATTTGGGGAACCATAAAAATTTAGCCAAAGCCTTGTTTACATAGTCAAAGAAAGATTTTGGAATTATCTGATCGGATGACATAAATTGATAAAGGAATTTAGGCAAAATATTCATTTTAATTATCGCAGCTTTTGATAAAAGCGAAAGATTTAAAAGCTGCCATCTCTTTATATCAGATAACATAAAATTCCAAATTTTATATATATTATTTTGAAAAGATGATTTATTATTGTGTTCTAAGTTGATACCTAAATATTTTATATTATAGGTAAACTGGAACTGATGGTCCGAAAACAGACAAGTATTATGTACCAAATGATTTAAAGGAAATATACAGGTTTTGGAAGAGTTTAAAAGATAATTTGAAACTGAAGAGAAGTAATTAATAGAGTTAGTTATTTTTCTATAGTCAGAAATAGGAGTTTGAAAGTAAATTATTAGGTCATCAGCAAAGGCTGAGAAATAAATTTTGGTATTAAATATTCTAGGGACATTGTGAAAAGTATTTTGAATAATATATAACAATAAAGGTTCTAAATAAATATTAAAGAGAAAAGGAGACAGTGGACATCCTTGTCTTGTTCCTCTAGTAATCTTTATAGGAGATGAAAAATGACCATTAATGTAGAGTCTAGTATACATGTCTTTGTATAATATTTTAATGAAGTTTAAGAAGAATGAAGGAATATTAAAACAAGACATGGTCTGAAAAAGAAAATTCCAAGAGACTCTGTCAAAAGCATTTGATGCATCCATGATCAGTGCATATATTGGGTTTGCGTCTTTTTTAATAAGGTGAATGATAGACTCTAGGGACAATGTGTTGTCCCAAGCATGTCTGCGAGACATGAAACCAGATTGATCTTTAGAGATAATTGAGGGTAAAATTTTTTTCAATCTATTAGCTAAGATAGATGATAAAATCTTAATATCTATATTTATTAAGGAAATGGGTCTATAGTTAGCTGGGTCAGATTTTTCTTTATTACTTTTCAAAATTAAGATAGTTTTAGAAGTATTCCAATGAATATCTGAGATGTCATTGAGTCTTATATAGTTATACACCTTGAAAAGAAAGGGAAGAATTACCATTTTAAAGGTTTTGAAGAATTCCGGAGTGAATCCGTCCGGGCCAGGAGATTTAGCTGATTTAAGATTGTCAATTGAATCTGAGATTTCTTGTAAGGATATAGGAGCTGAAAGTAAACTTTGTTGGCTATCATTTAGTTTAGGAAACTGCAGATAATCTAAGAAGGTTTCTATGTTATTCTCATTACCAAAATTAGAAGAATTTGAATAGAAATCAGTAAAAAGAGTAGTAAAGAGTTGAATAATTTCTTCATCTGTGTTATATAATCTATTATTATAAGACAAAGATGATATTTTTGGTCTATTAACGTTAATTTTAATAATTCTGGCTAGTAGTTTAGAGGGAAACTGAGCCCATTCTGAGTATGAAGCGAGTAATTATTTTCAGCTAAAGATAGATTATGTTGATGAAGCAAAATTAAATCTTTTTGATCTTCAAGAATTTGTTTTTCTATAGAATAATCATATTTCATTCTAAGTTGCTTTTCCAGGGATAGAATTCTAGATTTTAAAAACTCCTCTTTCTTAGAGTAAAGTTTTTTAAAATAGGCCGCTTTACTGATAAATAATCCTCTTAATCTCGTTTTACATGCTGCCCATTGTATGTCATAAGGGATATCTGATGTTTCCAAATTGGCCTCCATTTCATGTAAAATTTCGGAACATTGTTTACAAATTTCTTCATTTTGTAGTAAATTGTTATTTAAAGACCATTTATTCATATAGCATTTATTTTTAGTATTATTATTTATGTTTAGTTTTAACAAAATTCTTGAATGATCAGAAAAGAATCTAGGTTAAATATTAAAATCTAAAATATATTTTGAGATAGAATCAGAAATTAGAAAAAAATCCAATCTGGACCATGAATGATAACATTTAGAGTAGTATGTGTAAATATCACTTCTATTTGGGATTTTAACAGTATGTATTGGGTCCATTAAACTATAGTCTTCCATCAAATCATTCAGAGCCATAGTTGATTGATAGTTGTCGGAGACAGCAGAGCGAGAACGATCAATTTCTGGGTTTATTACTGCATTCCAATCTCCACCTATTATAATATAGTGGTCTTTATATGATGTGAGAATTTTATGAATCTTTAAAATAAACAAATGTTGTGAATTACATGGGCCATAAATGTTTAAAACTAAAAGAGGTTTATCAAGACCATGAATGGAAGTAGTAAATAAACACCATCTACCGTCGTTATCAAATTTCTCATCTATAATGTTCCCCAAAAATTTTTGCTTAATAATTATTGCTACTCCTCTGGAATTCTATGAATCCCCTGAAGCTACAATCTTCCTAATCCATTTTTTGTTCCTCTCTTTATTCCAATCAAGACGAGGAATATGGGATTCCTGAATAAAACAAATATTGGCTTGTGACTTGAAAATCAAATGGAACAATAATGACTTTTTTGCTTTGTCTTGAATACCTCTAACGTTCCAGGAATCTAATATTAAGTCAATTGCCATATTCTAAGCATACCATTATTATTGATACTGCCCAGAAACCACAGATTAGAGTCCAAACCACAATTAAATCAGTACATTTGGAAAAGCTAAAAAAAACAGATTTTAATTGTATAGTATTTAAATATGACATCACATTAATAAAAATCTCCTGTAAATGAAAATTAATATCAAAAGTATTATGAGATTTATTTATATCCTTTATCCTAACCCTAGTGCCTACCCACCAAACACCTAATGATAAAGGAAGATGAGATGTAAATAAATTAAATGGTGAAATTTTAGATAGTAAAATTATGAAAATTGTATAGAGAATACTCAGTATTAACCTAACAAAAATTAAAATCAGTAATACATTACTAAACCTATTTACAATACAAACTAACTTCAAGATGTCCAACATATTCAATCCCTACTTAATATAATTAACTACAAGCTCCTATTTTTAGGTAAAACTATATAGTGATAAATGAATTTCCTCAATTATTTAACATACCAGTATAGCGAATATTATGATAAGATTCAAACATATTTAAAATAACATATATTACTATTAAAAGACTAATATAATCACATTACTGTATATATTAATAATCCTATGAGAAACTATCAATAAATATATCATATATAAGCTGGTATCTTAATTATATATAAAAAGATAACTATAAATAAAGTAAAACAAAAATAAGATTACACATTTACCTATAATCATATAATTAACAACAATGACTTTGTCAGTATTCATTATAGAAAATAGCTAATACAAAAAATGTTTGAAATTAGAGTATAGTCATTTAAAATTACTTCTAATATGGCAAGTATTTTCTCTAGGAGATCTAGATTTTATAGTAGATGATTTATTGGTTGGAGGCAATGGTGAAGCAAAGCATGACAGAAGCCTTAAGAGAATTCTAGACAGAGCATGTAAAGTGAACTTAAAGCTCAATCCTCTAAAGTGCAGATTCAGACTACCAGAAGTTACATATGTAGGTCATTTATTTACCAGCACTGGCTTGAGACCAGACCTGTCCAAGCAAGCAGTATTCTTGAGATGTCAGCACCAGGTAATGTTCAAGTTCTACAATGCTTTCTTGGCATGGTCATTTATTTAGGCAATTTTATACCAGACTTCAGTGAGTTGACAGCACCTTTAAGAGAACCAATGTGCAAAAATGTTACATGGCCTTGGAACAGCACTGGAAAGCATTTGTAGACCTTAAGCAGAAAATTGCCACCCTACCTACATTAAGATGCTGTGGTGTCAATACACCAGTCACTCTTTCCTGTGATGTTTCAAAATTTTGCCTTGGCACAGTTATTTTTCAAGAAGGCAGACCAGTAGCCTATGCATCTAGAACCCTTACCCAAACTGAAATTCAATATGCTTAGATTGAGAAAGAACTTTCGACAATAGTATTTGCATGTTCAAAGTTTTATGATTATATCTATGGTTGAGCTATTTAGACTGAAACTGATCACTATCACCAACCTCTAGTTACTATTCTAAAGTAGCCTGTACATTCAGCTTCAGTGAGATTACAAAGAATGATGCGCAAATTACAAAGGTACACCTTCAAAATGCTCTATACAAAATGCAAACTTCATTGTATGGCTGATACCTCATCCAGATTGCCCAGAAATACAATGGAACAGCTTGATACAGAGAATTTTGACTTTGATGTAATGGAAGTGCATAATTTTTCTACCATGAGACTAGATGAGCTGAGATATCATACAGAGGCTGATCCAATTTTGCAAAAGCTCAACCACTACATTAATGTTGAATGGCTGTCAAAGCAATCTAGTGTACCACCTAAAGTGCAAAGTTATTTTCCTTATATGGATGAGATATTGATGGAAGATGTTATTATTTTCAAAGGTCCTAAAATTGTTGTTCCTGCTTCCTTACAACATGAATATGTACAGATTTTGCAGTGTGGTCACCCAGGTTCCGAATCTACCAAAAATACGGTTGAGAGAACTACTATTTTGGCCTTCTCTAGCAAAAGACATTGATAAAGTACTTCTTGTTCAGTATGCAATAGTACTAAACTGCATTTGCAATGAGAACCACTTCAGCTAAGTCAAGTTCCTGAACTACCTTGGTCACCAGTAGCCACTGATATATTCAAGTGGAACAATCAGCATTACTTAGCATTGGTAGACTCTTATTTGAATTGGCTTGAGATTGATTTACTGCCTAATCTAACATTCACTGCTGTTATCACTAAGTTGAAATGTCATTTCTCAATCCATGGTAGTTCACACAAAGTTGGTTCTAACAATGGTACTCAATTTACTAGTCAGTTGTTTCAGAAATTTGCAAAGGAATGGGACTTTGTACATGTTACTAGTAGTCCAGAATATCCACAGTCAAATGGTCTACCTGAACATGCAGTGCAGAGTGCAAAGCAATTACTTGAAAGGTCAAGGGGTGACAATAATGATGTCTTTTTGAATTTACTTAATCTCAGAAACATACCCCGTGATGACATACTTGGCTCGCCTGCTCAGAGACTTCTATCCAGGCAAATCAGAACAATACTCCCTATTAGTTCCAGTTTGTTAAGGAACCCAGCCACTGGGGATGCACAAGCCAGTGCATTTCTTCGTGCCAGTCCCAAGCCCGGATAAATGGGGAGGGTTACGTCAGGAAGGGTAAAACCTCTGCCAAATAACATATGCAGACAACAATACAGATTTCCATACTGGATCGGTCAAGGCCCGGGTTAACAATGACCACCACCAGTACTGTTAGCCAACAGGGTGCATGTTGGTGATGGGAGCAGAGGGGATGAGGAAGTGATGGTGTCAAGGAGAAGAATGTTGAAGGTCAGATGGTAGTGGATTTTGCGAAAAGGATGTACATGGCTGTGGTGAATACATATTTTAAGAAGAGGGAGGAGCATAGGGTGACATACAAGAGTGGAGGAATATGCACACAGGTGGATTATATCTTATGCAGGAGGACCAGTCTGAAGGAAATTGGGACTGAGCTGGGAAAGATGTGCATCAGGTAAGACTGATAAAGGATAGTGAGGGAAACATACTCACAAACAAGAGAGTGTGTTGAGCAGATGGAAAGAGTACTTTGAGGGGCTGATGAATGAAGAGAATGAGAGAGAGTGAAGGTTGGATTATGTGGGGATAGTGAATCAGGAAGTGAAACAGATTAGCAAGGAGGAAGTATGGACAGCTATGAAGAGGATGAAGAATGGAAAGGCTGTTAGTCCAGATGACATACCAGTGGAAGCATGGATGTGCTTAGGAGAAATGGCAGTGGAGTTTTTAACCAGATTGTTTAATGAAATCTTGGAAAGTCAGAGGATGCCTGAGGAGTGGAGAAAAGGTGTTTTGGTACCTATTTTTAAGCATAAGGGTGATGTGCAGAGTTGTAGTAGCTACAGAGGGATACAATTGATCAGTCACAGCTTGAAGTTATGGGAAAGAGTGGTGGAAGCTAGGTTAAGAAGGGAGGTGATGATTAGTGATCAGCAGTATGGTTTCATGCCGGGAAGAAGCACTACAGATGCGATGTTTGCTCTGAGAGTGTTGATGGAGAAATATAGAGAAGGTCAGAAGGATTTGCATTGTGTCTTTGTAGACTTAGAGAAAGCATATGATAGGGCCCCTAGAGAGGAGTTGTGGTATTGTATGAGGAAGTCAGGAGTGGCAGAGAGGTATGTAAGAGTGGTACAGGATATGTACGAGGGTAGTGTGATAGTGGTGAAGTCTGCAGTGGGAGTGACTGATGCATTTAAGGTAGAGGTGGGATTACATCAAGGATCAGCTTTGAGCCCTTTCTTATTTGCAATGGTGATGGACAGGTTGACAGACTAGATCAGACAGGAGGCCCCATGGACTATGATGTTTGCAGGTGACATTGTGATCTGTAGTGAGAGTAGGGACCAGGTTGAGGAGACCCTGGAGAGGTGGAGATATGCTCTAGAGAGGAGAGGAATGAAGGTCAGCAGGACTAAGACAGACTATGTGTGTGTGAATGAGAGGGAGGATAGAGGAATGGTGAGGATGCAGGGAGTAGAGTTGGTGAAGGTGCATGAGTTTAAGTACTTGGGATGAACAGTTCAGAGTAATGGTGAGTGTGGAAGAGAGGTGAAGAAGAGAGTACAGGCAGGGTGGAATGGGTGGAGAAGAGTGTCAGGAGTGATTTGTGACAGACGGGTACCAGTAAGAGTGAAAGGGAAGGTCTACAATAGGGTAGTGAGACCAGCTATGTTGTATAGGTTGGAGACAGTGGCATTGATGAAAAGGCAGGAGTTAGAGCTGGAAATGGCAGAGTTAAAGATGTTAAGATTTGCACTGGCTGTGACAAGGATGGGCATG
The DNA here is from genome assembly GCF_019279795.1 of Protopterus annectens. NCBI lineage: Eukaryota > Metazoa > Chordata > Ceratodontiformes > Protopteridae > Protopterus > Protopterus annectens. The sequence goes on along the minus strand of NC_056737.1, from coordinate 514,534,167 downwards.
ATTAGGAGTCAGTATATTAGAGGGTCAGCTCAGGTTGGATGGTTTGGAGACAAAGTCAGATTGGCGAGATTGCGTTGGTTTGGACATGTGCTGAGGAGGGATGCTGAGTATATTGGGAAAAGGATGCTAAGGATGGAGCTGCCAGGTAAGAGAAAAAGAGGAAGGCCTAAGATAAGTTTTATTGATGTGGTGAGAGAGGACATGCAGGTGGTAGGTGTGACAGAGCAATATGCAGAGTACAGGAAGAAATGGAAACAGATGATCCACTGTGGCAACCCCTAATGGGAACAGCCGAAAGAGAAGAAGAAGTTCTAGTTTGTTGAGGCCTAAAGCTAAGAAAAAAAAAAGAATCATTAGAGCCCGATTATTTAGGAAACATTCTTTCCAGAAGTCCAGTTATTATAAATCGAGTAGATTTCTTCATCCATTGAAAGAAGGAGACAGTGAGGATACAAATGGCGAAACGTTTCGACTGAACTGGTCAAGTAACAGGTATATATACCGAGCCGAGATACTACTTTGTAGAATCTGAGGGTGTGGATTACAAGAGAAATAGCAGACATCTTCTTACTGTACCAGAATCGATTTTGCAGCATTGTTCCTGTGATACAGACTCTAGATCTCAGGGCAATCCAGACAATGTTCCTGTTGCAGAATGTGTCTTAACTTCTACTTCCATTCCTGATGATGTTCCTGATATCCCTAAGATTGAACATTCACAGAGACAGTCCCATTTGCGAAATCTAATTCTAAATGTCTAAATATCTAAATGCAACTGTAATTATTTTTCTGTCTGGAGCTTTTCTCCCCGGGCCTCTGCTGAAAAAGGGCCTTTTCGGCTCAGTAGACACCCCCAGTTAAGAAATATAAAATAAAAATAAATAATAAATGTCACATGATTTGGTCATATTTCCAGACCTGGACACAATTGTATATGTTTATCTAGTTCTGTGTAAATGCATGACAAAGAATTATTTGTACTGGCTGCATGTCAACTGAGGTTGTCAATATTGCATGACCTATTTCTCAAAGAGGGAGGATGTAGAGCAGAGTGTATGCGCTGTATCTTTAAGAAGCATTTCAAGGACTGAAAGTGCATATAAATAGCAAGTACATGCTAGCCTGAGTGCCATTTTGAGAGTGCAGCAACAGAGTGAGCATGTATGAATGTAACAGCTAGTTTGTATATCAGTTTAAGTATATAAGTTTATCTAAGTTAAAGTTGTTAAGTTTCAATCCTGATGTGTTTGTACATAAAAGCTGCTTGAACAGAACCCACAAAGACTCATCTATTACATCCTGACTAGATGAGCAACACTTATATTATGCAGGCAGGGGGTATGCAGCAGTAGTGTAACTATGAGTTGTGCCAACAAAGACAATTGTGGCACTTTTCTGATGGAAAAAAGGTGATGCAAGCATTGTGGATAGGTGATTCACTTTGCTGTACTTTAAGGTATAATTGTATAGGTTTTTATAGTCTTTTAGGGTTAGCCATGTGGCTTAACTGTTACAGTTGGAGTTTTAAGGTTATGGAAGGTGTTTCAAGATTAGAGTTAGGGATGATGCTTTATGGTTAGGAAGGGGATTTTAGAATTAGAATTAGGATCAACATTTTAATGTTAGGATGGGGATTTTGTGATTATGCTTTGGGTTAGAGAGGCGTTTTAGGGTTAGGGTTAAAAAGATAGCTTTAGAGTTAAAATGGTGTTTTAGGGTTTGGGAAAGAATTTTAGGATTAGGGTTAGACTCACAGTTTTAGGGTTAAGGAAGGGGTTTTAGGATTAAGGTTATGGTCAGGGTTTTAGGTTTAGAGTTAGGAAATGGTTTTATGATGTGGTTTATCAACAAAGTTTTATGATTAGAGAGGGTAGTTTATGAGAGTTAGGGACAGAGTTATAGCGTTAGGCTTTAGTATGTAGATATGCATTTAAACAATAAGGAAGGTGACTCTAAAAGAACATGGTCATAAAAAAAGTATGGGGTGATGGGCCATGGTTTGAAAACCACCCAGGACCCAAGAAACATTTAATCTGTAATACCTGATTCATTAGGCTTTGAACAAGCTGCTAGTCCAGAGTAAGTACAACATGTACACATTCTTACCAGGTCTTTTTATCTCATTACAGTTTATTAATTGATTATTAACCTCATTTACAGTAATGAGTTGTGAGAAATGTTTTAATGTTATTAGGGATTGTTTGCCAAATGTAACTAGAACTCACTTAAGACAACTGAATATCTTTCAGGATAAATTATTTTAGAGGTTTTAGGGCTTTACTACTATTGAAGTGTACATTTTAGTGACTTTAGATTAGGAGTATTATTTTAATTATATAAATAGAAAACAAAACATGTTAAATATTCTGCCCGGTATTGACAATTTTGCAACTATAAAGGAATGTAGAGTTAGAAAGGAGATTATCATGCCCTGCCTTGGACTGATAGGGAGGCCATTTGATTTAATTGGTTTAAATTACAGATCACATAGGAAGTTCTACAAGGAAAAGACCACATCTGCACTCCTAGATTTTAAAAAGATCAGAGATCTATGCAATTTCAAAAAAAAAAAAAAAAAAAAAAGGACCACAAAAATGTAGACCACACAGGATTAGGCAAAATAGAAACCAATTTTATTGCAAACAAAAGCAAAAGATAAGCACTTCTGAAGCTTTTTCATCTTCTCACTACCAGAAACTTGTTCAGATAAAAAGTACCAAGACCAAGCTCACAATAAATAACTTACATAATAATCAATGAAACCCAAAACTGAAAGTACTTGGGGAAGTCAGATCAATATGGCAACAAATATAGTAGTCCAGTGTAATAAAATCATACAAGTAAAGTTTAATAGTAAATGCTTTCACAGTACAACTAGGAATTGCTTCATCATTACATAATAAAAAACTCTTTCCCCTAACCTAATGTCTGAAGGGATATTTCTTCAAAACTGCTTTAAAGTTTAAATGATCATATACCCCTTTAGTTACATTTGCATTCAGCAGTGCCCGCATCATTTATTCTTTACAGTCAAGTACACAGGCAACATTTCAATGTCTAACATCTACACTTAGAGCATAAAATAAGAATCCTTTAAAATCTATACAGTTTGTGGAATGTTTATATGAGACAGTTTTCTCTTCACTTCTACAAATAGCATAATTGTGTTTATAGATCCTCTTATTTAGTGTCCTGGTAACTGCGCCAATAGAAGTAGCGCAATTAAAATATCTTAGTATTTCATAACTAAGCCAGGCACTCTCATAATGGGTAAACACAGACCTGTGTCTATCAATCATCAGAGTACCTGCCTTTTTTAATATTAATCTTGCTGTGATGAATAACAAATTAAAAAAAAACTGTAGTCTGATTCAGCTATATAAAAAACCTGACAGGTCAGCAACCACTAAAGAAAAGATTAAAAAAAATGAAACATTTGTAAAATGCAAATAACCTTCACATATTTGTACCAGTTACTAGTCTATAGATAAAGATGCTTCCATTAATCCATAATTATATTAGCATAGCTGGGGTCATAGGTGGCCTCCAGCTACACCCTGAATTTGTTGGTGTATTGTACATTTGAACACAAAAATGTCCATCAAAATAACATCTAAAACGTTATAAATTGCATTTATTTCACCTTTTAATAAATTTAAATTGTTATACAGATATACTATAACCCACAAAGGACACAGTTCATAAGGTATACTGGTGTATGATCTTATTTTATCTGAATTAATTAGTATATAAACCAAACACATGGCAATGCTCTTCAGCATGTCAATGAAATCATTAGAATTTAGTAAAAAGGTTATATTCCTAATAACAATATTTAATTTGTGTTCTATCCAAATTATTTTTTGTGTTATCACAGAGATACAGAAAATAATGAGCAATTTAGGATTATCTATTTTAAAATTTGATTAAGTGATTAAATACAGTTAAATCATCAATCTCAGCATATACGTGCTCAACTTTTGTTCTAGAAGCCAGTTTATAAGCAAAAATCTAAGCTAATAAATGAAACATTTTTTCATCATATAACACAATATTGCTAAACCAGACCACACCATTCATCAGGTTTTATAAATTTTAGAATTAGATTTTTATTATTAAATGAATCTACATCTCAGCGTTCGTGAAAATCTACTGACAATCATTAGCGGACCAGACTTTCGCTGTGGCGAGCCCTAACCAGGAAAAGCCGAAAGACAACAACAACATTATTAAATTAATCTATTTCTCCTTGGTTAAATGCAGACCCACACTTTTTATTTAACATTTGTTGATTGGGAAAGTCCAACTAGGTTCCACAGATCCTGTTTTCAGTGGAGGCCCAGGGAGAAATGCTCCAGAAGCATGTTTTTAGAATGTGGGAGGAAACCCACGCAAACCATGCAAACTCCACACAGAAGGCACCCCAGCCAAGAATCGAACCGGAGAACCTCTTACTGTAAGGTGACAGCATTAACCACTGCACCACTGCGCCGCACTTAAAAGTGGCTGCCAAAATAGATCAAATATCCACTTCTCAAGGTTACCCAGATATTTCTATAGCATAAAGCAAGGATGGAGTGTAGGTACTAGATCCATTAAAACATGCTGTTGTCAAAACTGATCCCCCAACAACAAAGTAATTTGATTGTCTTTGAATAGCTCTTCAATAAAATAATTGCAGCAGTCAAATAACTCCTCATAGCAGGTATAACATTAAAGCTTTCAGATAACAAACCAGTCCCTGCTGCAATAAGTAAATGACTGGATAAGATGAAAAGTTTGTAACTTAGGGAGCTGCAGAATTATTATTGGTCATGAAAGTGTCCTTGTGACAATTCTGTTATCTGCAATAGAATAAATATAAATGGAACTGTCCTTGGTATCTCATTAACTAGCTCAATTCTTGTTCCAAAATAAGTTTCATCCAATTAATTTGATAAGGAGTTGCTCTCAATACATGAAACTTTGATTAAACCATTGAAGGACACATTTTCCTCTATTGTGTCTTCCGCTGATCTCTGTTCAGCCATTGATGTTTTCCCAAATAACACTTCACTGGAGGACTGGAGAACTAGTAACACCTCCTTAAAAACTCATAACTATGATTGGGTTAAATATTTTGACAAGCACATGATGCAGTTCTGTTGCTTTCCATCAAAGTAAATGTACTGTGTTGAAGAACAGTTCACGGAATTCACATACAAACTGCAAGTTTGGCATGTAAGCCAAATGGTAACACTGTGTTCAGAAATTGACCAGTAGGGGGTAACAAAGGCTGTTTTTCATTTCTTTATCAGAGAGGGAAATTAGTATTGTCCACATCCTTTCATCAAAGCCAGTGTTGTCAAGTATTGGAGCTTCTCTAGGTTCTCTATCAATTCATAAATACTGGTATGGAATAACTACTATCAAAATTTGATATCATATTCATTTTCCTAAAGTTATCAGTCAATCTAGTATTTCCATCGGTTTTAGGAACTAGCACTGTTGGCCTGCTCCAATCACTATGTGACTCATTTAGCACTTCTAGCTTGAACATCATTTGAACTTCTCTTGCTAACTCTTTTTGTGATGCCAGTGTTGTGTAAGGTCTCAGTATAACCTTCATTTCAGGAGTTGTCTTTGTGCTATGTCCTACCAGTTTAGTTTCCTCGTGCATGTTTAAGAATATGCCTTTGCTTCTTAAGTAAAACTATCTTACTTTTTTCATTTGTTCTTTTGACAATTAATTCTCTAACAGTACTTCAAGCAGATATTTCCTGATCTCTCCTATATGAGATTCGGCCTGCAAACTAGCCATTGAACTTTTTACTTCTTTCTATGGCTTTACTATGTTAGTGTCGTACATTTTCTTTTTCCAAGTTGTCTGACCTTGTAGTTTGCTATATTAATTCTTCCAGTTGCCTCAAATGGCCCTGGCCACTTACCCAAAAATGTGTTCTCTGTGGAAGGAACTAATACTGGTACTTGAGCTCATGGGTTAAAGTCTTTAAGTTAGATATTTTTATTATAAATGTATTATCGCATTTCATGGGCTGTCTGTGTGGGCTCCTTTACTATGAACATAGCCAGTTTTAGTGTGGCCTGCAAACTAACATAATATTGTGTTATACTTTTAAATAACATCATCTCTTCTTCATAAGTTTCCTTTTCAAAACCTACTTGAGAAAAAATGAGAATGAGAATACTAAACTGTTTTAAAATAGTCATTTCTTGTTAAGATCTGCTATGATATATTGAGACCAGAGGGGAAAAAAATTAACCAATAAACCTTGAACTAACAACTGGAAAATAACTTAATTTGTTGTTAAAACTTATTTGGAGCATGGTTATTATACAATTTCAAACCCTTCTCTTAATATGTAAGAAGGTGTAAAAGTATTAGAATAATATTTCTGGATGTTAATTTATAAAAGATTGAGTATAACAATTGTACAAGTCTCTACTGAAAAATTTATCAAAGGTGGTATGCTTGAAAAGAGTTAAATATAACTAATAGAAAATTAGCCTTTAAATGACTTAGAAGCCTCATCTTCACAGGAAAAATATGTTTACTAGCCTACTTAAACAGCTAATATAGTTGGGTAAGGCATCTGAAATGTAATGTTAATTTTAATCAACACTTGTACATAAGAAGAATGTGATTGTTATTCCTGTTTGACTTTACCTATCATGTCTTGTGAAATCCTAATATTATTTCATGTTATTTATAGCTGATGGTTTTCTAATTTGCTTTTAAGATTTATGTTAAATCTTGAAATTTGCGAAGCTTGACATAAGTATGTCTAAACAGAATTAAAGTGTTCTGTAAGTATGATAGAATTCCTCTATTTGTAGCCTTTCCTGTTGTTTAGAGTGACTGATAACATCTATAAAAATATCATGGTTAGGTTTTAACAATACAGTTGTGAAGGCTGCCAGCCTAGTAAATAATTTTATGTCATTTGTAAATATTAATGTAATCTACAGGCTGTTTACAAATGTAAGAAAACTGTTACATGTTCTGAGATTAAAAATCTAACCACAGTGCACCCTGCTGGAAGAAAGCTAATAAGTAAAGCATTGTATGTCTGTTTGATCTCAAGCTCGGAGACAGGATGCCTGGACTAAGAAATTCTTTCTGTTGTCTTACGATAAAAGTTAATTACTAGATTTTACATGTAAAATGTCTTTTATTTCTGTGGCTGGCTTCCTGCAGGTGCAGATTACAAAAAGACATGTACATTTTAAGTTCTGTGAGCATGGGAAACCAAATCAGAACTGTTAAGAATAATGTAATCTGAAATGACTCAGCAGTACTGTGTTATCAATTTAAGGACAGAAAGAAAGGAGAGCATTTTGGATTTTGTCTAAAGTTGACATCAACTCACCAGCACTTGCTTTGCTTTGTAGGATCTTAGATCTTAGTATTTCTCTTAGTGTTTGATAGAAATTTAGCCAGATTAGTCTAGCTGTTTTCTATATTTGTCAGACTATTTTACAGTATTATTTTAAAGCATTTTCCTGTGATTTCTGAACTCTGTAATGTCATTGTGTTGAAGTAATAAGATTTGTCTTGTGGTGTTATTGTTTATTATTAAATATTTTTAAACCTTTCAACTGTGGCCGATTTGTGCAGAGATAATTTAAGCTCTTAGCATACATTGTATGTATTTGGTGATACTGTCCAGGCCACTCCAATAGCTTTAGCCCTGGGTCACACTTACTATTTGGATAACAGTAATATTACACAGTGAAATTGGTCACCCTTTGGGAAAGGCCTTATTAGTAGCTGATAAGCGTAGTTGGTGTCACTGATTACTACCTTATAGCCTGGCAGCAGAGGGCATAGCTGGAGAACCTGTGCCAGCCTTCCACAGGAGTGTCTGTGTGCTTGTGTATAAACCAAATCTCAAAGTGTGTGTGTGTGTGTGTGTATGTGTGTGTGTGTGTGTGTGTGTGTGTGTGTGTGTGTGTGTGTGTGTGTATGTGTCAACTACTTGGACAGGCACACAAAGCACCGGTTGGACAGAGAGGTTACTGGAGGTTTTGGCTTGACTACTCGGCTGGGATCTGAACTCTATAGCTGTGCCAGTGGGAAGCCTTACTGGGGATATGGAGAGAAAGGGAGAAACCAGCCCCAGACTGACTGTGATCTCTGTGTGCTCTTAAGGGAAATTGTACTTTACTGTGTGTTTGTACTTGTTATCCTTTCCACTGTGCATGCCCCTCACTGTTGCTAGTGGTGAGGATTGAGGCTCCTTGATTACTGGGCCAGTGCATGGGCATCACAACAGTATAGGGAAAAGAATCAGGAAAGTCACAGATTTTTATTATTTTTTTTACTTCTAGTCATACGTTCTACCACTGTCTCTTGAAAAAATAAAAATTCTTTGAAGTTTCAAAAAAAGCTGAAACTATGAACTCTATGTTGTATATTCATTCTTTTGAGTGTTCCATTCATCCGTTAAATTAGATTATTCAACACACAATCTGGCAAGAGCCTCTTGCAGTGGGTATTGGTGTCATTGAGATTTTGAAGTAAAACATAGGATTCAGTCTTACACTTCTTTTGTATAGACTTCTTCCACTCCACAACTAGGGAGATTTCTTCATCTTTATCAGTTTTAAGCCATTTAGGTTTAGAAGATGTTTACAGAGTCATGATCAGTTGCATTTTAGACTTGGATGAACCTGCGTCCACTTGTGGCATCATCAAGCTGCCCATCTGTCAATAGACGATTACAATGACTGACAAGATGAAGTAAGGAAAATAACATAGCTGCCCAAACAAATCTGCAGTAATGAGAACAACCAAACAGAATATGCATATATATTAAACAATTTATTAAACTTAATAAACAGTCATAAAAAAAAGTAATTTTAAAGCTGGGATTTTGTGAGCAGAGCACAAGGCGCATCAGAAATCCTTCTTACAGGGCCTATGCTATCTTAAAAAAGCCAATATGTGTATCAAATTTTTAGTGTGAGCAATTTTTTTGTTCACCTTTGGTTCATATCATGCTAGAAAAGAGCTCTTGGACCAGCTTACTTATTTGACCAATGTCCTGAAATCATACAGTTTTCATCATAGGGAGTGAAAGAGATATCTGCTAGACTTCTATTATCCAAACTGAAACTGCATGTATCACATATCTGCACAGCTGGAACAAGACTGGCATCTGGCAATACTACTTAAAATGTAAATCCCATTCCATTTCCAGTAAGATAAGGGATGGAGACATCCACCCTAACCCTGGACCCACCCTTCCCACAAGCTCCCAGCCCACTACCACCTTCAACATATGGCCAAATTCAAGGTCCCCTAACTCTCTCCTGACCTGCCAAATAAACATCAGAAGTACAAACAACAAGGTCCATAATCTTCATGCCCTTCTAGACACCTACTCACCTGATGTGCTATGTCTTACAGAAACCTGGCTAAAACCAGGAACTAAAAATGATGAGGTTACCCACCAGGGTACAACATACTTAGACTACACCGAAACACCAGGAAAGGTGGAGGAGTAGCAGTTCTGTTTAAAAACACAATAGATGTCACTCCAGTCCCACAACAACCCCCCTTGTTCAATAATGCAGAAGCCCTAGTTAGCAAACTACAGCTTAACAAAAGTAAATCTATATTCATTGCCTGCATTTATATCCCCCCAGGCAACAATGCAAATACCCCAGAAGACTTCCTCCAATGGCTTTCCAACACATACCTCCAAGAAACTATGGTGTTAGGAGACATTAATATTGACTGGAACAATTGTTCCTCTGAATCTCCCACCACCCATATAAACCTTCACGGCTATACCCAACTTGTATCATCACCCACCAGAATAAACAAATCCAACTATGAAGGCAGTACCCTGGACTGGATTCTTATCAACAATCACCCAGACCTGTATAACACAGGTACACTCCCAGATGATATAAGTGACCACCAATTCACTTGCATCATTAACCATAAAGTAGATAACCACTACCAAGTTCTATATAAAATCTATCAGAAACAACAAGAACTTTAACTCCACTGACTTTCAGAATGAACTCAGAGCATGCAATTGGACCATACTTAAAGAACTTCCACTAGATTATGTTGTAGACTATTTTAATTCCAAATTCCTCTCCATTCTAGATTCCCACTCTCTTAACTGCACCCTCAGAGCCAAAACTAAAACTGCCCCCTGGCTCGCTAAATTAACCAAAACCAAAATCATAGCAAGAAATAAAGCATGGGACAAATGGCACACCTCCAAAGACCCACTTGACCATATTAAAATCTGATAACTAAGGAATGATGCCAAGAAAGCCACATTGTTAGACAAAAAAAAACTTCTATCAACACCTTCAGCAAAAACACCAGAACAAACATCAAAAGTTTTGGGCAGGCATAAACAAACTGCTCAACCCTGGCCAAACCTCCACTCCATCAACTTGCAACCTTAAAACTCCAGAGAAAACTGCTAACATCATTAACAATTTTTTTTTACCAAAACCATCCAATTGCTAGCTAGCCAACTACCCCCCACCAGCTCTTTTCAAAACTCCTCCACAACCACTACCCCACTCCCTTTCACCTTCCAACCTGTATCTACATCAACCATCTGTAGCTACATCAACCATCTGACATCTGATTAACAAACTAAAGCCCACTACCCTGGCAGCTGATCTCTTTCCACCAGAATATTTACAAAAAGGGGCAGATGCCATTACATACCCTGCCTCGACCATAATAAACCACACCTTGACTGAAGCTCCTATCCCCTCTCTCTGGAAGGTTTCCCATGTCATTCCCCTTCATAAAGGAGGGAATTCTTTAGACCTCTCAAACTTCCGACCAATAGCCATATATCACCACTGGCCAAAATTAAGGAAAAGTGCGTCCACAATCAATAAATGCACTGTCTTACCCAAAATAAACTACTGGCCAACTCTCAGCATGGTTTTAGGCCACACCACAGCACCACACCAGCCCTCCTATCCTTCTCTAACTCTATCAACATCAATCAAAACAATAAATTTACCTCAGCTCTCTTCCTAGATCTCTCTAAGGCCTTTGATATGGTCAATCACCAACTTCATCTCTGTACCCTGAAGGAACTATTACTGAACAGTAGCTCTATTAAATGGTTCCAATCTTACCTGTCTGATAGGCAACAAGCAGTTTTATGGCAGAATATCCTATCCTCACGTCTACCCATTACTATAGGAGTCCCCTAAGGCTCCATACTAGGAGCACTACTCTTCTCAGTCTTTATCAATGACCTACCCACCATCACTCCCAAGGCCACATGCAACCAATACGCGGACGACTCTACTTTAATATGTACCGCCTCCTCCTCAACTGAGCTTATGACCCTAACCCAGAATACTTTCAATGATGTAGAAAAATGGTTTGCAAACTGTCAGCTTCTATTAAACCCCAACAAAACTAAACTGCTTATCTTTTCCCCCACCTGCAAATCCTCCTCACCATTCTTTAATATAAGTTCCAACAATGGCACTATTATATCCCCAGATACTCACACAAAACTCCTGGGCGTCACAGTCTATAACATCCTAAAATATGATATCCATGTCAATCTAACCATCAAATCTGTCAACAAAAAACTGGGCTCCCTATACAGGATCAAACCCTTCCTCACTCCTTTTGCAAGAACCACTATCGCTCAGTCCCACCTACTATCTACCCTCCTCTATGCCTCCCCCCTCTTCACTAACCTGAACCAAGCCACCCTTACCAAAATTACTAGTTGTTACAACCATATTGCTAGATTTGCTACAGGTGCTACCTCTAGGACCCACCATTGAATCAACCTAACTCAACTAGGATGGCTGGAGTGGCCCAGTCTTCTCCGATACAACCAATTTATAATAACCCACAAAATACTATATTAACCCGAAAAAACACCTGCACTAAATAAGATCATCAAACCATACAGCAACCTGAGGTCACAATGCTCTGCTGACAAACTGCTGGTACAAACATCTAAGAGCATAAATGTGGCCAGGGACTCTCTATTCACCAACTCAGTAGGCAAAACCTGGAACATGCTACCTGCTGAACTTACTCACCAGTTCTCCTTAACCCAGTTCAAAAAAAGCCTCAAACTACACTTCCAACAGCATTGGCAGTGTCCCTGCTTAAACCCCGACTAATCACCATCTGCTGTTCCTGCAAACTCTCCCTAAGCATTTCAATCATATACTCTAATAAGTGTAAGAATTCTTGAAAGGACTTAGCACATTACTGTGTGTATTATTGTCTGAAATTGAAGCTGCATGATTTTGATGTTGTGTATTATGTTTTATCTATGTCTGTAACCCTACTGAAAATTGCATATTATATTATCTCTAAATGTTTCTATTGTTCCTAATGTATTTGTACTCTGCTTTCTGGAGCCTTTCTCCCCAGGCCTCCACTGAAAATGGACATATATCCAGTTGGACTTTCCCGGTAAACAAATGTAAAATAAAATAAAGTAAATAAAGATATAATCGGGGCAGAGAGACTCCATAGAATTGGCAAATCCACATGTCCAGGGAGATTATCTCTGCTAGAAACAAGTAATAAGATGCAATAACATGGGTTTCAGGTAAATCCCTTTTCCTGTTTCTGATATAATCTGATGACAACATAGCATGGTGAATAACTAATGAAGATCCAAAAATGGCCATCTCAACAGCACCAAGCTATATGTCAGCCATAACACTGCATGTGTGAAAAGTAAAATATTGTCGTGCCTACAGTATTAGACCCTAAGATACAAAACAGCATGCTGTGGGGTTGTGTGATTAAAGTGCAGTCATGGTTGTTTCACTAAATATAGATTTGAGTCTTCCGTGTGTCTGAGGGAAGATGATTCATAAACAATGCTACCATGCATGCATTTGGCCCCCTTCTAGAACCTAGAGACTCCTGGCCTGCCTAAGTATGCTCTAGCTGTATCTGAGAGCTGTGTCATTTTATAATGCATAGCCCATACGACATTATAAGTTACACTAATACTTACTAGTTTTACATTGGTGGTCAATAACATATGCCAGTGTTTTAAAGCCAGGGAGAATCTCGAAATGAGAAGTAGGCTTTCATGATTTTCTCATTAGGTTATAGCATGAGGAAATGTGAAGACTTTCTTTAGACTTGGGCACTGTGTAAATGATCAAGGTAGTCTTCTGTGATGAAACTGTATTGACAATGTCTGAAGCTTTACACTACTAGTCAATGATGAATAAAGTACAGCTCACAGCAAATTGGTGTAATAAGCTAATTACAACAAAAGATATGTTATGATTGTTAGAGAAGGCTTGCATATGTGTGCAACTGAAGAAGTATACAGCCCTTCATGGATGGAATTACAAAATAATTGGAGTTCTCACTACCCTGTAATCCTAAGCAAAAATAAACTGGAAGAGCACACGTGAAAAGTCATGTGTCCTATGTCAGAAGTTCCCCATGAGTGTATTAAAAACTGTGCCCATAATGATAATGTGGGGCTGTAATCTAGACTCCCAGCATTTTGTGCACAATGTAGCTGATTACTGTAATGTTACTGTGTGTTTTGTTTAGGTGATATATTTCTGTTTTGTATTTGTTTGGTCTAATGGGTGCACAAGAAGCAAGTATTTCTAAGTAAAGTGATGAATATTTTTTCTTTTGCATCTACTATTTTGGGGTTATAGCAAAGAGCAGTACAGCAGTTTTGTTAGCTTATTTCAGTGAAATAACTGGAGTTTTGGTGTTTATTTTGGATTATTATTTTTAATGAAACACTGGTAGGCTTGACTTCTAAAAGTAAAAAAAAAAAAGTTTTTTTTTTGCTAAGCATAAGAAATGTCCAAGATGTACAATAGAACTGAGTTAATTTACTCACAAACAAGCAATGTCTAAATTCTTTGTAAGTGTTGGTTGTATAAAACTTGACAACTCTATTTGGTTAATGATACACTTTAAGGGTGGTATTCATAGTCCAAGGGTTCATATGTGTACAAAGCCAAACTTCCAAGAGTGCTGCTATGCTTTTATGCAAATATGCTCTGAGATGGATAAAGGCACTGATATGAAAAGTGAAGGGCTGTGCAGGTACGCCCACAAGCTTTTGTACTGTCTGTAAGTTTGTAAGTGAATTAAAACTACTGTGGTTCGATGCAAATGTAACCATTTGAGTGAAAAGTATAATTACTTTTGGCTGTTTTCATAACTGGGAGGTGAGCACAGGCTTGCTCAAGCCCACATATGTTGCCGTCACTCAATTAAGGAATGTGGCATTCAGCACACCTACGTAGAAGTGAATTTAAAAATATAATAAGGTGTTATGTACTGAATGTATGGGCAGTCTTGTGTCGATGCCCTGTTTGTGTCTTGATAAGGTTGAAAATGGGAGGACAGACAACTAGAAAAAGGGGAAAGAGAAGACAAAATGCACATAAAAGGAAGATATCAAGTGGGTTGTGCTGTATGAGGTAGAAAAGGAGGGATATTATGTTTTGGTGGGCATAGGCCCTCTTCTTTTTCAAACTTTCTGTATAGGGGGAAGTTGGAGAAGTAGCAAAGGAAAATGGTATTGGAAAGAGGCTCAGGGAGAGTTAAGGAATGGAAGAAACATATAATGACATTAGCTATTGTTGAATTACTCTTTACATGTATTTAACGTATGGCAACTTTAACAAAAACCTATGCTTAACCAACATAATCTGCATTATGATGTGCAGTGTTTAAGAATCGCTATTAGTGGTACAATGAACTGAACAGTAAAGTATGCAAGAACTTGTAAGTAGGTTATTCACTTGTTGCTTTGTTTCCATTAGCACTCTGTCTAAGGTGTGGTGGCTAGGTCTGGGCGCCATTTTGTACATGCAACAAGTATTCTAGAAAGAAGTTACATACATTAGTAAAACATGCATCTTGTACATTGATAAAATAGTAAGACCTTATTTCTATCTAGTAATAACCACTGAAAATGAATTCAGCATTCATTCCCTATGCCTCCATACTCTAAAGAAGTTATGCATTTCCAAAAAGTTCATACTATCTACCTGTATGCATATGTAAATATCAATATCAGTGCAATCAGTAATATAGATATGCCTGCAATGACTCTGTCTAGTTATAGCTACATACATATGACATTTTGCTTAAATTCCCCTTTTTACATTACAGGAAAAATAAGAAATACTAAATATAGAATGATGGCCTTCTCTCCTGCACCTGAGCTAACAACTGGGCCAACTGGTCCACTCTCTGCCTCTGCAGGTCATCATACCTGTGCTGACACTGCTGCCCAGGGATGACACGTTCTTCCCTAACTCCTGTCACATATCTATTTTCTTCCACTCTGTGTCAGCCACAGCCAGTTTAAGTTTCTGAAAGCATGACTACTGCAGCAGGTGGAGAAGGATATTGGTCTATTTGTCAGCCTTACATCTGATAATGCAACTTGTGTTTCTATGATACAGTCATTTTTGATGTTAAAGCAATTAATTGCAAAACATTTACATTTTTTTTGGGGGGGGGTCCACTTTCAAGTAAATTATTGATAGTAATAAAAGGAAAGGAAGAAGTTTTCAGAGTTGAGTGCTGCAAAAAGGCTTTATTTACAATAACACAAGTTGAGCACTTTCATCCACAGGTAATAGGACTTCTTCAGAACAAAGTAAGTTGCAACAGACTGATTTTTTATACCTGTGGGTGGCAACCTCAAATAATTAATGACATCATCACCTAATTAACTGTTCAACCCCTCTCTATTGCGAACTAGTGTCAACTTCAAAAACTTTTTAAAAAATAGTCAAAACAACATAAAACATTTTCATTTGAAATAATGTGTTGGCAGTTCACAATAACATTATGCAACTATAAAACCTCTCTAAAACAAAATACTTTGTCTTTCAACTGTTTATGGATTGTGAACAGAAGAAATATTTTCAGACCATTGGTGACTGTCTCATTCAAAATAGTAAGATGCTTTCAATCTAAGTAAGCTAGAGATGGAAACAGTCATTGAGTACTGGGGGTTGAGTTGAAGTAGGAAAGCAACATTAAATGTATTAGCATGGCTATGGTAACACTGCATATATAATTACTGGTTGTGAATAGTAACCACACAAAATTAAAATAACACTCAATACACTTTTGCAATATCTAGTACTAAACTGTCTCAGTATGGGTGTCCTGTGTGAGTGAGGTTTAACTATGGCCATAAATGAATGCATTCAGGATAAAACATGCTGTACAATCATGTATCAAGACACCAGAGAGACAACTTCATACCTGAATAAAACCGCATTCTAATGGATGAGCTTAGGACATTGAGGAAACATCTGTTTGGGAAAGGAGGGAGCAAAGCAGGCAGATAGAGCTAAGCCATGGAATCAAGTAGTGACTGACATTAGCACTGTAGTGGGAAGAAACCACACATTGGCACAGGTTAGGAAAAGAGCAAAGATCTAATGGGACATGCAAGGACAAAAGCTAGTCAGAATGCAATTATCTGCAGCACTGGTAGGGGTCCTTCCGCAATCAAACCATTAACATCTGACGAGAAGCACCTTCTCCCCATGGTGCAGATGGTAATGCCATATGTATCATGAGGAGTCGTAGACACCAGTCATTTCAGACCACTGCAGCAGCCACAGTGTGGTAGAGAAGAAAGTTAGGGCATGGATGATGACAATACTTTATGCCAACATACACTGCTGAGGATAGCTGTGCATATAGAACCTTTCATTTTCCATCTTCAGGTACTCCGTCTTTGTCAGACAGGCAAGAAAATTCATACTGTTTGCATCATAAGTGTCTGTATCATATGCTTATACATAAATAATTTTTGGTTGTAAGAGGTATAAACATGTCATTACTTATTCTACCACAGGCTTGGCAACAGAACCAAACATTTAGAAGACCGAATAGGCCACATACGATGTGATTTGCAAGACAGTGCTACAACAATTTCAGGTGACATACCATAAAATAGAAAGCAGGCCAGACTTGTCATCTTTTAGCAACATGTGGTAGAACCTAACAGAAGAGGTCCCAGTCCCACAGCACTCTCGGATCACTGTCTAGAAGTATCCCTACATCCAGCAGATCACAGCATAACAGTAATTCAGCATTAAGTCCTCATGCCAGCTCTTGCTCGTGATCATAAGACTATCAAATATATTATCATTAGGGGACAATGTGTATGACATCTTAGGTGCACAATTGCATTGCATTGCAGACCATGTGGATAAAGCTCAGTCATGCCTAGAACTACTCAACTACTTGTAATGTGTGAAACTTTGATGGTACAATTTATAATGGCCAAAAACTGGTAGACTTTTCATCTGCAAGTACTTCTTCAAGCAATATTATCTAGATACTGCAGGTGGGGATGCACAACTTGGGCCTTGCATTTGCTACTGTGATAATCCCTGTCAGTGAAACTAGGACTGTTGACACTTCATCCTCAGGACTGCACAAATGATGACTACTTAAGCATTCTGATGTCGCACTGGACTGGTAAACACTATACATCAACGATCAACACTACACGTCAATTTCTTGTATACATACTTTACTTTATATTACTACTTGCAATACAGCCTAAAAAAGTGAAAGATAATGAACATTCCAGATTCATCTCTGCTATAAAACTGTACTTCTGAATAACTCTGCATGAGCATTACACTTAAATGAGTCACTTACACTTCTATACCTTTACCATTGACCATACAGTTTACAGTTAACAGGTATCAGAACAGAGAAATACCAAACAAAACACATGCAACAATAAATTAATTTGGTATTAAAAAAACTTTCTTTAAATAATTATGAACTTGCCTGATATAGAGTGACAGTAGGCCATGCACCACACAGCATAGCCCACATTTAACACAGTATGTCTCAAATATAATCTGTGTGATATTAAAGTAAAGGTATTGCTAGTGCCACCATTAAATACCCTATTCAATCACTGAATAACCAATGGGTTGTTTCTGTGGAATGGATAACAGCAACAGTTATTCTCCTCCACAAAGATGGCTTAGCAACAGACCCAGGGAATTATAGACCCATAAGTCTGACCAGCCTCATCTGTAAGGCCATGGAACGTATCATTATGGACATCATAAATAAAGAAATAGGCAACCTCTAAACCCTGGATCTGACCCAATTTGGCTTCGTCAAGGGCAGATCTTGCCTGTTAAACTTGGTGAATTTCTTCAAAAATATGACCAGGCCCATTGTCGAGGGCAAATCTGTGCACACAGCATACTTCGACTTGGCAAAGGCTTTTGACACAATCCCACACCCAGGCACTACCGATAAACTTAGCAAACTGAATGTAAACCCCTTTTTTGTAAGATGGATTGTTAAATGGCTCAGACACCGGTCACACACTATCAAAGTGGGTGACTCCACATCAACCAGCAGACCTGTCACCAGCGGGGTGCCACAAAGGTCAGTGCCAGGCCCCCAACTGTTTGGTATATATTTCTCAGCCGTTCTGGTCAAAACTAAGGGGCTGTGACTGACCCGCTTTGTGGACAACTGCAAACAGAGTGCAATTATTGAATCCCAAAATAATGTTAAAATACTTGAGGAGGGTCTTATGCAGACCAACATCTAGTGTCTTAGTCATGGTCTCAAACTGAATGCAAAGAAATACATCATCATTCCCTTTTGGTATAAACAATGTCCCTTCATACTATTAAATTAACAACAACACCATATGTACCTATGAAGTGATAAGAGATCTGGGATCACAAATAAACTCCGATCTTAACTTTGACCACCAAGTGTCTACTGTAGTAAGGAAGGGTTTCCAAGTAGCACACTTGATTAGCAAAGGCATCACCTCTAGAGCAAATGAGGTTATAATCCCTCTATACTCATTATTAATCAGGCCCATAATTGAGTATAATTCCCCTTTTGGCATGTACAGTACAAGGCACCTGCAACAATTGTAGAGACCTCAGAGGTTTCTAACTAAGAAGATCAAAGGACTCCAGCATGTGTCTTACACAGACCGACTAAAGTCCTTGTCACTATACTCAGTATCGTATAGACTTCTTAGGGGGGAGATTTATGCCTGGCTTACAGAGTAATCTCTGACCCAAATCTAATGAATTTGCAGCACATCAATAAATCAAATGTGTCTAGAGTTACCAATTCCAGGGACCTAAATATGGCTTGCCACTTGAATAGGATGTGCTGGAGGGACAGATTTGTCTCCCAGCAACTGCCACATCTTTGGAATAGGCTGCTAATTCATGTGAAGCAGAGCACCTCTATGACACTGTTCAAAAGGAATCTGGATGAGTGGATAGGGCACTGTGAATTCTTACCGGGGATAGTGCCCACAACCGTCCTGGACATGGATAGTCATTAATAAATACATTCCTGGGTACTGACTACAGTAGGTATGGTAATACATTGGAATGAAATGGCTAGGCTTCAAATGACCTCCTGGTCAATAGCCTAGTAACCTTCTATAATCCTTATATGATTGCTGTCATGGATCATAGAGGTAGACTAGATGTTGTATCTTTGCCTGAGCAGCCATGGATTGCACACAAGCTTGATATATGGGGTCCAGTAAAAATGCCTTCTGTGGGCTACTATCACTGTCATCACTGGTTGATGGAAGAATAGCAAGAGCTGCATTGCCCTCATCGAACAATTGAGCACCAGGCCAACACATAATCATGTTGTGCAAAATACAGCATGAGGTAAACATCCTGCATGCCTAACAGGGTCATACTGAAGGGCAACTACTGACTCAGTCAGGCAATGGAAATTGGCTTTCTGCAGACCAAACACTCACTCACTGACACTCTATGTCTGACACTGGGCAGTGTTGGAGCATTCTTTAGCAGTTCCCCTAGGGTTATGGACTGGAGTCATTAGCCAGGGTTTGAATGGATTACCTTTATCATCCGCACGCAAAAAAAAAAAAAAAAAAAAAGGAAGGAGCCATACAAAAGAATAGGATTTACTACTAAGCAATACATTTACAAAATAATACCTCCAAAAGCTAATATGACTGTAAAGTTTTCACTTATCATCAAGGTGACCATACAGTATCCTACCACTCATAAAGAGGAGGAAGAGTGAGCTTGTGTGCTACATGTGAGAATCATGGGCATTGCCAGAATGCTGGGCTGACACACTGATGATACATCCCCATGCATCACACACTACCTGGCAGCTGATGGAAAGGTAGCCCTTTCAGTTACACTACCACTCACCTTGTGGTTCAGATGGGGCCCTAATAGCAACATGGGTGCAATCTATCACACCAAGCACCTCTGAAAAATATGCTGTCCCACAGAATGCATTTGAGGTTTTGGCTCAGTCCTGAGGTGACAGTGGCAGATAAATATACTGATCTACATGTGCCAAGAGTGAACTGCTGAAGTATATCCAATGCAAAAGCCTGATAAAAACCCAACATGTACCCAGTTTTTCATTGGCTATACATGCCCTTGTGCCAGCAGATGTAGAAAGACCACACATCCTCTCAGTCCTCATCTGTGGGCCATACAAACTCACTAAAGCCCTTACAATATCCCTGTCCTTGATAATTCTATCAAGAATTTCTTGGTTAGCTAAGTTATAATTAATTAATCTTTGCCTATACCTGCACCTTCTTGGCCAGCAAGCACTGCTGAGGGTCTATGGTTTTGGTGCGACCAAGACAAGCAGCTCACAATAAGAAATAGCTAGGCTCACTGCTACTACAAATATCTTCGCTCATTGGAAAGAAGAAAAAAAGCAAGATATCACCTTTTATAGCATATGAGAGCATGGCACAAAAGCACATATAAAAGTAACAGAAAAATGAAGAAACAACTACCCGCCAAAGGTCCGTTCCACAAGGCAAAACCAGGCAAAAAACATGATATAGATAAAACAGTGGAAACAGGACAACCACAAAACAGTGCGTGTGTCAAAAGTTCTACTTTTTTGACACATGTACTGTTTTGTGGTGGTCCTGTTTCCACTGTTTTATCTACATATAAAAGTAAGTATGAATCGCAAATAAGCAAAAAAATATTTTATTTAAATAAGTTTGTTGCACAAGTTTTAAGGTCTTCCTTACTTAAATCTCATCACTGTCTCATTTGCATAAATCTTTCATAGGTTGTCTAAACTGGTGGTGCCTAAGTGCAGCCAACTTCTATAAATCATGTTTTAGCTATGCTTAGCCCCAGCTTGCACAAATTCCCACTACACATAAGTCCAATGACTATGAATACAACCTATAGTTGTGGCATTGAATGGAAACAAACCTTTTACTAATCGTAGGAAATGTCCAACAAGCAAAGCAGGCCTAAGTACTTTCACTGACAAATAACCAAAGCAATGGCTAAATTCTCTGGCAGTCTTTGTATACTGTTTGACAACTTTGCATGCCTTTATTAATAGAAACACTATCAGTCTTGGCTTTTAAAGTAAATAAGCCTTCAACTACAGGTAAAAAATGTCCAACATATAAAGTAGATTTAAATTACTTCTCTCACAAACAAATGAACAAGTCAATGGCAAAATTCTTTTGCAGTCTTTCTATGCTGGTAATATTTTAACAGAAGCCTATCTTCTTGCTTAAGACAAAATAATTCAGGATCATTAAACTAGCATTTTCAAAAGGAGCAGTTCATTTCAGGTTGCTAAAAACAAAGAAATAAACAGTCTACTATTTATCTTTTTGCAGGGGCATTTTTGATAGAAGACTCCTATTCTTTTTACAGTCTCAAGAACAGCAGCCCTTTTGCAGAAACAAACACGGTTTAATTTTCAGTCTTGTAAGACCAGTTTATTTTCAGTCTCGTAAGACCAGTTTATTATATGGCAAAGCTACTTTCATGACAGAAGTGGGGTTTAATTCACTCAAAGAAACCCATGCAAAAACACTTCCAATATCTTAAGGTTCCTTTTAGAGTATGAATTTTTGCAGACAACAATCAGCAAGTTAAATGTTTTCTGAGACCCAAGTCACACTGTTGAGTGTTTTTATCGCCATCGATTATTAGTAAATTTACTAAGACTTGAAAGGAGTTTAAGGCAAAATATTATCAGAATAGATTTGCAGCACAGAGTGAAGTCTATCATAGATTACACTATGCAATCTAACACAGCAGAACTACAGATACACAAATATGTGGAGAAAGGTATTTTGGATTTTTTTTCAATCATAATTTACATTTTTGATTGACAGTAGAAATATGCCATTATTATTACGTTTGCAAATTTTCATTAGAGTACTGTGTTTTCATGATTTCATTTGTATAGTCACACAAACAAGGCTACAAACAAGGCTGTATCCATTACAAAATATGTGACACAAAAGGTCAAATTGTAATATTTCATTGATTTGTGACAAAGCAGTATTAAGAGCTTTATCTACCTTGCATCATACAGTTATTGCACACGTGCCTTTTAAAACACAATCATACTTTTGGTCAAAAATACAGAAATCCATTTTGTCAGTTGCTATGTCTAAAACAATTTTACTAAAAAAACATTTTGACACATTCTTAATAGGTCTAAAACCTAGTAATAATGCTCCACAGTTTATCTAGTTACATTAAAAAGAAGGAATTTATCTTAATTTTCTACTTTGATGAAACTCTTACTGCAAATTGTACTAAGCAATACAGCAATATTTTTTTTCTTTGATCAAAAACATTTATTTCAGTTTTCACAAAGCAAAATACGTGGGACATCTTTCCCTGGTTATCTCTATCTTATTCTATATCTATTCACCATAGCCTTGGTTTTAAATTTACATTAAATTTGCTACAACCAGTAGCAAATTTCCAGCTTAACATTTTCAGTAACAGATGAAATATAGTGACTGAAATACATGCCATCAGCTACTCAGTCATTTGGCTTAGTAGGCTAACATGTAATAACTTTTGTGTGTGCGCGTGTGTGTGTCCATCCATTACCCAGTTTACCATACGTTCATAGGTAGGTTCATAGGTAGGTACTAGGCTATTGGCCCTAGGGCCTATACAAGCCTAGCCAAAAATGTACCCTGGCTTTCACCACCCAAAAAAAATATTTTCCTGTGCCCCTGTCAAGCAGAACCACAGAAGTGATCCCCGGGGTGAATTTCCTATTACCCATCCAATCATCAAGCTTTTTCTTGAAGAGTGCTAATGAGGAGCTCTGTTTGACATAGATAGGTAGTCTGTTCCAGAGTATGGGAAGTCTCTGTGACAGGAATCTATCCCTCCAGCATGTTCTGTTTATTGTGGTGACAAGGTTTAGGTCCCTAGAGTGTGTAGCTCAGAGGGATTGAGATTTCTTTAAGTGGAGCATGTCCAACAGCTCTGTGTTTGACATAGCTTTGTATGTTAGGCAGAGATCGCCTCTGAGTAGGCGATATGCGATGGAGTAAAGCTGGAGTTTTTTGAGACGGACTGCGTAAGGCATCTGTTTGAGGCCAGTAATCCTCTTTGTGAGGTATTTTTGCGGCCTTTCCAGTTGTTGTAGATGTCTTGTGAGGTACATACCAAAAGGGGCGTTGTACTCTATAATGGGTCTAATGAGTGATGAGTAGAGGGGAACAATGACCTCTTTTTTTCTGGATGAGAAACCTTTTGTGATGAGGTGTGCCACATAGAAGGATTTGCTGACCACTTTGGCAATGTGATTATCAAAGGAGAGACTACTGTCCACCTGTGTCCCAAGGTCTCTTATCACACTTTCGGTGTTAAGTAGACTACCACCTATGTGGTAGTTCATGGGTACAGAATTTTTACGAAAGGGGATGACAATGCACTTTTTGGCATTGAGCTTGAGACCATGTCTTTGACACCAGGCATCTGTCTCAGTGAGGCCCTTTTGTAGGATGTCCACATCGTTAGGAGTTTCAATTATGGCTCCTAGTTTGCAGTCATCTATGAATTTAGTTAGCCAAAGACCTTCTGTGTTAGCCTGTACTTCAGAGAAGTAGATACCAAACAGGAGAGGACCCAGGACTGAACCCTGTGGTACTCCACTTGTCACTAGTCTGAAGTCTGATTTGGAGTCTGCTACTTTCACAGTGTGGGTTCTTTCAGTAAGCCAGTTGGCAACTCATCTTGTGACATAGGGATTTATACCTAGTTTAGTGAGTTTATCTATAATTCCAGAGTGGGGGATGGTGTTGAATGCCTTGGCGAGATCTAGATAGGCTGTGTGAACCACCTTACCCTCATCTATGGCTTTAGTGACTACTTCAAAGAAGTCTATCAGGTTTAGGAGACATGATCTGCCTTTTACAAACCCAAACTGTGTGGGGTCCAGGGTTTGGAGATCTCCAATGTCTTTGTTTATGAGTTCCATGATGATACGTTCCATGACCTTGCAGACAAGGCTCGTCAGGCTAATGGGGCGGTAGTTCCCGGGGTCTGTTGTGACCCCCCCTTTGTGGAGTGGGATAACTGTCGTGGTGCACCATTCAATGGGCACAAAGCCTGAGGTGAGGCTATGATTGAACATGGTACTTAGGTGGGGTGCCAGTTCATTCTGTAGTTCATGTAGAAGGCAGCCTGGGATGTTGTCAGGTCCCATAGATGCTGTGTTCTTGGCTTTGGAGAGTGAAGTTTTTACCTGTGCAGCCGTGATTACAGGAACTTTGCATTCTTCTGGTATAAAGATGGGCCCTTTAGGGGGTGAGAGGGGGTAAAGTTAGCACTGAACCTATCTGCCAGGATATTGGCAATATTAGTTGGTTCTGTATATTTAGTGTCATTGTGCTGTAACTCAGAGCAGATCTGAGTGTTGCCATTGAGATTTGTGACATAGCTATAGAATGCTTTGTGGTTGTCTTTAGAATCAGTGGCAGTTTTGTTTTCATAACTAGCTTTGGAGGATTTTATGAGGGATCTCAGCTTCTTACTGAGGCTGACCAGGGAGTTACTCCAATTGTGGGATTTTACTCTTTTTTTGCAACAGTTTCTTTCTTCTGTTGTAGAGTTTGTTTATGGCAGAAGACCACCAGATTGGCTTCCTTTTTTTGGAGGATAGCATCTTGGTTCTGTTAGAGATAGCACGATCCATGCACTCGTGTAAGTGCTTATAAAGTGCATTTGTGTAGGATTCAGCAGTCGTACCTCTATTGTCCATCTGCATGGGTGTCATGAAGTTTGCCACTTCTGTCTTAAGAAGCGTGAAGTTGGCTTTGGAGACATTTTTTACAGTTGTTTTCCTAATGGGGGGTGGGAGCGGGATGTGGATGTTTAGGGTGATTAGCTTGTGGTCAGATCTGACCAACGAGGAGCTGACCTCTGGTGTGGAACACCGGTCACTCATGTTGGTGATGACCAGGTCTAGGATATTGCTGCTTCTGGTGGGGGTGTGGATAAGTTGATCTAAAGCATTGGAATTGATGATTTCCAGAAAACATTGAGCAAAAGAGTTGGTACATGAGTAGTTTTCCCAGTTAATGGTAGGGTAGTTAAAATCACCCATTATTAGAGTGTTGGGTTGTACCTTAATATTTTCCAGTGTATCAAGAAAAGAGGAGTGGGAATCCTGGGACATGGTGGGGGGTCTGTAGCAAGCTACAATCTGGATTGTGGTTTTGCCCAGAGTTAGTTGAACTTGGATAATCTCGGATGCATTATGCTGAGCAACTAGCTTGGAGGTGTGGATATCCTTAATGAATATGGACACGCCTCCACCTTTAGTGTTTCGGTCCGGGTTTGGTGGCCGAAGGTGTGGTATGAATTATAGCCTGGTAATGCAGGGGTGCTCTCTGGAGCTTTGAACCAGGTCTCTGTCACTGCACAGATGTCAATGTTCTCCATTTTAAGGAGTGCCTCGAGTGAGTGCATTTTGAGGTTTAGACTTCTAGCATTGAGTAGCATTACCCTCAGATTTTGCTTGCTTGTACCTGTTACGGTGGTGAATTTGTCATTTGAACATTGCCTAAAAAAGGCACTATAGGGGTGGCAAGAGCCTTTGCCAGTATCCGGAATCCCAAGGGCGACAGGTACAGGCCATCTCTGGCAAAGCAGCGTGGTCTGTCGATCATGTCATCCCAGGCAGACAGATACTGGATTCCCTTAGAATGACACCAGAAGCTTAGCCAATTGTTAAAGTCAATCATTTTGTCCTTGTACTGTTGTGTCATTCTGGGTGATGGCAGGATGCTACTCAGGGCTAGGGTCATACCGGCCTGGGCTACAAGATCAGAGAGCTTCTCCATGTCTCTTTTCATGTAGTCCAGGGAGGTACATCTCAGGTCATTCACACCAACATGGACAATGACAGAGTCATATTTGTACTTGTTGTGGAGTGACCTGAGTACGGGCATTATGTGGCAGATCCTGGCACCTGACAGGCAGCTGACAGTAACTTTTTCCTTGTTTAGCCTGGTGAGTGGAACATCAGTGTGCCTGATTATAGAGTCACCTATGACTAGAGTGTTGGGTACGTTATGCCTTATGGGCTGTAGTTGAGTGGCACACTGAGTATGTGGGCTATGTGTCATTTGGGTTGTGTTGGGGGGTGGAGGTTGCTTGCATTTCTGCTTTGGAGGTCTCTGTTATTTGGGCAGATTAGTACTGAGAGCCTCTGTGAATGAAGTTGTGTGTTTTGTGGTTCTGTGTGTGTGTTTTGGTGGTGTAGGTTTTGAGGGACTATGTGATGCTGTGTGTGTGTGTGTGTGTGTGTGTGTGTGTGTGGGTGTGTGTGTGTGTGTGTGTGTGTGTGTGTGTGTGTGTGAGTGTGTGTGTGTGTGTGTGTGTGTGTGTCTGTCTGTGTTTGTATATACAGAGCTAGATCGTGGTCAAATGGGGCCCTAGGTGGGGTAATGGATTGGGCACCCCACAGCTGCTTCCCCCCCAGCTGCAGCAGCACCCTTCTTCTCAGCCATTTCAGTGTCCCATTACTAAGGTATTTCTTCCCATTTACCATAACCACTGTTAAAACCTGTCAGTGTGCAGATTGTTTTCTTATTTACTTCTGCAATGATTACCAATACTTGGATTCAATTTAAAACTTGCATTTCAAATTTTATAGCTCAAACACTGCTATCCACTTGTTAAATAAAACAAAACAGTCAAATAATGAAAACAAACTTAACATGAATAGTAAACTTCTCTGCCTTTGAAAGTCACATTCATTCAAATGGCATTGAAACCCACATTCAAAGAAAATCCATCTGGCCAGTGGTGGATTAAGTTTATCTTTGGGCTGTTTTCAAACCATAGGCTCCTTGTTCACATTCTTAAGACCATGTGTACATGATTGTGTTCTTTGATTCATCTTTCTCACTGTATTAAATTATATTCCTTGTATAATACAGCACCACTTGTTAGAGTGGGTTTTAAATTTACAGTTTTTAACATTTTTCCAGTAAACAATTAAACAAAACATATGAAACAATAATGACAAAACTGCCCATTTCAGAACATTTCAACCAAAAAAGGCCACTTAGACCTCTGTCATTATATTCTACCAATATCAGTCAATATACATATCTCTGCAGAAATAAAATTCATTTGAATAATTCCATATCAAAGAGATCTGTAACTAATGAAAAGGATGCTGCCAGCAAACAACTTTACATTTTAATATTTCATTTACAAATTCTGTGCCTGCTGGCCTTGCAGAATAAATTACCTATGTTGCATTAAAAAAAGAATGGTAAGCTGATGATATTGCTATAGGAAATGGCTGACAAACCAATAACAGGTTTATAGTTGGTAGGCATCTTATCCAAAGCAGGGCACATGCAAGAGTGGAACACCACCATCTCCTCTTAAAATGCACTGCAGTATAAGCAATCATCTACATGGTGGGGGAGTATAGCCCATAGCCTTCTGCACCAAAGGCAAATATTTCACCTGGTGTGCTACTAACACTGTTTTCAAATTATATAGCACAGTGACAGAAATTTACTAAACAAAACAGTTGCACATTTAAAACAGGCTTAGCATGAGCAGCAGTAAACTTCTCTTCCCTTAAAACTCACAATTCCTTCAAAATAAACTGAAACTCTCATTCATTGAGCATTCTGGTAGTTGGTACAGAGGATTCAGACTTTTATCTCCTGTAACCAAGGTACAGGGTTTGAGCCTGAGCAAGTTAATCAAGTAACCTGTCATTCCTAATGAGGGCATTTCACACAGACACCTTACCAAAGAAAGGAATGTCTCCTCACAAGTTATAATTCTATGAACAGAAAGAAGCAGCAGTAAGAACATTTAAATATGCGTGTGCATTGACTCATGCAGAGAAGCAACAGTAAGAACATTTAAATGTGTACGTGTGCATTGACTCATGCAGAGAAGCAGCAGTAAGAACATTTAAATGTGCACGTGTGCATTGACTCATGCAGAGAAGCAGCAGTAAGAACATTTAAATGTGCATGTGTGCATTGACTCATGTAGAGAAGCAGCAGTAAGAACATTTAAATGCACGTGTGCATTGACTCATGCAGAGAAGCAGCAGTAAGAACATTTAAATGTGCACGTGTGCATTGACTCATGCAGAGAAGCAGCAGTAAGAACATTTAAATGTGCACGTGTGCATTGACTCATGCAGAGAAGCAGCAGTAAGAACATTTAAATGCGCATGTGTGCATTGACTCACGCAGAGAAGCAGCAGTAAGAACATTTAAATGTGCACGTGTGCATTGACTCATGCAGAGAAGCAGCAGTAAGAACATTTAAATGCGCATGTGTGCATTGACTCACGCAGAGAAGCAGCAGTAAGAACATTTAAATGTGCACGTGTGCATTGACTCATGCAGAGAAGCAGCAGCAAGAACATTTAAATGCGCATGTGTGCATTGACTCATGCAGAGAAGCAGCAGCAAGAACATTTAAATGTGCATGTGTGCATTGACTCGTGCAGAGAAGCAGCAGTAAGAACATTTAAATGCACATGTGTGCATTGACTCTTGCAGAGAAGCAGCAGTAAGAACATTTAAATGCGCATGTGTGCATTGACTCATGCAGAGAAGCAGCAGTAAGAACATTTAAATGTGCATGTGTGCATTGACTCATGCAGAGAAGCAGCAGTAAGAACATTTAAATGCGCATGTGTGCATTGACTCATGCAGAGAAGCAGCAGTAAGAACATTTAAATGTGCACGTGTGCATTGACTCATGCAGAGAAGCAGCAGCAAGAACATTTAAATGCGCATGTGTGCATTGACTCATGCAGAGAAGCAGCAGTAAGAACATTTAAATGCGCATGTGTGCATTGACTCATGCAGAGAAGCAGCAGTAAGAACATTTAAATGTGCACGTGTGCATTGACTCATGCAGAGAAGCAGCAGCAAGAACATTTAAATGTGCATGTGTGCATTGACTCATGCAGAGAAGCAGCAGTAAGAACATTTAAATGCGCATGTGTGCATTGACTCATGCAGAGAAGCAGCAGTAAGAACATTTAAATGTGCATGTGTGCATTGACTCATGCAGAGAAGCAGCAACAGGAATATTTATGTCTGTGTTGATGTGCATATGTGACACAGAGTGTATTCATAAAGAATAACACTGCAAAGAATGTTATTTAATTTTTAATTAAAAACTGAATATTGTGGCAGCCCCCAGTGAACGGGTCCCCATCTAACCAGTGGGCCCTAGAAAACTGCTTAGGTTCCCCAGTGCTGGATCTGGCTCTATGTGTAAGGAGTCATGTTAATTTGTCAATTTATTATTTTGGTCAAATGAAACAGGATTGAGGTTTTAATGTCAAAGTCGTCTTTCACTGACCTTTTTTTGTTTAGTTTCATAATAGAGGAGTAGAAGGTAGGAAGAGTTTTGTTGCTGTAGGAACGTTTATTTGTTGTTTTTTTTTTTTTTTTTTTTTTAAGAGTGCTCTTAATACATTCCCCCTTTTTTGATGCCGGTATGTACAATCACATGGTATTGCACTGCTGTGTGATCTCAGAGATGGTATATATAAATGGCAGGGGATGGTTGAGTGTACAGAGGGGCTTGGCTTCCTGAAAAATACTTTTTTTGTAATTTTGACAGATTGGGAGAAAAACATCTTTTCAATATTTTGGCTTCCAAACCTTTTGGATTTCATCACTGAATAATAAACTCACATTCTATAAAACAGTTGACTAGTTTATTATTGACAGATATGCTGTTAAATTTATTTGGTCAACATACCAACTGCAAGTGTTGGTGTTATATCACTATAAATCTTTTTCATATTATTGTGTGAGCTTGATGTTGGTATATTTAAGTAACGGGGGTTCTGAAGATGCAACAGAACTTGCCACCTAGTAAAAAATCACTGACTTTGGTATTTTATGCTCACTGCTTTTGCATGGAAACATACTGAAGTGTCAATAGTGAAAGAGGCAATTATTTTTTTGTCAAATTGTGCTCCAAATGTTTGTGGAGATTTTATATATTAGTAATACTTATCTATCTATCTATCTATCTATCTATCTATCTATCTATCTATCTATCTATCTATCTATCTGTCTATCTATCTATCAATCTATCACACACAGTGTACTTTATGACTTTATGATACATGAGCTGGGCCTGTGATTAAGTGCTTATTACTACTCAAGAGATTCATTTGTTGATTCAAGCAGTTCTGTTCTTCTTTTCTCTTTTTCACCCTTTAAAACAGCATTAAGTATTCCAAATACTACCTAGCTTGTCTTCCTGGCTAAACATGATAAAACTGGAGTTATGACATTGATGCAACCTACATGGCTGTGACACTTCTAGTATATTCAGTTTACAATTTACATTTATAAGTGTGTACATTTGTCCCTGGAAACAAAATGCATCCATACCCTGACCTGTCTGCTCTACAGTTCTCTCCACTAATGAACTCATTTATAGTCAGAAGGTCCCAGATGTAGTCAGATACATCCATGAAGTGACACTGTGTTTTATGCATAAGAAATATCCTCACATTTTCTCTGCCACTATTCAGGGGGGTAGCAGTGGGGATGGTGCAGAGCAGTATTCTCTCTTGAGAAATATGATTTACTAGTATGTCATGACTTTCGGAATCTGGCCGTGTGCGTAACATAGAAGCAATGCACCTCAACGATAAATATTAGTTGCAAAATCTTATTAAAGACTCAGACAGAACTTTTACTGTTCTCAAACTTTGAGACATTTAAATGAACACCCTATCATAAATAATGAACAACAACATGTTTTATTGGAAAAAAAGAGTAATTCTAAATAGCTGTGAAAGTAAAGAGTTACTGCTTCCACATTATTTCCAAAATCTTGCTCTGTTTATATAGTACCTTCAAGGTCAGTGTACCTCATAGTAGGGAGGAATTGCAGATGGTGATTGTATTTGTAAAAAAATAAATTCACTGATAATCACAGGTCCAGGTTTCATAAATTAAGTCTCTGAAAATATGGCAGTTGCTCATTTTAAAGATATGACATGACATAAAATTAGCCATATGGAAATGTCTTTTTTATTATTTTTTTCTTAGAATGAGAAATTGAATGGATTTACTATGACTAGTTAACATGAAATTCATTACCACAAGAATATCTACTGTCCCTCAAGATGGCATCTCCATATAAGCTACTCTGCAAATGCCTGAAAACATATAAAACAATTATTTTTTGAAGGGAATAAGCCTCCTTCAGCTTCTGATGTGGGGACAAGATCCCCAAATCTTCATCTCTATATTTCTTATTCCATGGTTGCCAAAACATGTAAACGGAAAAGACATCTGCTATTCAGCCAGTTCCAGTGCTGTGAAATGTTAATGACATGAACCTAATGATCTTCCTGTGGCAATATTCTGAGATTCACTCAAAGAGTAAGTGACAAAATATAGATTTCCAAAACCTATATAGATATAGTTGCAGTTTACTTGGTCAACACTTGTTTGCATGATGCAAGTGAACTGCTGTATATTTTGAGTGAAGGGCTCTTTGTGTGAACATAGGCGCCAGAAGCTGTTGAAAACTGGGGGGCAGAGGGTAAGAGGGGCACTTAGTGATCTAAAAAGGGGGTTCAGGTGCCTAGACAGCGAGACATTTCCCTGTGGTACATTTGACTGGGGACACATGGCTGAAGTGAGATTCAGCTGCAGAGAAATATGGCTGTTTGCAAATTCCCTGTGGACAAAGATAAGCATACACTGCCATGCCCACAGCTTTAATAAGCAAATGCCACAGGGGGAAAACAATGTCCATGGTCCCCAAGGGAACATGAGACAGCAGGCAATATGGCAGGCATCAGCAGCAGGCTTGCCAGAGGGCATGTCAGTGGTAGCAAAAATGCAATGCACAATGGGCAGTGCCTTTATAATTGGAGTGTGTGGACCACTACCCCCCTCACAGTGTCTAGAGAACATTACCTAAAATGCATACTGGAGCATAAATGCAACTACAGTAGCCTGCAGGATTTCCTCCATGCTGTAGCACACTTCTACATGTTGTAGTTATATAAGTATGTACTGTACACTGAGCACAACACTCATTACTTCTTCTGCCACCAAGCATTTGGCTATTAAAGCTGTGAGCATAGCAGTGTGTGCTTCTCTTTGCCCACAGGGAAGTTGCAAACAGCCATATTTCAATGCAGCTAAATGTCACTTTAGCCATGTGTCCCCAGTCAAATGTACCACAGGGAAATGTCTCACTGCCTAGGTACCTAAACCCCTAAAAAGGGCAAATTTTTAAAAAACTATTTACTACTGCAACATAGTTTCACTTGGAGGACATTTTAAGCTTATCCAATTCATTTTTGGTGCATGCGTGTGTGTCTGTGTGCACTGCGTACGTGTGTGTGTGTATGTGTGTGTGTGTGTGTGTGGGTGTGTGGGTGTGTGGGTGTGTGTGTGTGTGTGTGTGTGTGTGTGTGTGTGTGTGTGTGTGTGTGTGTGTGTGTGTGTGTGTGTGTGTGTGTGTGTGTGTGTGTGTGTGTGTGTGTGTGTGTGTGTGTGTGTGTGTGTGGTGAGTATCCAATCTGTCTTGTATAGTAGTAGTGTTATGGAAAGGACACAACCCTCCAATCTTACCTTAGTAATGAGTGCTAACCCCAACACTAACCCTGCACCTCCTCCTAAGCTTAACTTGCAGCTTACTTTAGCAAAGCCCTTTCCATAATACTATCACTATTCAGACAAATTTGAGCCGAAAGTGTGGCAGGGTTATGGGTAGTACATCAGAAAAAGAAATTTAATTCCTTGTTTGATGTACTATGTGTGGCTCTGTAGTGTTGTTAATATTATGAATGGTTTATGTGTTGTTTTATATATATATATATATATATATATATGTGTGTGTGTGTGTGTGTATATATCTACATATACATATATGTGTATATTTACACATATACATATATATATGTATATGTAGATATACATATATATATATATATATATATACATATATATATATATATATATATATATATATATATATATATATATATATCTACATATACATATATATATATATATATATATATATATACAAACACACACACACACACACACACACACACACACACACACACACACACACACACACACACACACACACACACACACACACACATATATATATATATATATATATATATATATATATATATATATATATATATATATATATATATATATATATATATATATATATATCGTGGCTATTTGATAAGTCAGAAATGCTGTTTAGATGTGTTGTGTATATATAATATATGATGGTCCTTTTGAATTCTATTAGAGTTTTCTTCAAGTTTTAGCTTCTGGTATTTAGGCCCTGCATCTGAGCAGGTTTCTGCTTGTTTGTGCACCACACAGCACCACACACACTGCCACATAATTGTGTGTCAAAGCTGTACAGGTAAATTCAACAAATTTTCCCTTAAAACCCAGGTAGAATTATCCATTCGCCGAGCTCCTCCATGATCGTTTCTGAAAAGCCACCCCTAGTGACAATAGTCTTCAAGCTGGCATTATGGAAAGTTGGACTACCCTTGTTTCTCCTGCCAACCTTGTTGAATTGGGTCACTTGAGGCAGTGTAGCAATCGCCTCATGTACACCAGCAACCCTCTTTTAATAACAGAATCTAGTACAGCGTGCAAGAGATGTATTTACACCAAAAATCTAGAATCCATGCTCTTTCTCACTCAAAACAGAAATACAGAGAAGGTTGTCAACTCACCCACTACTACAGATTCACATAGTACCACTACTCATACACATACCACTACTCATACACATAGTATGCATCAAACACGTAAATCCACATAAGCGGAGGGTCTTTAAAAAAAATTACCAAAACACCAGAGACCTCCAAAACACAAGTCTGCTACACAACTAACACAGTCTCCACAGCACCCATGATACATAGCACCACTAATGTCTAACCCACCAAGCCCATAAGGCATAACACTCACAAAACAAGTTTTCTTGTCATTGAAGACTCAACCCATGGATGTCCCACTCACCAGGTTGGACAAGGAGAAAGTCACAGACAGCTGCCTGTCCGGTACCAGGATTTGCCAAGTCATGCATGCACTCAGGTCTCTCAGCAACAAGTACCATTATGACACTGTCATAGTTAATGTTAGTGTGAATGACCTGAGACATACCTGACTGGACTATATGAAGAGAGACATGGTTGAGCTGTCTGAGTATGTGTCCCAGGCAGGTATGTCCTTAGCCTTGAGCAATATACTACCCTCACTTAGAATGATGTCACAGTATAAACAAAAATGATTGATTTCAATAATTGGCTTAATTGTTGGTGTCATTCCAAGGGGATCCAGTTCCTGTCTGCCTGGAAAGACATGGTCAACAAACCTCGTTACTTTGCCAGAGACGATTTGCACCTGTAGGCTTTTGGCTGCTGGCAAAGGCTCTTGCCTCCCACATAGTGCCTTTTTAAAGAAAGGCCTCAAAAACAGCATTACTGATGTGAAATTAACCATCAGAACAAAATAAGGGTCATGCTGATAAATGCTAGGAGCTTAAACCAACAACTGCATTCCCTGGAAACACTTCTGTCACTAGAAGATGTAGATGTCTGTGCAGTCACAGAAACCTGGTTTAAGGTCTCAGAAAGTACCCTGGCCCTACAAGGCTACAATGCCTTACACACCTTTAGACTGCAAAATGAAAATGTGAAAACCAAAGGAGGTGGTGCTTCAATTTATATTACAGATAAATTCACCTCATGTCTAGTTAGACTGGACAACTCCTTGGAGTTACTCCAGATCCAGGTTACGTTGGGTAATACCCCCATTCAAGTCCAAGCCAGTTGTAGATCTCCCTCCTTGGTTACCAACACTCATGAATCCTACATAACCAAACTGAAGACAATCCAAATTTTACCGAACACACTGGTTTTGAGGGATTTCAATTATCCCACCATCAACTGGAAAACCTACTCTAGCCCAAACACGCTAGCACAAAAGTTCCTTGACTTTGTGAATTCAAACACCCTGAAGCAAATTCTCCATACCCCAACAAGAGAAACAAACTTTTTAGATCTAGTCTTCACCAACATGTCAAACAGGTGCACTGCTGCAACTGTTGGACCCTCATTAGTTAAAACTGACCACAAGTCAGTCACCTTTGAACTGACACTAACACCAGAACTCACAAAGGGTAAAATCAGACTAAAAAACTTCACTAAGGCAAACTATACCCTCTTAGGTGAAGGTATGAATGCATTCTAAGCCCCACCCCAAGCTGAAAGTGATAACTATGCTGAAGCTTACACTAAATCCCTGTACAATTACTTGTATAAGTGTATAGACTCGGCTGTACCAGATAGAATCAAAGCCAGAGCCCCAAGTAAAATCAAGCTGCCATGGTGGACCTCCAACATCAGCAAACACTGCAATAAATGCAAAAAGTTGCCATCCAAAAAAACAAAGACAAGGGCCCAACAATGGAAAAGCACCCTCCTCAGCCTTAACAGGCAAATAAGACAACTTATCAAATCCTCCAGGAGCTCCTTTGAGAGAAACCTAGCAAGTACTGCCAAGGATAACCATAAGGCCTTTAACAGCTATGGGGTAGAACCCAAACATGTGCAGAACTGGTGGCCAATGGTGTCAGCCACACTAATCCCACAGAGATAGTGAACCTGCTAGAGGACAAGTTTGGTGAAAATTTCACTCCCTTATCCCCTTCTAACTTACAGCAAACCGTCCCCCAAACTCTCCACCTACCTTACATATCTGAAGAGCAGGTCCTCAAAGCCTTGTCCAAGGCAAAGAACACTGTCTCTATGGGACCAGATGACATCCCAGGCTGTCTTCTAAATAGGCTAAAACATGAACTAGCATCACCAGTAAGTACCCTTTTTAATCATAGCCTAACCACAGGCTTTGTTCCTGCGGAATGGAGAACGGCTACATTTATTCCCCTCCACAAAGGTGGCCTAGCAACAGACCTGGGGAGTTACCAACCCATAAGTCTGAGAAGCCTCATTTGTAAGGCCATGGAACGTATAATTATGGACCTCATAAATAAAGATGTAGGTGACCTCCAAACCCTGGATTCTACCCAATTAGGCTTCGTGAAGGGCAGATCCTGCCTGTTAAATCTGGTAGATTTCTTTGAAAGTGTGACCAAGGCCATTGATGAAGGCAAATCTGTGCACACAGCATATCTCAACTTGACAAAGGCTATCAACACAATCGCACATAAACTTAGCAAACTGAATGTAAAACTTATCATTGTAAGATGGGTTGCCAACTGGCTCACAAACCTTAAACACACTATCAAAGTGGGTGACTCCTCATGAAACATCAGACATGTTACCAGCGTGGTGGCACAGGGGTTAGTACTGGGCTCCCTACTGTTTGGTATACACTTCTCAAAAGTTTAGGTCAAACTAAAGGGTCGTGGCTGACCAAGTCTGCAGACGACTGCAAACTAGGTGCAATCATAGAATCCCCAAATAATGTCAGTGTGTACTCCAGGATGGTCTCACAGAGAAGATCAACTGGTGCATTAGTCATGGTCTCAAACTGAATGCAAAGAAATGCATCATTATTCCCTTTGGCACAAGCAATGTCCCTTCACACTATCAAATCAATAACAATACCCTAAGTACTGATGAAAGTGATAAGGGACCTGGGATCACAGGTTGACGACGACCTTAACTTCGGCCACCATGTGTCTACTGTTGTAAGGAAAGCTTTCCATGTAGCTGACTTAATAAGTAAGGGCATCATCTTGAGAGCAAAAGAAGTTATAACCCCCCCCCCTATACTTGGCACTTATCAGGCCCATGATTGAGTATAATGCCCCATTCGGTATGTACTGTCCTAAGCATCTACAGCAATTAGAGAGACCTCAGAGGTTTCTAACAAAGAAGATCAAGGGCCTCCAGCATGTGCCTTACATGGACTGACTAAAATCCCTGTCACTATACTCCATGTTGTATAGACTTCTTAGGGGGGACTTATGCCTGGCCTAAAGAGCAAGCCAAGACCCAAACCTAATGAACTTACTGCATATCCATAAATCAAATGAGTCTAGGGCTACCCATACCAGGGACTTAAATATGACCTGTGACTTAAATAATGAAAGCAAAAAGTCACAGGCATACAGAAGCCTCTTAGCTGAAACATTGATATGACACCAATGTGCCATTTTCATACATCCCATTGGTCTCCACTACATTTTAGGTATTATGGAGTCAAAATTTTACTTTTGCTGGATCTTTCTTGTAGTTTCTACAAGTGGTTTGCTTTTTTGCCCTTTACTTTCAATATTATTTATGATATTTTGCAGTCATCCTGAAGTTATGGAAATTAGACTTCTTTTTAAGCTTGGTGTTTCTGACATATGGCTAAACAATCCACTTAAGCTGTACTGATGAGTTAAGGAAAAGGGTCTATTCATGGTATGTCTACAGCCGATGGGGTTTGTCTTTACTGGTCTGAAAGCATAAGAAACCCTTAAAAAAGTTGTAGTAAAAATTTATGAACATTCAGAACCCATGTATGTGAAACACTGGTATGTCCTTAAGGGGGCATTTGCATATATTCTAGGGGCCTCCCCAACAGTTTAAGATGATTTAAGCATAGTGTTTTGATTTTTTTTGTACTTACACTTAGCCTTACTTCTCGATTTACAGATGTTTCTCAGAAAATCAGGCTTGCTTATGGGTACATAACTTATTAAATAAATAAAGAATATACAATTCTTTGTCACCAACTATATAGGGTCTAGTGCATAAATACCTTCTATTGTGAAAAAAATAAGAAAGTGCTCCCCTCTTTTGGACACTTTGCTATGGTTTTAGTTTGCATGGTGCAGTGGTGCAGCAGTAGCATTGTCACCTCACAGCAAGAGGTTCTCTGGTTTGATTCTCAGCTGGAGTGTCTTCTGTGCAGAGTCTGCATGTGTTCCCTACATTTGTGTGGGTTTCCTATGGGTGCTCTGGTTTCCTCTGTGATGCCCGTGCACTGGCCCACCAATCAAGGAGCCTCAATCCTCACCACTAACACCAGTGAGGGGCATCCATATAGGGAAAGCATAATAAATAGACATACAGTAAAGTACAATTTTCCTTAAGAGCTCACAGCGATCACAGTCAGTCTGGGGCTGGTTTCTCCCTTTCTCTCCAGGTCCCCAATAAGACTCCCCACTGGCATAGCTATAGGGTCCAGATCTCAGCTTAGTGGGCAAGCTAAAACCTCCAGCACCCTCTCTGTCCAAACAGTGCTTTGTGTTCCTGCCCAAGTAGCTCACACACACACACACACACACACGCACACACACACACACACACACACACACACACACACACACACACACACACACACACACACACACACACACACAGTTTGAGATAAGAGTTATATACAACCACACACACTCCTGGGAAAGGCTGTCACAGGTTCTCCAGCTGTGCCCCTTTTTTGCCCAGTCTAAAAGGTAGTACCAGCTGTCACCACCCACTAATATCAACTACTCAAGGCCCTTCTGAAAGAGTGTCCAATTATTACTGTGCAATATTATTATCTAAATGGTAAGTGTGACTGAGCAGTCAAGGCTTATTAGAGTGACTTGGTACAGCATCACTATATACATGCAATGTACTCTAGAGCTTAAATTAACTCTACATAAAACAGCCACAATTGAAAGGTTTAAAAATATTTAATAATAAATAATAAAAACACAAGACAATACTTTTTACTACACAGTGCTAGTCAAGAGTTCATAGATCACAGGAAAATGTTTAAAGTAATACCATAGAAAAGTTCTGAGATCACAGAAAAACAAACTAGTCTAATCTTCCTATTTCCTAGCTATTTCTAAGAGAAAACACAGTTCTAAATAACTTACACATAGAGCAAAGCAGTGCTGGTGATGTTGGATATTCTCAAGACAAATGCTCTGAGCTCGCTGATTCTTTCTCTTTAAATTGATAACACAGAGCTGCTTCACATGACATAATTCTTCAAACTTCTCTGGCGTTCCCAGACTAACGGAAACTACATTTATATTCTTTACACCTGGTCAGAAACCAGAGCAATAAAGGACATTTATACATGCAAATTCTAGCCATTAACTCTGATCTTAAAACAATAGGCAGGTTGCCTCCCTCTAGACATATCAGCTCCGAATTTTGGCATCAAAGACTGTCATAAAATGCTTGACTTGGCTTTCTTACAGCAAAGTGCACTGTTGTTACATTTTTGCAGTTCAATATCCAATGCTGTCTTTTCACATCTAAGAGAATAAGCCTGTGGCTTACATTAATATTTACAAATGACAGAATTATCTACAAAATTCTATCTGGCTAAGCTGGCAGCCTTTACCTATCTTCACATCCTCCCGTGTTATAAAGATGTGTCTGGAGAGTTTCTCCTCGGGCCTCTGCTGAAAACTGACTTTGTTCCAAGTCAGACTTTCCTGGTTAACAAATGTTAAATAAAAAAATTAGAGGCCAGTACTATGAATTTTAATGCTCAAAGTTTGAGATATGTAGATAGGACATTTCTTTTCACTATCTGTCCTGGGCAGATCTGTCAGTTTGTGCTGCTCTCTAATTGTATCCGTCAGTATTGCAGTATTTTTTACCTAAATAATTATTAGTTAATGAATTAAACTGTGTGTAGTATGCAAACAGTACATACTGGCTGGTCACAGTGATACCTTAATTTATTTATTTTTCATGCAGCAACTTACATGGTAAAGGCTTGAGTGCTGCTCAGTGTGAATCGTGTCTAGATAAAGCACTTTTATGGGACCAAAAAAAAAAAAGTGGTGCCCTAAAAATAACCAAATAATACTCGTAAGAACAATGTTTGTTTTAGGTATAACTTTCCTAAAGCAAGTGAAACAGTATCTGATGGCAGTGGCACCAGATATGCTAGGCAAAAATAAGGACATGCATTTACAGTCTCATTGTCAGAATGAAATTAATGATGTTCATACAACCAGTCAAGAAAATATTTCTAGTTCACCTGCTGCTTGGCAGTTTCGCAGCAAGTAGTCTGTCTGACTCTACAATCTTTTCTGCAATCAGTAGTGCAGATGGATTTCCACTTTTCAATAATTATTTCAGTTCAGTATCTGATTCAGATTCAACCTATTTGTGTGTCCGCCTTCACACTCACAGTGATTTTTCCTCAACCTGAGCCTCCCCAATCCATTTGTCATAAACAACTACCCTTCAGGAAAAAACAAAACATAACAAAAATAAAAAAAAATAAAACAGCTAGTTATTGGAAACAGAATAAAAAATGGCTTAATTTTGATGGCTCATATTGTGACATGAGTGGAATGCCTCTCTACTGTCTCTGATTTAGTAGTATGTTCCAAATTTTTACCTTGTATTTTTAACTGGTTCCTCTTAAAATTTTTGATTTTCTGGTAAATCATTGAATCATTGAGAGTTACAATCAGTCAATAATACCAGACATTATAATTTCATACTTTTTAATATTCAGAAACTGCACTTGGGTGCAAAACCTGTTGTTGGATTAACTTTTTAACGAAATGAGAGAAATACTTAAAA
This sequence comes from Protopterus annectens, assembly GCF_019279795.1. Taxonomy (NCBI): domain Eukaryota; kingdom Metazoa; phylum Chordata; order Ceratodontiformes; family Protopteridae; genus Protopterus; species Protopterus annectens. The sequence continues at coordinate 514,493,243 of NC_056737.1, read as the reverse complement.
ATATCCCTGATTTTGGGCCTTTGTTCTCCATTATTTTTGGCTTTGTCCAGAAGTCTTGAGAAAACAAGTTGAGAGCTACAAGTAGTGCAAAGAAGGAGATTTAGAATTTCACAAAGTATCAGTACTATACAGAACCTCTGCTGTGGTGCAGTGGTAGTGTTGTTACCTCACAGCAAGAGGTTCTCCCGTTCAGTTCTCGGCTGGAGTGCGGGGAGTGCCTTCTTTGTGGAGTCTGCATGTCCTCCCCGTGGTTGGGTGGGCATTCGAAAGACATGCGTAAATGGGCGTGCCTTTGTTGAAGGTTGAACATCGAGCTGGCACCTTGGCGTTCATCAAAATCTACTGCCAATCATTAGTGGACCGGAGTTCCGCTGTGGCGACCCCTAACCGGGAAAAGCCGAAAGACAACAACAACATCAGTACTATACAGAACCTCCAAAGGTGCAATTACTGCCTATAGTCTTGCCCCTGCTGCAATGTTATGATGTGTCAGCAGATCTCAAGCTCAAAGTCTCTCAAGGAGACAACCTAGGAGTTTGTTTCCTGATAGTTTGGGGGAGGGGGTAATTGGGTCATTGACAATATAATTATATTTACTGATGAATCCATTTAGGAATTCAGTACTTTTAAACAAGAGGAAGTCTATTGCAACACACCAGTCCTATATAGGAACAGGTTTGCTTCAAAGAGGACATAATCTCAAGTCAAAAAATTACCACTATTCTTTGTGCTGTAATCATTATTAACCAAGGTTAGGCCTAGTCTTTCAAGACGCTCTTCATAACTATGCCTTTGTGTATGTTTATAGGATTAACTCTGACTGATAATAGACAGACTGCAGTCTAATGTCTTTAACTTGGTGTCCTGTTGGAAGTTTGAGACTTGACCCTGTGAGTATTGAATTTATGAAAAATGAATCACGTTTCATGTGAAATAACTGTGAAGTGAAAAGCACACTGTTATACATTGAAATCATATTTTTGTAGGGGTAAGCCTCCCAACACTTTCCAATATGGAGGATGCACCCTTGCTACTTGCACTAAGATTGCTGTACTTGGAGAATAGGGAATTCTCCAATATACAGCAATTTTGAACTTAGTATATATTTCTGTTAATCACACTTAAATATTTATACATACTGTCCTCAAACTTACAGTGGGAACCCCTTTATCTTTTCAGAAAACTCTAGAGTCCCAGTCACATAACAGGCCAGATTCCATAAAGTTTGCAGAATCTGGGCATTCCACTGATATCAGTGCAAAAGTTGAAGATAACCCTACAACATGTAAATATGCCTATGTGAACTTAAAATATCTTGGCACATAACAGAATTTCTCAGTAGCAACGTCACACTGCATTTTAGTCACAGCCACTCTGTATGTCATGAAATCTGTCTCATAAAGAGTGATGTACATTAACAAAATTATGGAAATACTATCACAATCTAAGCTTCATGACATTCTTAAATACATACCTACAACAATCTTTCTAGCAAGTGTAGAGACAGCTACGGGATATCTCCGTAAGTCATTTATTAGTAAAATGTACATGCATGCACTTATGGATTCTGATAGACTAAAAATAAAACTCCTGTTAAAAATGAATAGGATCATAGGAGGTAACTAGGCTAATGGCCCTAGGGCCTTTACAAGCCTAGTCATGTATTACCCATGTTCCCTAATTGACCTTGGTTAGATGGGCATACTTCACAGCACTGATCAGCACTGACTGCCCCTGTCCATGAGGGACATAGTTGCCACCCCCAGGGTGAATTTATGGTCTCCCATTCAGTTGTCTAGGATGTGCTTGTCATTAAGGAGCTCTACTTCATGTAAATTGGGAGTTTATTCCAGAGGAGCAGCAATCTCTGGGAGATATATATGTCTTTCCAGCATGTTCTACTAATGTCACAGGCCAGGTAGAAATCCCTGGAGTGAGTGACTCTTGTCCCATTAGGGCAGGGTCAGAGACTGCCCTGTATGCCAAGCACAAGTCACCTCTCAGCAGACTGTAGGATACAGAGTGCAGTGACAGGGCTTTCAGTCTTTCCACTAGGTCATGTTTTGGAGGCCCTGAATTTTCTTGGTGAGAAACCTCTGTGGTCTCTCCAATTGCTGCAGGTGTCTGGTGAGGTACATACAAAAGGGAGAGTTGTACTTTATTAGTGGTCTGATGAGAGTTGAATAGAGAGGAGTTATAATATCCTTAGTCCTTACTTATGAGATGCACAACATAGAAGGCTTTCCTTACCACTGTGGACGCATGGTGATCAAAGTTTAGATTGCTTTCAACCTGTGTTCCCAAATCTCACACCACTGGGTTTGAGCTTAGGGCAGTGCTGTCAATAGTGTAATTTGCAGGGATCTCCTCTTTGCCAAATGGGTTAATAATGCACTTTTTTGCATTTGGTTTTAGTTCATAGCTTTGGCACCAACCATTTGTCTGGGTTAGCCCCTTTTTTAATATGTTAACATTTGTTTGGGAACTCAATGATTGCATCTAGTTTGCAATCATCAGTGAACTTGGTAAGCCATAGGCCATCTACTTTCACCTGGACTTCCAAGACATGCATTCTAAACAGTAGAGACCCCAGCACATATTCTTGTTGTATGCCACTGGTGACTGTTCTACTGGTAGATGTGGAATCCCCAACTTTGACAGTATGTGTTCTGTCAGTGATCCAGTTGGCTACTCATCTAGTGACATATGGGTTAATCCCCAGCTGGGAGAGTTTCTCAATGATACCTGAGTGGGAGATTGTGTCAAAGGCCTTGGCTTAGTTAAGACAGGTAGTATGTACTGTTCTGTCTTCATCCAGGGCTTTGGTGACATTCTCAATGAAGTCCACCAGATTCAGTAATCATGATCTACCTCTAACGAAGCCAGACTGGGTTGGGTCAAGAGTCTAAACGTTGTCTATGTCCTTGTTAATAAAGTCCATGATGACTCTTTCCATGGCCTAGCAGATAAGGCTGGTTAGGCTTATGAGTCCATAGTTCCCAGGACTGGTTGATGGACCCCATTTGAGCAAGGGTATTACTGTTGCTGTTTTCCACTCTGCTGGAAGAAAGCCAATACTCAGGCTGAAGGTTAAAGAGAGCACCACGTGGTTCGACTGGGTTGTTTTAGATTGTTTAGTAAGCAGCCTAGGATTTTATCTGATTGCATAGAGGCTGTGTTTTTGACCTTGGAGAAAGCAGATATAACCTGCTCTTTGGAGATACTAGGTAGAGGGCTGGTGTCAGGTATGCTTTGGGGTATAGCTGGTGGGGACAGGTGGTTGAAGTTTGCACCAAATCTGTCAGCTAGCAGGTTGGCAATTTCCTCAGGTTCAGATTGAGAAGTACCGTCCGCTATAAGTTCAGTATATAGTTGGGTGTTCTGTTTCAGATTTTGGACATAACTAAAGAATGCCTTAGCTAGAAATGCTAATTTAGCTTTGTAACTAGCTTTAGAGGACTTTAAAACATATCTAATTAGCTTTTTCAAGCTGTAGGAGGTATTGTTCTGCTGAGTAAGTACCCTCTTATTCTTAGACATCAGTTTCTTCCTTTTGTTATATGACCTATTTATACTTAAGGTCACCAGGGTGGCCTGTTTTTTTTTTTTGCGAGTACCTGTTTTTGATCTAGTTAGGTACAGCTGAGTCTATACAGTTGTTCAGGTGGTTATACAGGGCATTTGTGTACTCCTCTGCATAGGAGTCATTGTTAGCAATGTTAGCAGGGGGTTTGTAACTTTTTTATAGCATTGTCTAGTAGGCTGTAGTTTGCCTTGGGGAAAATTTTTAGTTTTTTTGCTCCTGTGGGGGTACAAGGTCTGATCGTTTCTTTGAATGAGACAGGTTTATGGTCTGACCTTACCAGGGAAGGCAACACACAGGGGATAGTACAGTGATCCCCAATGTTGGTGAGTACTAAGCTTAGGACATTTGAGCCCCTTGTGAGGGTGCAGACCAGCTGTTCCAGGGCATGTGTATTGACAAAGTCCAAGGAACTCAGGGTGAGCATGTTTGTGCTCATATGTGTCATGTATATCACCCAGTCAATGGAAGGATAGCTGAAATCTCCCATGACCAAAGTTTTTGGCTGTATAATGAGTCACTCTAGTAAGTCCAAGAAGATGGTGTGCTTCTTTTGGTTCATGGTGAGGGACCTGTAGCTAGCAATGTTTTAACTATAGTTAATTGGACCTGGAGTAGCTCAACAGAGTCATACTGCTTAACCAGTCTTGAGGTGTATTTGGCTTTAATGAAGACGGATACTCCTCCACCTTTGGTTCTTTTACACTTGTTTTGGGGTCTGAACATGTGGAAGGCATTGTAGCCTTGTACAGCCTGGGTGCTCTCTGCAGCCTTCAACCATGTCTCTTTGACTCCACAGATGTCAACATCTTCCAGGGTGAGGAATGCTTCCAGTGAGTGCAGTTTCCTGTTTAGGCTCAGCAGCATAACCTTGAATTTGTCTTGAGTTGATTTTGTTATGTTGAAATTTTGTTGTTTTGACATTGCCTAAAAAGGCACTATGGGGGAGGCAAGCGCCTTTTCCAGTATTGGAAAGCCTAGAGGAGACAGATGAAGAACATCTCTGGCAAAGCAGTGTGGCCTGTCAACCATTTCTTCCCAGGTTGACAGATACTGGATCCCCCTGGACTGACACCAGAAGCTAAGCCAATTGTTGAAGTCAATCATTTTTTGCCTATATTGTAACATCATTCTGGGTGAATGTAGAATGCTGCTTAGGGCTAGGGACATACCTGCCTGGGACACACAATCTGAGAGTTCACTCATGTCTCGCTTCATAGTCTAGAGAGATGCATCACAAGCCATTCACCCCAACATGTACTATGACAGAGTTACAATGGTAATTGTTGAGTGACTTGAGTGCATGCATGATTTGATGGGTCCTGAACCTAACAGGCAGCTGACTGTGACCTTCTCTTTGTCCAGTCAGGTGAGAGGGACATCTGTGTGTTTCACTATGGAGTCACCTAAACCACAACATGTGGTTTTGAGGTGTTTTGTCTTGCAGGCATATTTGTTGAGACACTGGTGTGTGTGTGTATGTGTGTGTGTGTGTGTGTGTGTGTGTGTGTGTGTGTGTGTGTGTGTGTGTGTGTGTGTGTGTGTGTGTGTTGTTAAGAATAGTGGATTCTATTTGTTTTGCAGTGTGTGCAAGTGTTTTTTTGTTTTGGAGGTCTCTGATATTTTGGTAGGCTTCTACTGAGTACCTCCATGTATGTGGGTTTATGTTTTGTGACCTTGTTTTGGCTGAGGGTGATGTGTGTTTGCTGACAATCTGTTTGATGTCCAGTTTGTTGTTACATGAGAGAATTGATTTCAAATTCATAGTGTAATTACATTTCTCACATACTGCATTTGTTTGTTTTAGGAGTAAGTGGTTGTCAGTATACATGAGGCAATTACTACATTACCTCATGATGCCCATGTCAATCAGGCTGGCTGGAGAAATTGTTGGAAACTGATTATCCATTATAGCAGGGTTTTACCATAACTACTATTGAGTAGTTGGCTAATTTGACCAGATTTTGCTTTAGGATTAACAAAAGAGCTTATTCTATTGAAGGCTAGGGGAGAAACTATGGCAACACTTCTTAGTGTGTAACTTGAGTTTCCTGCAATGCAGCAGAGAAGCTTGGGAGGGTTCACTACCAGATGTGTAGGAGAAAATTGTCTTTCAAGGCATTTGCATCTATACAGGGCACTGTTGAACCCCGCTGCAAGGTGTGTAGCTATATGCAAACGTGAGGTTTAAATACAGGTGAAATTAAACACCTTTTAGCTAAACTACCAATGGGAAAACATAATGAGCTTTCCGCCAGTGATCTCCAACCTAGATGACGCTCAGACTACACACTTCTGCCACAAGGGTGCAAGCAGAGCCCTCTTAATGTAAGATGGCTGGAATAGTGCTCAAGTGTAAAAATGCAGTCTAGATTCAGCAGATCTGAATCCAGTCTGTGCTATGTACCAACTACTTAAAGCAACAGAATAGCTTTTTTTTAAAGTGCAGAAAAATACAGTAAAACTCAGCACAATGAGGCAGAAAATGATAACATATAGTCAGCAAAGTGCAAAGGAAACTCACGGGGTACTTATTTTTCCAATTTTAGCAGTGGATGCTTTAGATTTCAGCAGAATTTCTCCAGCCCTCTGGCAAAAGTCACCAAACATTGAGCAGCTCCTGTTAAAACAGTGGAATCCTGCATAAATGTGAGGCTTAAATACAGGTAAAATTAAAGAATTTTAAGCTAAACTACCAATGGGAAATCATGCAGTCAGTTTTCCTCCAGTAATCTCCAACTCGGATGAGGCTCAGACTACACACTTCTGCCACAAGGGTGCAGAAATGGCCCTCCTAATGTAAGATGGCTGGAATAGTGCTCAAGTGTAACAATATAGTCTAGATTCAGCAGATCTGAATCTATTCTGTGCTGTGTACTAACTACTTAAAGCAACAGAACAGCTTTTTTAAAGTGCAGAAAAATACAATAAAAATCAGTAAATTGAGGTAGAACAATGATATAATACAGTCAGCAAAGTGCAAAGAATACTCAGAAAGTACTTATTTTTTTCAATTTTAGCAGTAGATGCTTTGGATTTCATCAGAATCTCACCAGACCGCAGGCAAAAGTCGCCAAATATTGAGCAGCTCCAGTTAGATGACCTGCAGTGGTACTGCTCTCTGCACAAATTAACAGCTCTTTGAGCATCTGTGAACAGTGGGAGACTATGAAGTGTGCTTCCTATAAAGGATTTTAAACTGGATAGATTAGCTTATGTACAAGGCATGGGAAACTGTGTTTGCAAGATGAGCAAATGCATGGTTTTTCTACCAGCAGGATGAAAGACTTTTGCATGGTTATTCCCTCAGGCCAATCATATAAAAACACAATAAACTTTCCACCAGCAGTTTCCAACTTGGATGGGTTGAATTCAGCCCTGCTCCCACCAGAGTACAAAAGAATCCATGTAATGTAAAACAAATTGTTTTTGAGCTCAAGTACAGTAACAAATGCTTTACAACAAAGTTAGAAATCCTGCAGTATCAGGAATCTTTGGAAATAACTTCACTAATCCTAAGAAGTGTTTAACAAAATACAGAAAAAGTGCACAAGATATGAGAACAACACAGAAAAACTCTGCCAAAATTAGAGATATGTTGGCAGACTCAGGAGAACTTTAGCAATCTTAGAACAGCTTTTGCAGTATCAGAGGAGGTTAGGAAATATTAGAATACTGTTAAAACAAACTAAGAGCAGTACAGTAACAAACAGATGGTGTTTCTTTAACAAGTGCAGACTGAAAAAGCAGTGATAAATTCAATAAAATCAATAAATGCAGCAAATAACTGTTAAATAGCACTGAGACAGTTAAAACAAGTGCAAAAAATACTTATATCAGCTTTGTAGGTCCAGATGGTTTTAGAAGCAATCCAAGTCTTGTAGTCACAGGTGTCCAAGCCAGGCAAAGGGAAGCTCTAAATAAATGAGCACAATCTCACAAAAATGTAATTCTTTTATATCAGCAGGATGAAAGAATCTTACACAGTTAATCCATCAGGCCAATCAGATAAAAACACAATACACTTTCAATCAGCAGTTTCCAACTTGGATGGGTTGAATTCAGCATGCTCCTACCAGAGTGCAAAAGAACCCTCTTAATGTAAAGCAAATGGGTTTTCAGCTCAAGTTTTGTAACAGATGCTTTACAACAAAGCCAAAATTCCTGCAGTATCAGCAATCCTTGGAAATAAGTTCACTAACCTTAAGAAATGCTCAACAAAATACAGAAAAAAGTGCACAATGTAAGAGAGCAACAACACTGAAAAACTTTGCAAAATTTAGAAATATTTGGCAGACTCAGGAGAACTTTGGCAAACTCAGAACAGCTTTTGCAGTACCAAAATAGGTTAGGAAATATTAGAATATAGTCACATTGTCACAGCTAACAATAGCTAACAATAGGTGCAGGACATGTGTGAGGAACACCGATAATGCACACACCCAAGGAAATAGGGAGATAGGTAAACAGATGTGGGGTATGGATGAAGAAGAAGATGGACACACAAGAGGTATGTTGGAATAGGAAAGTCTAAGGGACAGTCAGAGGGCATGGGCAATTCTTTTTTTGGTGGAAATAGGCCGCATTTTTTTTAAGAATAAAAGGAAAGGTAATGATAGGGAATAGGAGAAGAAAGCCATCACAGTAGGTATACCCATATAATAAATATCACAACACATAAGAAAGGGCGGAAATAAACAGTAAGGACGGGTAATATACATAGGTAGCACACTCAACAACATGGGCAATGGAAAGCTGACAAACATGGTGGGGATGCATACCAGCTATGGTGAAATGCAGAAATACATAAGTACCTATGCACTATTGCGTTATGACATGTTGCAAAGTATGGCACAGCCATACCTAGATGTGTATGACCAATAGCAGTTATGGGTTGTAAGCTAATAAATAAGGACCACAGTATACATTGGATAAATATTCCAATGCCAAAGTAGTCTGTCAGCAGTGCAAATGTAAGCCAAGCAACATCCCAGATGAGCAAATGTAGCCCCTGGAATGCTGGAGAATACCAGCAGAGGACAGAATAGAACCTCTGACCATACACATGTGTTCTCCCACTGAAAACATTGGGACATTCTATCAATAGTCTCAGAGAAAAAAGAACCCCTCAAAGGAAGAATCAGAAACTGAGCTCTCCTCTGAGTCTGAATCAGAAATCTGACGATAAGACCCTGAATCCATCCCTGCATTTTTCTGTTCATATTCAGAATCTTGAATCTCTTCAGGAAAAGAGGAATCCCTCTTTTATCAGAAAGTATTCTACAAGAAGGATCAAAAGCCTGAATTAAACCCTAACCCTTTCCCAGTAAACTACTCCTATCTAAATAAACTTGTGGAGGAGTAGATAATGTTTGGCTTTCTGTTTCTTTTTGACTGGAAAAATGGGGCCAGCCATGTTACTAACAGTAGCTGCTGCTTTTCCAGGAATGAGCACAGCATGCTGACATAACAGGGGAACCTTCCCTGTTCCCTCTCCCAGGACCAGCAAGTGTGGCTCTACCTTGCCCACTGAGGGACTTCAACCGATGTATAGGACGTGGCTAACCCTCAGTCCACAGTGGTTGTAGGTGCTATACCAGAGGGAAGTGGGGTAAAAAATAAGTGCTCTGAGGTACAACAAATGGCCAAAGTAGAGTCATCCACCTGCAGCTGAGAGAAATTGCTAGCCTGTTGTGGTGCTTAACTTTTTCTGTCTGTGGCTGGAAGAAGGATCATGCATGGGACAGACAACCTGGTCCATGGTCAAGCCAAAAATGGTGTTTCTTTTCTGGGGAAGGCAAGTAGCAGATGCCAGTAAAACTACCAGTTCACAAAAGTTACCTTTCTGACAGGAAATAAACACAGTAAAAAGCACTTTAAAACACTATGGTAGCCCCACAATGGAAAATTAAACACATTTTCTCCACAGAAAATATGTATCAGTTTGTTTACACTACTTTAAAACTGACAGAAAAAAAATGAATGCTCCCTGTAAAAGTATGTTACAGCCTAGCTTTAAAATAACTTTCTTGAAGATGAAAGTAATAAAGCATCAGTAAATGTAAGAAAATGGAAGTTTTTTTTCCCCAAAGTGAACTAATCTGCTCAACAAAGGAAAGCACAAGTTGACTGTCGATCCTCAAAAGCCTCAGAGGAGTGTGATCTTTGGCAGCAGTAAAGCTAGGAAGGGCTTTGCACTCAAACTTATCTTTAAGTCAGCTCATCTCAAGCTGCCTGACAGTTTGGGTGTGAGAAAGGTGCCCTGACAGCTTTGAAAAGCTTTGGAAGCTGTATGGCTGTTATAACCTTTGCAGGATATAACCCATATAGCTAAGCCTACTGCAACAGTGATCAGTATGAAGAACGTCCTATGGTGCCTTATGGCAGAAGGTGGAGATTGCATTTTGGGACCTCATCACAAAAGAGGAAGGACTACCTAGTATTGTTAGCCCATTTCCCAGCAGTTAGCTTATCATCACATGAACAAGGGAGTAGGACTTAAACATTTTAAACTCTCAAGCCATCCAACCGAATGAGCCCACTGGCAAGCAGATGGGATGGATGATTGGCAGGCAGCAAGGTCAAAGAAATAAAAAAAGTATAGGGGAGCTTAGAATATTCGGCAAGCCAGCTGTTATCAGGAAGTGCCTATCCCTACTAAACTGAAACTGTAAGCCTGCTGTTCAGGGAAGTTCTACATTTCCTAAAATTATCTTTTGTTGAAAAAAATAGTTGCATGAAATTTACATTGACTTGCTTGTTAGTTAATTCTGTATTTCATGGGTGCAGGGCTCGCTGATTTGGTGTAAATCTTTGATTTCTTCCTACTATTATAGGTTTTGAAAAAAAAAACAGACGCTTCCAAGGAGCAACCTAGTTCTACCCTAAGTATTACTAGGAGTCAAAGGAAAAAGCCAGTGTTGGTCATTGATGGGTATTTGTGTAATATGGAAAAGGAGGTCAGTAATAAATGTTACTGGGGTATAAATGTAAACTTTTGGAGAAGTGTCATCAAGTTAATAATTTATTCATTTTGTTCCTCATTTCCATGCACCATCTTGATTTCATTAATAAATTCTATGAAGAAGTGAGCAGCATTGTCTTGAGATTCAGCTTGTCATGTTGTGGAGGATTAAGTGAAAGGAAGAGAAAAGGGATCAGCAATGGGGTTTCCCTATGGATGTTGTATGAGTCATTACTTTAATCATGCACAAGTCAAGTTTCTTAAAATTAAAGGTCCTGATCTTCATTATATCAATTAAATAGATGTCTAACCATTGTATTTGAGTATATTTTATCCTCATGGTGGGAAGGATTCATCTGCTAGGATTTATGTTTGCATGAGTTTTACCATTTGTGATTTTGTTGAGTTGCCCTTCTACAATTTGTGTGGTAGATTGAATTCATAGTAAGATATTCAGGCAGCTTTGTAACATTCTCGTGTATCTGTATATTTTGCAGCTGTTTAAGTGTTCCCATGTTTTTATTTTTATGCTGAGTAAAAGTGTTAAAGCTTATCATTTTTTTTAGCATGCTTATTATTTTTTTAATCTGAGGGACCATCTTCTATGCTAGAGGTTTGATGTAGCAGCCAACAGCATTTCAAAACTCTGTGAAAAAGTTTCAAAGTTTTAATGTTTACAAAGGCTCAAGACCCCAGAGGTTCACATAAAGAATCAACTTCCAAATGTTATTATCTCCTTTTACTAAAACACTATCTAACTTGAGTTCAAATGCTCGTAGATGTTCTGTTTGCCTTATACTAATTGATTAATTATTCCATAATTTTGCAACTATTTGAATGCAATTTCCTTTAATGTTTGTATTATAGTTTTCTGTCCTCAGAAGTAAGCTATTGTTTCTTGTAATGCTTTCATGTCCCATTAGTTGCACCCCTTCATTATTCTTACAGTTTCATTTCTACTTATTTTATATTCCCATATTATGTCACCTCCGGAAAGTCTGTATTCCACAGCATGCATATTTAATTCCATCAGTCTTTCCCTATACAGTTCATTCTTACTTTTTCTGACTCATTTTAAGTAATAAGTATAAACTTTCTCCATCCTTATTAAATCTTCCCTTGAGTATATATATATATATATATATATATATATATATATATATATATATATATATAAAACAGTACCATCTTCAAACAGTGGCAAAAAAAAAACATTGCTTATATTTTGGTAAATCTATTTTGTTACTTGGTACAATTTTCTTAGTATTGTTCTTATTATAGTGAAATGCTTTCTAATTCATTTATATACATGCTGATCAAATTTTATTTGTTCACGTTCTCTCCCAGATCTTTATATCATGATACCTTTGACAGTATGAGAGATTTCTTAAATACCAGGTATGTGCTTGAAACACTTGACCAGTAGAATCTAATACAGATTTGCTTACGTTTATGGAAGAAATTATTTGTATGGGAAGTTAAAATACAAGACATTTGAGGTTCCCCATTCTTTCCATTATACTTTTGGCAGTTTTTGATCTGAAAGCTCTTCATTTGTCCTATACTCAGAACTTTGTTAAGGCATGAAATCATAGAATTAGGCATATTCCTTATCATCAAGTTGTCAATTTGTCTAACATAGCTATCTCACTGAAAAAACAAAATTGTATTGATGATCTGAACTATTTCATGTTGGATGGGGTTCCTTTGACACCATTAAAGAAAGGGGCTTAGATTATGTGACCAGAATTCCTTAGTTGCTGGAGAACATGTCTTGATAAATCATTATGGGTGTTATGTAGAGTTGTAGAGTATTTTGTCAGTCTGGATATCTGAAATTTTGTTTTATGTGCTTTCACTTGATGTTTTTGTTCAAAGTTAAGAGAAATCATGATCCGGTTGCAATGGTTTAATGGATTTCCATTTTTTTGAATGATTTGATTTGCAGCTGAACCATGTTTCCATTGCTTTTTGGTTTCAACAGTATATATTTTAATTAATGTGTTTCAATGGAGTATGTTTCTATACTTAGCCAAAGATCATTGGACAATACCATATAATGTTTGAAGTACAAGTCCTTCTGGAAAGAATATCTGTATAAAATAATATAGAAGTAGTTGTGTACAGAAGCAATGCAATATCAGACATTTTACTGAAAGTATACAAAATAAAAATACTGTGATGTATAAAGTAATGTTTTTAGATAGTATAAATATTATAAAATGCTACAACTTCTCACAAGGCAAATTAGAAGAAAAAAATAATAAAAAACATGGATTAACTATGTTAATATGACATAGTATTACCAGCAATGAGCATGCAGGGGAAGTCTGATCCTTAGACTCAAAGTTTTAGGTAAATATTAGGTTTGCAGGGCTTGTGGCCACAGCTGTGGGATCACTGCACTGCTAGGACCATATGTCTCACTCTCTCTTAACACAAGAAATCTTGACAAAACCAGAAATAATTGATGGACAAAGGCCCAAAAATAGGAACAGATTTTAAACATTGATCCAGTAAACTTAGATAGTTGCCTGAATAACAAATGTTGCATTAGTATGCATTTTCTGAAGGTTATGAAGTCAGAAACCTAAATGAATGTCATTATTTAGTGAGCAATACTTAATTATTTGCCTTAAAAATGCAAATTTTATGAGGAACAGACCAATACTATAAGGCTATGCCAATACAAACTGCCCTTATAACTTCAGGGTTCAGTCAGATCACCATATTCAAGAGGACACAGCGGTCACAGAGACAAGGTTCAAGGGTGCAGAGAACACCCTGGCAATGCAAGGCTACAATGCTTTCCAGTTTCAGACCTCAAAATGAGCATGAAAGACCCAAAGGTGGAGGTGTATCCATCTTCATTAAGGCCAAGTACACCTCAAGACTGTTCAAACACTATGACTCTCTTCAACTAATCCATGTTCGATTAACTACAAGCAAAGTATTGTACCACATCATTACTAGTTATAGGTCTCTCAACATGAACCAAGAAAAGCATACCATCTACCTGGACTTACTGGAGTCGCTCTCCATATAGCCCAACACCTTAGTCATGGCAGATTTCAACTATCCCTCCATCGACTGGAAAACAGACGAGCACAAACATGCTTGCCCAGAGGTTCCTGGAAGTTGTCAATACTAATTTGCTGGAACAGAGAGTCTGCACTCTCTGAAAGGGCTCAAATGTCCCAGACATTGTACTTGCCAACACTTGGGTTGTCAATGCACTCCCATCTGTGTGATGCCCTCCCTCGTAAGGTTGGGCCATTAATCAGTCTCATTCGAAGTAACTATTGGACCTGACACCCCCACAGGTGCAAAAAAAAAAAACTAAAAAATCTTTTTCAAAGCAAATTACAGCCTACTAAATGATGGTAAAAAAAGTTTTATACCCCCCGCAATCACAGACATCAAAGACTCCTAGGCATAGGTGTATGCAAATACCCTGTATAAACACATTAACAACTGTATAGACTTGGTTGTATCTGACCAGATCAAAACCAGGTCCTCCCGAAAAAACAAGCCACCCTAGTGGACCTCAAGTATAAACAGGTTATATAACAACAGGAAGAAACTGATGTCTAAGAGCAAGAGGAAACTAACTCAACAGAGGAAGAATTCCCTCCAAAGCTTGAACAAGCATATCAGAAATCTTGTAAAGTCCTCTAAAGAGAAATACGAAGCTAAAATAGCATGCCTAGCCAAGGATAATCAGAAGGCATTCTTTAACTATGTCTGAAATCTAAAACAGAATGCCCAGCTATGTGCCAAACTGGTGATAGTGGATGGCATCACTCATACTATATACCGGGGGAAATTGCTAACCTGCTAGATGACAGATTTGGAGCAACTCCCCCCCCCACCCCGTGCCCACCAGCCATACCCCAAAGTATACCTGACACAAGTCCTCTGCCTAGTATCTCTAGAGCTCAGCTAATATCTGTGCTCTCCATGGCCAAAAACATAGCCTCAATGGGACCAGGTAACATTCCAGTTTGCTTACTAAGCAATCTAAAACAAGACCTAGCAGATCCACTTAGCATTCTTTTTAACCATAGCCTGAGAATTAGCTTTGTTCCAGCAGAGTGGAGAACCACAACAGTAATCCCCATGCACAAAGAAGGGCCATCAACTGACCCTGGGAACTACACATCCATAAGTCTAACCAGCCTCGACTGCAAGGCCATGGAAAGAGTCATCATGGACCTTATCAACAAGGGCATAGGCAACCTTCAAACCCTAGACCCAACCCAGTTTGGCTTTGTTAAGGGTAGATCATGCTTATTTAACATAGTAGACTTCTTCGAGAAAGTCACCAAAACCCTGGACAGTGCATACCACGTTTCTTGACCTAACCTAGGCTTTTGACACAACTCCCATTCAGGTATCATTGAGAAACTCTCCCAGCTGGGGATCAAACCTTATGTCATTAGATGAGTAGCCAAATGGCTGACCGACAGAACTCATACTGTTAAAGTTGGTGACTTCACCTATAGCAGTAGACCTGTCACCAGTGGCATACCACAAGGATCTGTGCTGGGCCCTTCAGTGTTTGGAATCTAGTTCTCAAAAGTCCAGGCTAAAGTAGCTGGCCTTTGGCTTACAAAGTTCACTGGTGAATGCAAATTGGGTGCAATCATTGAGTCCCCCAATGATGTTAACATATTACAGAAGGCAAATTACTGGTGCCAAGTCATGGTCTAAAACTAAACACAAAACATGCATTAATATCCCCTTTAGCAAAGCAGAATTCCCTTCTAATTACAATACTGACAGCCCCCCTAAGTTCAAACTCAAGGATCTGTGCTGGGCCCTTCAGTGTTTGGAATCTAGTTCTCAAAAGTCCAGGCTAAAGTAGCTGGCCTTTGGCTTACAAAGTTCACTGGTGAATGCAAATTGGGTGCAATCATTGAGTCCCCCAATGATGTTAACATATTACAGAAGGCAAATTACTGGTGCCAAGTCATGGTCTAAAACTAAACACAAAAAATGCATTAATATCCCCTTTAGCAAAGCAGAATTCCCTGCTAATTACAATACTGACAGCCCCCCCTAAGTTCAAACTCAATGTTGTGAGATCTAGAAACACAGGTTGATAGCAATCTGAACTTCAACCACCAAGTTTCCACAGTGATGAGGAAAGCCTTCTATGTTGCACTTCTCTTAGTAAGGTCATCACATCCAGGTCTAAAGATGTTATAACTCCACCGTACTTGACCCTCATTAGATCAGTAATAGGGTACAATGCTCCCTTTTACATGTACCTCACCATGCACCTGCAGCAGCTGGAGAGACCACAGAGTTTTCTCACCAAGAAAATACAGGGCCTCCAAACCATGACCCACATGGATAAGACTGAAAGCACTGTCACTGTACTCTATATCTTATAGTCTGCTGAGAGGTAACTTATATCTGGCCTACAGGGCAATCTCTAAACCTGCCCTGATGGAAATGTTGCACATCCACAAGTCAGATGGCACAAGAGTCACTCACTCTAGGGATCTTAACTTAGCCTGTGACATAAACATAACATGCTGGAGAGACAGATATATCTCACAGAGATGGCTGTTCCACTGGAATAAACCTCTAGGTCAAAGCTCCTCACTGACCCTATCCAAGCACAACCTAGATAAATGGGTGGGAGACCACAGATTCACCCCAGGGGTGGCACGCATGTCCCTGATGGACAGGGGTAGTCGGTGTTGATCATAGACTCACTCTGAGAATTATGTCCATTTAATGAAGGAAAATTAGGGAAACTTAGGATTAACATAGGCTCATAAGATCTCTAGGGCCTCTAGCCTAGTAACTTCATATGAACCTATGAACTACAGCTCTGCTGTGAGTGGCAAAGTACAATAGGAGTAACATACACAACAGCTGTGCTGTACACAATACAGCACTAATGATTGTTGAAAATACAGCTGTCCTGTGTTCAGTAGGATAGCCAACTGTGTCAGGAAATGTGTATATTTTACTGAGTGCATATAAGTGGAGTTGTGACATGCTAATTTCCATTTATAACCACAGGAAAGAAAATACAATACTTTTAAATGAACACTGAGAAACAGCGTTTGGCATTGTACCATTGAATGTTAAAAAAAACATGAGACAGATTGTTAGTGAGAAAGAACAGGACAATGACTTTGACTTCAAGTTCACTCTGCAAGACATTCCCTTTCATTAATATTAAGGGAACATTTTCTTACTGGACATCACATTACTTTGAAGATTTACTCACGTATATATTGCTTGCTTTGAGCTTTGCTTATTTGCATATATGTTACTTTGATTTAGCTGGCTCAAGACGAGCATCTTTGTGACTCAAGAACTGTTTGTGTTGTACACATGCACATAGGGAATCCAACACAAAATTATATATGGAAGCACTACTTTTTAGTGTCACAATGGCTACATTAGATAAAAACAACAGGATTGTACATCTTTATCACAAATATTTTTTTTTGTTTTTGTTAATGAGGCGTTCATAAATGTATAGATTGTTACTAGGCTAATGACCTGAGGGATGTTTCTAAGCCTAGCCAAGTTTTTCTGCAAGAATAGTGATGTACTGTATCCAAACAGGACATTAAGGGCCAGGCATTTATAAGCTACCACTGTCCATAAGGGACATGGGTGCCAGGTCTTGTGTACATTTTCTATTCCCCATCCACTGGTCTAGGTTGTGCTTAAATTAGGTAATACATGAACTCAGCTTCACATGGATAGGAAGCTTGTCCCATAGGAAGGGCAGTCTTTGGGATACATATCTATCTCTTCAGCATGTTCTGTTTAAGTCATAGACAAAATTCAGGTCCTTAGACCTTGCATTTCTGGTACTGTTTAACTTATGAACATGCAGGGAATTCATTAGTGTGGGGTTTGCAGATGCCTTGTAAGCCAGGCATGAATCACCCCTAAGCAATCTATAGGATACTGAGTAGAGGTAACATGCTTTAAGGTTCTCCATTTGTATTCTTTTTATATGGCACCTCTGAAGACATTCTAGTTGCTACATATGCTTGATCAGGTATGTGCCGAAAGGAGCATTGCACTCTATTATTGGTCTGATAAGGACAGAGTACAGTGGGAACTTGCTATGTTACTTTTGTATGACCATGGTGGGACTCAGACCTACAATCTTCTGATCCCAAGTCAGATGCTTTATCCATTAGGGCACATGGTCAACTTATGTCATGTTATGGTAAATTACATTCTTGTAGAATGCACAAGTTTTTTGTTTAATCTCAATGACATTACTGTGCTGTATTCCAAGATGAAATGCATATTACATATATTGCCCTCTGGGTATCACGGAGCACACATGTACATTAACAGTAAGATACAGATGGACCTCATAAGTATATATTGGCAGTCCCTTAGAAGAAGCTAAGGTACTATGAAATACTGTATCTTGACTACACACTTAAGCAGGTAGCTTGAACATTTTGAGAAATGGGGGGGTTGTCAAAAAGCAATAGAGATTTATATTCCTTACAAAAAGGTATGAAATTGAAAAACTGCCATACTACTGTTTTTTTGTTTTTAATTATGAATATCTCCCTAAAGTAGTACTTGTCTATTGCAACATACTCTGCTGCTCAAATATCTGTGTTCACAAGTGCACCAACTTTGTTCAGTATCTCTGTGAAGTAAGTCTTCGGTAACCTCTAATGCTAAGCATTTATTTTTAATTATCCCAGTGGAAATGTAAACATTTCATTACATGAGTAGAACAAACTAGCAGTAAATGCATCTCAGAGTGTTGCATCTTTTTTATGACTATAAAGTAACATTGCAGAGATTTGGGGGGAACTAAATGAGATGACACAATGAGCATGGGAAGAATCATGCACAGGTAACACATGGAAGGGGGCTGTGTACGTGTGGAGCAAGTGATAAAGAACATTAAACAAGTGCTTCTGTGTAACTAAAGGTTAATCCATTTTTTAATGGAGAGCACATTATATTCTGTAATTTGCTGTATAAACAATCCAATTTAGTGTAGAACAAGCACTTTTGCCCAGGGACTAATTACTGAAAATATATGTAGCAGCAATTTGTGTAGTGTGATTTATATGCAGAAAAGATTTCTATGATGCAATACTTAACTACTACTGCAACAAAGAGAATTTATTTTTTTTTCATATGCATGCATAATAGAAGTGACTGTTGATCGATATGAACATTTACTCATACACTAACAGTTACCTAAGAAGGCATAAGCATTTTGCATGGAATGAAAAATTAATGGTGGTATAGGGAAATAATTTATTCAAAATGACTTTCTGCGTAAAGACAATTTGTCTAAAGAAAATGCCAGTGATTATGCTTAATAACAAAGTTAATTATTAACTTTAATAGGAAGCAATTTATGCATGGTGAGTTTGAACATAACAATATATACAGTGATTTTTTTTTTAAACGGGTCTTTATTTTAACATAGAAAATGACTTAATATTTTAAAGAATGAACATCACATACTAGAATCCTAATTAGGACATTATTGCCTGCAGTTTTGATTTAAAAACAAAAAAGAGAATACTATATAAATAGCAGTTATTGACATGGTACAAACATCACCAATATAGGTAAAAGGAAAAACAAAATATTTCTGACACTTTTTAAATGACTTTTTCTATAAACGTTAAGTTTACTTGTATTCTAATATATACAGTTTATGAAGACACACACACACACACACACACACACACACACACACACACACACACACACACACACTCACTAGCTATCTATCTATATATATATATATATATATATATATATATATATATATATATATATATATATATACATATATATTAAGAAAGCAATCAGTACAAAATAACTGTATACAAAAAGTGCTAGTTGCTTATTCTAGCCTTTATTTGTACTACACACATTATTAATAAGGATTATCCCATGATTTAGAAATAAATTGCAGTACTTTTTGATAACCTTATCTTCTTTTTCTCTTTGGCCTTTGCAGACCTTCAACAATTAACTCACAAATTAATTTTATATGTCCAATACTCTAGTAGCATCTTCCAAAATATAAAAGTAATTAAAAAGGCTATCACCACTACTTGTCTAAACCAGCTCTGTATGTTTGCCTCATAATATCCAAACATGCAACATCTTTTATTGCTGGGACAGCTTATCTGGAAGCCCAGTCAACATTATGAAAAATCTTACTCAAGAAGGCCGTAACAGAAATTTCCACATTATGAGAAAGAACTCAGGTTTTTCAGAAAGACATACCCAACATAACTATTGATACAGCCATCCTGTTTTGCAATGCTTACTTGGAGAGGGCTGCCATATGTGAAGAACCTTAGCTACTGAACCTTGCCCATTGATTTAATATACCAGACAAACTGTCTCCTGAGGTTTTTGTTTCTAACTTTACTTTACTTCTTTTTGTTTTTCAGATCATGAAAAGATCCAGTGAGTTATGACCATGTTTATGTATACAGTTGATATTTTAATATTTTCAGTTTTTTCTTCACGGTTCAGACTTCTGACAAAGCTCCACTTCTCTCACTTACTAGTGATTCTTCTGAGATACCACTTTCTGATTAAATACAAATGCTACCTTGAGTTACAAATACTACCATCAAGGTGCAAAAGGATCTTCTTCACTTAACTGTAGGGTTAAATACATCCATCCATCCTCAACCACTTTTCCCATATTGCACATGGGGTTGGGGTGTCACTTCAACAGTAATAATCATCTCATCGAGCCATAGAAATTTCTGAATTTTCATCTTATACACCAATCCAGAATACAATGTCTCTTTTAACCCACAGTGATCAATGACCAAAATTCTCAGTCACAAAAATACGTTAGTTGAACTCCATAGCCTGTCCAATTTACCTATCTTACCTTTTTGTCTATGCAGTATACCTAATTGTACAACACCAGTCATTAAATACCCCTGGATCCCATATTATATTTTATAAGCATATACAATACCTACCATGTATATTGGAAAGCAAAGTAAATTCTAGCACAAACCAGAATGATTTTGGTTTTGCTCTAGCTCTTAAAATTGTCATGTAAATACAGCCTTTAAATAATTAGATGGGATATTTCTAAACCACCTTGACTGAAAGGGACTTTTAGCTTTTCCTACTTCTAAGCAGGTGATATTCCACAGAAAATCAAACTTTTTTTTTTAATTCTATAACTTATTTGCTAACACTATCTGAGGAAGTTGGCATAATAAAAAGTTAGTCATACCGTTATCTTAATTGCCCACAGTTTGGCAAAACAAATGGAATTTTCATTGCTTCAAGTTCTTTAACATATCATTAATTTCTGTGCAAAAGTCTGTCTGTATTCATAAATGCAATTGTACTTGCATTTGCACACAGTGTAACATTCAAATAAACCTACTCAGGAATTTGATAAACTTGGTGTAGAGTTTACATGCTAGATCGATGAGCAACAGAACTAATCGCATATTCATGCTGCTCATCCCGCTTACGCATATACAAGCACAGTTTTGTGGCCAGCAGCAGTGCTGCTGCTACACAGCCATGCAGAGCAACACAACCACAGAAACATGAAGCATTCAATTGTGCCTACGAAAAAATCTACTTTGCGAGATTGCTCGAACAGCCATAATGACTACCAAGGTTGAAAATTCTGCTATCTCATCAGTAGTAACACAGTAAAAATATAACTGTATTGAGTGCAATGTATATTACAACAATTATTTGCAGAATGAAATAAGTGGGGATGGCAAGGGCAAATACAAGGAAATATACACTAGGTAGGGAAAGGGTGCTGAGAAAATGAGCACAGACATGAATGACAGGAATGAAGAAAGAAGAAGAGGGCATGATAAATATGGAAATGTCCCCGAGAAAGGATACATCAATGTATGTACACTTCAAAGACAAGTCAGTGGCATAACATTAAGCACATATGTAGATAGCACAGTATGTACTGCTGTTTGCACCTCTTGCACAATTATAATGATATAAATACACATAACAGTTTATATGTAATGGTCACACATGGTTACATGTCAATGAAGGTGAATGGTTGTGACATGATCACTGGAGAGGACACTTAGCAAAGATGGTATATACAATGGGGGGTATGTGCCTACTCTAAAGATCTGTGAAATGGCTTACTTCAATATTACTGACATGTCACTATGGCTCTCAAACAATCATGGTCACATAGCAACAGACTCCTGGATAGATGTAAAAAAAAACAAGCACAATCATGGCCACTTTTAAAATATTACAACCATTAATCTGCAGCATTGACAGCACATGTGATCATTTATTACACATGTTCTGCAGGAACAGACATGTAAAACTGTAATGTTTGTTAATATTTTATAAAGGGAATTTACCACCCCTTCCCAAAAAGTGTCCACTTCTTGGAGGGGTTAAGATGGACAGTGTTAAATCTGGATTTGAAATCAGGAGTAATTTAGGCCAGTTGAGAGGTTTGCATGACACATAAGCCACAATCCCCTCCTGCAAGAATTAAACTCATGCCATCAATGTTGTCCCTGACCTGTGTATTTAATGGGTGCAACACTGAAAAATGTATGACACAAGCACCTTATAGAACACCATGAAGGGAAGTCTGCACTGTCAACTCCTGATGGGTATGCATCCCAGAGAATAGGTCTGTGTGGCCTACCAGATGTGTGGGAGCTCACTGTGCCAAATGTGACACACTTCACTAAAGCATCCCTGCCTAATATAGGTACTGGCCATATGGATAACAACACATACAGACACCACATTATTATGAGCAGACTACAGCTACAAACCTAACCTGGGTATTGCATGCACCTGCCACGTGCAATGGGGCTGAGTATTGTCTGAAGCATCTGCAACTGATGTGTGAATTAAGAAGTAATCAGTTATAATTAATAGTACAGCAGTATGTGGGACTGATGGCAATGAATCAACTATGCTCATGTGCACAGAAATGACAGATATGAAAAGTCACGTGTCAAGGATCAAGGAAGCTGTCACTGTAATATTGTACACATAACAAACAATAACTGGAGCACACTATATAAGACCCCATCAAACTCAACATATTTGCCACATGATCAATGTCCCCCTGACTTTGCTAGTGAAAATGGTATACTGCCATGAAATCTTAACATATAGCCATATGTGTTCATATAAGCTATTAAGTGGTAATACTGATGTGATATAGTGGTATTTCCATGACACAGTACAGTCACACTATAGCTGTACCTATGCTACAGTTGGACTTCAAGCTGTATATCACCTTTAAATAAAACCTTGGGTGTGAATCACATGTGACACAGTGGAACTATTAACACAGTCGTACAACTGAACTTGTTTCACAGCATTGCATCAGTTTTGAATCATAAGTTATATGTTTATTATTGGAAATGTGTGGATGAGGACCCTGTCTCTGTAACCGTATATGTACATATTGCAATTGAGGTGGATGTGGTTCATGCAGACCAGTTAATGACACAAATGTTGACAGTCACATAATGCTGCTGGGGAACATAAATATAATCCTTGTGAATAGTAACACAATACTGCATACAATGAATTTGGCTAGGTTGTAAGTGAATCTGAAAATGTCATATGTTTTTGTGTATAACAGCATTACAACATGTTGATGAACCCAGGTGTATGTGCCCATGTAATAACTATGATGTAATATTGCTATATGTCAGATAACGTGGCTAGATGCTAGGTCTATACATGCACCCCTATGCCATACTGCAGCTGTCACTGTGATAATTGAAAGAGAAATGTGTAGAATGAGGATATACTCCACTATCATAACACATGCCTTAGTAAGGCAACAATACACATAGGATCCTTTCATGTTTCCAGTCCTCAGGAGGCATATTACTACAGCTGTTATGGAGGGGAAATGTAACCAGATAGCAACAATGGGCATCAATATAGTAGCTTAGTTCACATACTGGAATATACTGTTGTAGGCTACAGTACATCCACATCTCAACACTGTACATGTGGATGACAACAACATTGATATGTGTAATGTTCATAAGGTCATAGGTCATTAGTAGGGTAATGGCCAAGAGAAAATTCAGTCCTAGCCATTATTATCCCATTTAAACCTAAATGCTACATCTAGGTCAGCGAAGATAGTAACTGTATGTGTGACTATGTGTTTGATTTTATTACAAACTGCCTCTGACCACTTGAGAAAGGGGCATCACTCCATGAGTGAATTAGCAATCAGATATCCATTGGTCAGGAGATGGCTTGTAAAGGGTAATGGAGAGGCTCTACTTTACAATATGTGTATGTATCATAACAGATGATGAAATTCTCAATGTTTTGCAGAAAGGATGTTATTTGGACAGAGGGAAAATGTTGATGTTGGATTCAAGGAGCTATGTAAAAATTTCTCCTGAGTAGGATTCAGATTAGAAGGGATTCAAAACATCATACTGCAATATACTGCCAACCCCCCCAACACAAACACACACACACACACACACACACACACACACACACACACACACACACACACACACACACACACACACACACACACACACACACACACATACCAGTTGACTGTTGTCAGATTAAATCACCATACCCATGTAGGTATACAGACTGCATTCCATACAGTGTTTGAGGACAGCCACTGCAGAAGTCTGAATTTAACAGTGTCTGGGCACACTTTATGTAGAGATTATCACTGTATGCTAAGAATATGTTGGTAGGATGGTTTGATGTAACTGTGGACTCATATCCATTGTAAAATTGTCTCCAGACTGAGGAATTAACACACACACACACACACACACACACACACACACACACACACACACACACACACACACACACACAGTCAAGTTGCCTTATGTGAGATTAGAACCCCTACCTATCTAATGATAGAAGCTAGAGAACACACTACTTAATGCTGTATGAAACTGCTGTATGAAATTGGTGTGGAGTAATGCAGCAGTGTAAAAGTATCTTCTGAATGCTACTTTGAGTGAGGGTGGCAGGACCTAGACTCATGTTCTGATGACTACATACACACATACTAGTTGACT
Source organism: Protopterus annectens (assembly GCF_019279795.1). Classification (NCBI taxonomy): domain Eukaryota; kingdom Metazoa; phylum Chordata; order Ceratodontiformes; family Protopteridae; genus Protopterus; species Protopterus annectens. Next base: position 514,468,621 of record NC_056737.1, on the reverse strand, counting down.
GCTATGAGACTGAAACCACTACCTGTCTAATTACACAAGCTAGAGATCACAATAGTTAATGCTCATGCCACTGCAGAAGTCTAACTTTATTACTATCAGAGAGCACTTTATAGTGTACAGCTAGTAGCTGTAGCATAATCCAGATACATATTTGCTGCATCTGGGTTTGTTTGCAGTGGCTGTTGTATTCAGGGCACATTTTCCAAGCTATCTTTGTTTGGAAGGGGCCCTTCTGCCCCCTTGTGAGAGACATGTGCAGATTGGAACCTGTCTGGTGAAGAGTGATTGGTCTAGGCCTCGGAGTAAGCAGTCGCATTGGTTCTTATGAATTTTTTAAAAGTTATTTTAAGTGTTTAGCTTCTAAAGCAATAAGTGAGAAGGTCACTGAAAAACCAATCAGTAAATCAAAATGAAAACTCCAGCAAAGCTTGAACTTCCACTTAGTGACCTCCCAAACCTCTTGCATAAGAGGCACGTGGTATATATGCAAATGACCCTTATGAACATCAGGTGTTTCAGCTGATCGGCAATTCTACATAGCACACTTGATTGGCAAAGACATCACCTCTAGTGCAAAGGAGGTTATAACCCCTCTATACTCCTCATAAATCAGGCCCATAATTAAGTATAACATCCCTTTCAGCGTGTAATGTACAAATCACCTGCAGCAGTTGGAGAGACTTCAGAGATTTCTAACTAAGAAGGTCAAGGGACTCCAGCACATGCCATGCATAGATCGACTAAAGTCCCTGTCACTATACTCAACATCATACAAATGTCTTAGGGGACACTTATGCCTGGCTTACAGAGCAATTTCCGACCCAAACCTAATGAATTTTGCTGCACATCCATAAATCAAACAGGACTACAGCTACCCATTTCAGGGACCTAAATATGGCCTGCAACTTGCAAAGAATGTGCTGGAGGGACAGATTTGTCTCCCAGTGACTGCCATGTCTTTGGAATAGGCTGCCAATTCATGTGAAGCAGAGCACCTCTATGACACTGTTCAAAAATAACCTGGATGAGTGGATGGGTCACTTTCAATTCTTACCAGGGATAGTGCCCACAACCCTCCTGGACATGGACAGTCTTTACTAAATACAGTCCTTGTAATTGACTAGAGCATCTATGGCATTACATTGGGATGAAACAGCTAGGCTTGAAATGACCTATGGTTCAATAGCCTAGTAACCTCCTGTGATCCTATGATCCTATGATCATAGTGTCACAGGTAATATATACTGTTATGAGACTTGTTTGCAAAGCCAGGACTTGTGATTTGATTGCATAAGTGCAATTTGCAAAAGTACATATAAATGCATCACGGCAACCTAGGTGAAATAAGCTGTCATGAGTGCATATTGCTGAAGTGAGACAGACATGCACCTCTTTTTCGGGATATTGTGTAGATGACACATACACTCACACACAAATGCACACTTTCGAAATAGCAGTGCTCCAATGATAGGGTTATGTGTCTTCATAATCAGATGAAGGTATGTCCACATTAATACGTTGCTAACAATATCAATGTGATGTGATCACAGATGACCAATGTCCAGTGTCAATATAAACCCATACCAAATATAACAGTACAGTTACATTCTGCAATTTTGGAGTTTGACAATGGCATAAATCCTGATATGGCATTTGCAAGTACAGGGCACACATGAATATCAGAACATATGTGCCCAGTGAAGCACACTTGTCACTATCCATCTCTTGTGTTTATGAATGCATTTCCATGTATTGGAGGATTACAGCCCAGTAACCAGAGTTAGATATGCTAAACACCTCCTCACAAAGTGCATCGCTGAGAAGCTGATTTGTGCAGATAGCAAAGTATTAGGGCATGCGTGATTTGAATTTCAGGAATTCAACTTGGACTTGTGAAGTAGCAGTGTTCACTGGTGCTAATTGTCAAACTACACTCAAATAGGGACATACCGTTACTGACCTGATTTGGGTTAACTGCATAGGGTGTAAGATAAATGAGCTCCTGGTTAGAGCACGTGAACCATGGTTCAAATCCAGATGATTCTCTCTGTTTTTTTTTTTTTTTACAAATGTTGTCAGGATGTCCTTATGTCATTAGCTAAGTAAATGTGATCAGGACTGCAAATGTGACTATCAATGACAATACTAAAGTATGTTTCCTCCACAAATTTTATCAGTAATGACTATCTCAATACAGTTCTACAGCTAGTAGCTGTTTCGCAGACCTCACTGCAAATCACACGTTAATTGTGTGCACAGCTTGCTACAAATGACAAAGGGTGGTAAATCTTTTGAAATACTTAACATGACTCAACAGCTACATTAACTATTTGTGCAGGGCCAGATATCCCTAAAAGTGTGTGCAGTGTGCTTCTTTCCAGTAAAGACAGTTTCCATATCATATTAGATTAACATTTCATCCATCATCACCTTACTATGACACAAAGGGAATCCAACAGCAGATTTTGAAACCTTGCACACTACCAGACCACTGATCACCTATTGAATCAAGGCAATATGTTTGTATTATCCATCATGACAGTATGCAGAAAACATGAGATGACCTTTACATCCATCAGCCTAATAAATACAAACAAGTAAAGAGGGGTGGGAGTGAAGGTTTGAATACAAGGAGAGATGGGCATACACATACCAATGTTTTGTGTAATGGAACATTCATAGACATGTTTTTGGTGTGTTCTCATTATTAAAATGCAATGCTCTGTGGCATGAAATGAGTGATATAGGGATAAAGAAGGGTTAGGAGAAGGACAACAGGTTTATGACAAGCAAAAAGAGGTTGGATAAATATGTCATAGTTGTGGGGATGGATGTCAATCTAAATATTGTTTTTTTGGCTGGTATCCAATATATCTCCATGAGGACTCATAACTTTAGCAAATGTTAAGATGTCATGACTAACATATCTTCTTCTCCTGGTTAGGGGTTCACCACAGCAGATCATCTGTCTGCTCATGATTGGCAGTGGAGCTGTATGGTGTCAAGTTGCCAGCCCAGCACCCAACCTTCCACAGAAGACACACACACACACACACACCTAGGGCCAATTTAGAGTGTCCAATCCACCTACAGCATGTCTTTAGGATGTGGGAGGAAACCAGAGCACACGGAGAAAACCCATGCGACCACAGGGAGGACATGCAGACTCTGCATAGAAGGCACCCCAGCCAAGGATCAAACCAGATAACCTCTTGCTGTGAGATAGCAACACTAACTGCTGCACCACCGCAGTCACCCATGTGGTGACTAACATATAATAGACATATAACATCACACAAAGAAATGATGTGAGATGCATCTGGAATAGAACCCTTGATGCTATGGGCACGAAATAAAAAAAAAATCTTCAGTCAAGTAGTTTATGTCAATACTCCACACTGGAAGTTACACTTTGTTATATCCAGCAGTGTAAGAACTGTCAGTGCAACTGTAGTGCCTTTACTCTGCCATAACTCTGTATTCCTATAGCACAGCATGTTTAAGCATTTTTGTATGATGATAACCAGACTGGTATGACAAAAGGCAAAAACTCAACAGGTTTTGCCATAGGATGTGATCAGCCATTCACTGCCTCTTGGCATGGGTGCATCATACCAAACTCTCCGCAAATGCAGGGGACAAAAAGTGAAGACTTTTTTGTGGACTATTTCTGGCCATGTTTGTTGTGTGTGTTTCTATTTTTTGACCAGATTAAGCATGTGAAAATGGGGTTGATAAGAAAGTGATGAAATGGGGGAGGGCAAGCAGAGGGAAGAACAAAGGGGAAGCAATAAAGGAATTTGCAGGAGGGAATTAGGAAAGAACCATAGATATCTCATTCTTCAACACATTAATGTGAACATGTAGACAAAATTGGATGAATTTTGACTGTCATCACAAGACAGATGGGTGACAACAATGCAATGATACTGTATACCCAATTGGACCAAATCAAGTGTGTTGGGAAGACAAAGATGCAATGTGGAGAGCTATGTATGAGACAATTTTTTTTTTGTGGGATAGGTGCCCATTTTTTTTTTTTACATTTCAAAAAGAGAGGAATGTTGGAAAGGGACATATGAATGTGAAGATTAGATAGGTAGGGTAGATGAGGAAGCAGATGCAGACAAACAGGACAAGCAAAACAGACACAGTGATGGAGATGGACACAAACAGTTGGGGGACACCATGATTAGGGATAGGTATAGGACATCAGAGGCACATGCCCTTCAAGTGTGGGAGCAGTGACTATCTAGTCATCACCCTCAGAACTGTCATTACTGTTCTTTCCCTCAGTTCCCTGTGATACTGCTTGACATGGGAATCTCTCTTCTATTTAATGAGCAGCCTTTCCAGGCAGCTGATGCGGCCACCAAGGCCAGTTTCTGTTAGCTCATGCACCATCCCTGGCAGCTCCTGGTGGATGACATAATCATCACCTCCACCAATACTCCCACAGTGTAGCACTGCACTAGCAGCTAGGACAATGTTATGTGATGTGGATGGTCAAGGTAGTGCAGGGGCTGTGGAGGCAGTACTGCCAAATTGCATCCCACAGTGATGGGTATTGGTGTGGCAGCCAGTAGAGGGTTAGCAGGCTGAGCCACAGTGGTTGGCTCACCTCCCTATGCTGAAATGCATTTGGTTTGTTCACAGAAATGTATGACATCAGAATGGTGTCATTCCAGGTAACCCACAAAAAAAAAAAAAAAAAAGAGAGAGAGAGAGAGGTAAGGGGTGGGGTGACACAAAAAAGAGAACAGATTATTACAACTATGAAATGTCACAGTCATACTTTACTGCAATAGATATCCTTTTCTTATTATAGTATGGAGCTTTCACAGTCCCAGAAATGATTGTGAATTGTTACAAGCAATCCTTGGAATATGCACATATTCTATATATGCCAGTATTGCTGCATTTTAAATGTAAAAATAATATTTGCTGAATGTAAATTTATAGGTTATTTGTGGGAATTTAACCCACATAATCTGAATACATTATTACAATTTCCTAATACAATTACCATAATCTACAGAAGAAAGTATGCATGCTTGCTGTTGCAGTTAAAATAGACATGCTGAACTTGATACTGATCTATGAAATCACAATATATTTAGTACAGTCAGGGTCAGTTGTGGATCAGACATACCCCTTGCTGCTCTGAGTCCCTCCAGCCTCTCAGCATATGCCTTCCTGTCCACTGAGATTTCCTCTGCAGCTGTAAAATAGAGAATGAGAGAAGAAGAAACATGAAAGCATTATTGCTTGTCAACAGCATTACATATCATTTCAAGTTATTTGATCTGTATACTTACACAACTGAGGGGTGTCAGCAGTTCAAAACTCATCCAGGTAATGGTCAAGTTTTGCCTGATTGCACCTCTTAAGGTCACTGCAGTGGTGCCTACTGTGCTCCCCAATGCGTCATATGCCAGCAGTACTAGAGACAGCATTGGCTAGGCTGTTCCAAGCCTCAGCCTTGCATTGAGACCTGATATAGTTTCCCTGCAGAAGCAGCATATGGCTGTAGTGCTTCTTGAGGAGTGCAACAAATATTTTTGACTCCTCCACATCTCACCTCTATGCCTTGAATTTGCACCATCCTTCCCATCTCCTGCCATGTCTGCATAGGTCCTCCAACAACAGTTGCAATGGTTTCCCTGCCAATTTGTGATATCGTATTTTACGACCAGTAAGCAAACACACACGACCATACCAACTACATTTGCATGATGTTAAGCAAAAAGAAGCATTGCCAAAAAAGAGGAAGGGGGTTTATGAAGCAGCAATGATAATGTGACAATTGGTATTGATTTATGCCATGTGTGCTGCTATACCTGGTCACATTTTTTCCACTGGTCAATATTGAAATGCAAATTCACTTGTCTTTTAAGCCATGGCTTTAGAGTTAACAGTAATCTATGCAGTGTGGGATTCAAACCTCTATATAAAAGAGAATGCATATAGTTTCATGGATCTACCACAAATTATTGAATACTCACCTTATCGAATGCCATTTAATCGAGCCTCACTTCATTGACTGTCATTCTGTCAAACTCCCGGAGCTGCAAAAAGGAAACCTGGAAAATTAAATAGTTGTCCACCATGATGAACTTTGCTTTTACTTAACTGTAATGTGATCTTGGAGTTGGTATATTTATTTGGGGGGGGGGGTGGAGTTTTTGTTTCTGTTTGTTATTTTCTCCTGGTGGCTGAGTGGTTCCTTTCCTGGGGTTTCTTTTCACAGGTACAGCAGTTCTATATAATATCAGTTGAAGTGACATTCAATGAAATGGCATTTGATAAGGTGAGTATTTGACAATTTGCGGTAAACCCATTTCCACATTAGTGATTATTACTTATTATCACAGAAGAAGGCTTTGTCAACCATGGTTATTACAGATATATAGCTTAAAGAGTGACTGGTTCTGTACTTCAAGTAAGCCTGCATGTGTGTAACATTAAAAGGTCCTGGCTTATGCATTATCTGGTGTGATGCAGGACTAATGTCTGACAATATACTAGAAATGGGTAGACTTGCATGACTTTAGTAATAGAGTTTGGAGTTATGATGCATACCTCACAATACATTCTGTTTTGCAGTTATAATTGGGTTAGAAGAGGGTTGTAGATAATTGTCAGTAAACTATTGTGTCCATCAGAGATATGCAACTGCATTTTTATGACATAATCATCACTGTCATCCTAAACCAGTTACACACATAATACATATGATACTTACAACAGTATGTGTATGCAAACAGTAATCATACCTTTCATTAAAAACAACCAGGTATACATAACTATTGTTATGTAGTATTACTTTTATAATCAAAGTTTTGTGAAAAAATTACAGTGGGATACCCTTACTAAAAAGTGGAATGTGCTGAGTTTGAACCCTGGTTCCTTTATGTTCTAAGCATGAATTCACTGCACTTACACTTGGTGCCAAAGGGAAAGCTAGGAAGCCACTACATTTTCCACACTTAGTACTGTCCAGAGTGTTGATGGCTGCGCATCACCCCTGAACTTGTTTGTCTGAAGGAAGGTGAACCAAATTAAATTTATCACTTTTTTCCTTAAGTAGTGAACCATGTTTGCTCACAGGTGGAATTTCTACAGTCATTACCATCTATGCTGCAGACCACTACACAATGTCGCTAAGCATGTTTGCACTTTGTAAGGTGACTGAAATTAAATTTTTTACTTTTTCCTTAAGGAGATAACCCAAGGCAACATCAACAGCAGTAGTGGGCACAGTTTAAAATTGACTGCCATTCCTAATTTGCATTCTTGCGTATTTGGCAATGCTGTCATCCAGTTAGCAATGACATAACTGCATTCTTTAGTATAAGAAAGTTGACAGAATGGCAGTTTTGTAGACTTTTGCATTTGCAGCCTCTGATTACTTGTTGGAAAACATCAACCAATCTTTATGTGCCTTTCCTGGGTTTGTGCAAAGCTTTTTTTTCTGTTGGAGGGTGGAGGGGGGGCATCCACCATTCTGTTGTCCTAAATGAGAAGTGTTTGTCAAGTGCTTTATGTTGGCAATGGGTTGCACAGCTTGAATATTGTTGGAAAAAATACATTAGTTATGTGCTATTAATGGGTTTTGTCCTTCTCTGTTTGATGTCACATAGGATTATAGCACCCAAGGAACCCCCTTTTAGTGGTGCTGAGAATGAGGTCATCATCCAGGCTCTGTGGTGCCATGGAGCCTTACTACTTAAGAGAGGCTGGAGGATATGACTGTCAGAAAGGACACGTGGAAACAGATAGTCGCTGATGTCAATGCAGTTGGTGATCTTGGGTAGAATTATGATAAGGTGCGGCATCGGGCTACTGACATGATTTTATCAGCATGGAGGAGGGTGATTGCAGTTGCCCTAGAACAGCTGGTTATGGTTGTCCTTCTACTGAGCCACCACTCACACCAAATATGGAGCACCTGTCCACTGTCAGAGATCCTGACAGCTCAGAGGAGCCTTTGCACCATGTCATTGAGGTTGGTGTTGATGTGGCTGGGAGGATAAGTGTGTCCCAGGAGCAGATTCCAGGTAGGCTTACATATGGCGACATTATATTGTTTTGTAGATTAAAATATAATTTGTCTGCTGCTTCTTGTGATACATGTTTTATATCTGTACCTATTGATAATTCATAGTTATACAAGAGAATGGACCACTTGATATGGGGGTGGGGGGAATGGCTCAGAAAAGTTTCAGTTACAGCTATTTCTTACAGGGCATATAGCCAATTGTTTACTCACTGTCCTTGTGTTATTCACATTGTGATGATTAATAGCCATCGTTTCACTGCTTCATTTTTTCCAGGCCCACTATCCTTGCAAAATGTTCAGACATCTGCACATGATAAGCAAATGTTTATTTTCTTATTACTAAGCATTATTAAGATATATTATCAATATTTGTGTGGAGGTTGTAACACATGTCTGCATTGCTGTAGCATCTGCAATTGTGTGACCAGTGTTACTTTTTGTTCAGATATTTTGGGTTAATATTTAGGGTAGTAGTAACTTCATTTCTGTGTTATCACAGGTGATCCTGACAGTGGAAGTGTGGGACTTCTATCACCTGATGTCAAAGTATTGGTAAGCTATGATGATGATGATGATGATGATGATGGCCAAACAGAAGCACAGTTAGGGGGTGCAGAGGTTCAATCTGACACTGAGGTTGTGACTTACATATTCCCTGGAATTTCTTCAGACACAGTCAGTATGCCTACACATACCTATTCCACTGAGCCCTCAGATACTGGAAAGGTTGAGGGTGATTAGGGTAGTGTGCGTACTATGGTTTTAGTGCCGGTTTCCACATGGCAGTAGCCATGTGGACAAGATACCACATAGGAGGGCCAGCAGGAGTGCTCAGAGTAGGTCTGTTTTCTGCTCTCCACCTGATGCTGGTGTGCCATTATGTAGCACTTGATGTGTGTATAAGGCCATCATGGAGGCACAGGCACATTCCACTAGGGCCTCCGAGGACATGCTCAGGGTTTTAGATGTGGCACAAACTGACATGTGTGACTGCTTCCACCATGTGGCCAATTAAATGGATCGGATGAATGCCATATTGGGGTGGGAAGTGTCTGTGATGGAACATCTCCTGGGGAGTGGACAGGCTTCATATGGCTGTAGGGCTGCAACATGATCTGGTGTTAACCAAAGTGGCTGTGCCCAATCATGCTCTCATACACTACTTTCACTGTTCTATTAGTGGTTGAGGAGTCCACACCCAAACGTGGTAAGCCATGGGGTTGCGGACTTGGGCATAGTCATGAAGAGAGCTCATCCAGCAGACATCACTCATATTCAGGTAGTGCAACTCCTGGCAAATTCAGTTCTCATGGTTGGGGATGATGACAATAAACAAACACCTCTACCATGTACAGCTCACACTTCTGACATGTCAGGACATAGTGTTAGCACAGAACTTAGCTGTGTTCATGCAGACACTCAAAGACACATTTCACATTGAGTGCTCATATAGACACACACACATAACAGGTACATGAGGCATTTATGAGGCTTGCAGATCACTTTGTGTCATTAGTCATTTGATAATTAGTTACATTTCTGCCTGCCTTTCTTACTCACACGCACTCACCACTTCGGTGTCAGCCTTGGCTTCCTGACCCACCTCTACCCCCACCCCCACCTTGTGCAAATGATGATAACTGTGCCATCACCTTGTTTCTATTTTTTGTATTCAGGGTTATTTATTTGACATTTTTTAACCAGGTTAGTCTGACTGGGCTGCAGAGCCCTTTTTCAGCAGAGACCCAAATATCATATGTATATATTTGATGCACAGGGAGGATAGCTAACTCAGTGCTTAGGATATGTACTTTTGATGTAATATGGAATTGATTTCTGAATTATTACAGCATTTTACTGTTGTGATTCCTACCTTGAAATCTCTGATATGGCATTCACGCTTATTGCACCACTTGTGAGAATGTAGGGATAAGTAGACTTTGGACTGCTTTCTCTATACTGGGTATTTTAGATGCATGAGACATGCTAGTTGTTTAACCACATTCCGGTAATCACGGCCACACAGGTAGAAACTGCAGTCTCCAAAGCTAAGAATACAGCATCCATGGGACCAGATGACATCCCGGGCTGTGTACTACATGAACTACAAAATGAACTGACACCTCACCTAAGTGTCATGTTTAATCATAGCCTCACCTTAGGCTTCATGCCCATTGAGTGGCGCACAGCTACAGTTATCCCACTCCAAAAGGGAGGAATCCACCTTGGATCCCGGGAACTACTATCCCATCAGTCTGATGAGCCTGACCTGCAAGGCCATGGAAAGCATTATTATGGAGCTTAGAAACAAAGACATTGGCAACCTTCAAACACTGGACCCCACCCAGTTTGGGTTCATGAAGGACCAGTCTTGTCTCCTGAACCTGATTGACTTCTTTGAATCAGTCTCCAGAGCTGTGGACGAGGGTAAGATGGTCCACACAGCCTATCTGGACTTCGCCAAGGCCTTCAATGCCATCCCCCACTCTGGAATCATAAATAAACTTACTAAGCTGGGCATAAATCCTTACGTCACTCGATGGGTTGCCAACTGGCTTACTGACAGAACCCAGACTGTAAAAGTAGACAACTCCAAATCCAGCTCCTGACAAGTGAAAAAGAGGAGTATCTCAGGGTTCAGTCCTGGGACCGCTCTTGCTTCGCATCTACTTCTCTGAAGTACAGGCCAACACTAAGGGACTCTGGCTAACAAAGTTCAAAGATGACTGCAAACTGGGAGCCATTATTAAATCCCCAAATTATGTGGATATTCTACAAAAAGGCCTTACAGTAACAGATGCTTGGTGCCAGAGCCATGGGCTCAAGCTTAATGCCAAGAAATGTATAGTTATCCCCTTTGGGAAAAAACATGTACCCATGAATAACCACATAGGTGGCAGTACACTAAACACCAAAAGTGTGATGAGAGACTTAGGGACACAGGTTGACAGTTGTCTCACCTTCGATGACCACATCACCACAACAGTCAGGAAATCCTTCTATGTGGCACACCTCATCACTAATGGCTTTTCATCCAGAAAAAAGGAGGTCATTGTCCCACTGTACTCATCCCTCATTAGACCCATTATAGAGTACAGCGCCTGTTTGGTATGTACCTCACAAGACATCTGCAACAGCTGGAAAGGCCGCAGAAATACCTCACTAAAAGAATCACAGGCCTAAATCAGAAGCCCTATGATGACCATCTAAAAAAGCTCCAGCTATACTCTGTGGCATATCGTCTACTCAGAGGCGATCTCTGCTTAACATACAAGGCCATGTCAAACCCTGAGCTGTTGGACATGCTCCACTTAAAGAAATCTCAATCCCTCAGAGCCACATGCTCCAGGGATCTAAACCTTGTCATCACAATGAACAAAACATGCTGGAGGAATAGGTTCCTGACCCAGAAACTCCCCATACTCTAGAATAGACTGCCCATACATGTCAAGCAGAACGCCTCCTTGGCCCTCTTCAAAAGGAACCTTGATGGTTGTATGGGAGATAGGAAATTCATCCCGGGGGTCATGTCAGTTGCCCTGCTAGACAGGGGTCCAGGGAAGTAAATATTGTGGGAAGAAATATCCGGGGAATTGTTGGGTTAGGCTTGTATAGGCCCTAGGGCCGATAGCCTAGTACCAACCTATGAACCTATGAATATATATGTATTACAGAAATCAGTCATGTCACATATTGATGTCATTGCTGGAAAACCCACACATTCTACTTAGTTACATTTACAAGTAACAATATGTAGGTATCTGCTATTTATTCATGTTCTTACACATTTAGTTTTCTTTTACAGGTTCAGCACTTACCTTGATAGTCCTGCAGTTATAACTGTTGTCATTCGGGGCTGATTTTGTCTGATGCTAGCAATACACAGCCAATACATGGGTAAGTAAAGGTTGTGAGTGCTGCCTGACATCAAGTTTGCTTATGTATGTGCATAGGATGAAAGATTTACCCCTTAGAAATTGAGCATCTGTGCTATCCATTGCCTTTTGGTCAGGGCAAAGGCATATTGTGAATGTCTATGTCTACCTACATCTACAGCAGCTTGGGGTTCTCCCTCTGACTTCTCACAACATGTGAATTTGGTGACCATGGCAGTGGTGGTGGGACATTTACTCCTAGCCCTTGGCGCTCCTGCTACAGCTGTTTTCGCAGGATGATACTGTTTAGAGTAGCACAGACTGTGATAATTTTGGTGCAAGTACTGGGATTGTACTGCATAGCCCACCCTGATGTATCTAGGCACCAAAGCCATGACTTCAAAAGCCCAAATACACACTCTGTGATATTTCTTGTTTGAGCATGTGCCTCATTATAGCATTTATCTGTGGGTGTGTGTACATTTTTGCTGGGTGTTGTGATGATAGTAGGTACTGCCAGCCATGCCAGGAGTAGTACTAAGGCAGTAAATGTGTAACATATTTCAGCACAGCTAGCTGGAATTTTGTAAAGAATTATATGTCATTTGTGTATCAAACTGATTCATACAGATGCTTGTGTTTAAAAATGTATTTGTAAAGTTGCTTGCGTTAAAATGTATCAGCAGTGTACCCTGCTGGAAGGAAAAGAAATGTACATGCATTATTGTAACTGTTTAAATGTATACATTGTAACAGCATATACTGGGAGACAAGAGGTTAATCCACCTGATTTTGGAAAAATATTCTTGAAATTAAATTACTTTATGGGTTAAGCCATCCCACAGTTTGAAGGGAGCCACAAACGCGATGTCTGTACTAGAGAATAGGTTGTCACTCCTGTAGGAAGAGTAAAATTATTTTATGACTTCTAACAGCTGCACCACATATGAGCCATGCTCTATCCATTTGTATGGTAACACATAGGTGCTAAACCCTGACAGCTTCTGGCAGTGGGGATTGCATGGGAAGCAGATGTCAGATGGCCAGATGTATGTGATGTCATTCTGTACAGAAATAATGTTTTAATATTAGAGGAGATTGAAGTCTCAGCAGCATTCTGTATTCTGTCTTGGATCTAACAAAAATGACCACTCACCCATCTTGCCTTGCTCTATTCAGTAAGTAGGAACAGCAATTCTCTAGATCAGTTAGGAAAATATAGTGAGAACAATTAAGAAGCGTTTTTCTGTGACTGTGTGACTCTTTCTAGCTGTGTTATTTTCAATACTTCCTGTACTGAAACTCTGATGTTTACTGTAAATAGATATTTAGTATTTTCTGGTTATTTTATTATTTATTATTAAATATATTTAAACTTTTCATTGTGACTGGTCCTTTTTAGAAAATATTTAAGTTTTGAGAGTATTTGCATATCTTTATTTGGTTGTAACTCTGGCCACTCCTGAAAGCCTGGCTGCTTGGTCAATGTTACCAATTGCATTAATATTAATTTCACTCAGTATAATTGGGTACCTTTGTAAGAGCCTTAAAGTAGCTGGCAGGGTTTCTGGTGGCTGATAGCTACCTTATAGTCTGGGCAAAGTTGGTAAAGCAGGTAATCTCTGCCAGCCTTTCCCAGGTGTGTGTGTGTGTGTGTGTGTGTGTGTGTGTGTGTGTGTGTGTGTGTGTGTGTATGTGTTAGTGTGTGTGTGTGTGTGTGTGTGTGTGTGTGTGTGTGTGTGTGTGTGTGTGTGTGTGTGTATGTGTGTCAGCTGCTGAAACAGGGACACAAGAGTGGTTCACAGAGAGGGTGCTGGAGGACTTGGCTTGAAACCCTGGCTCAGGACTCAACTCTAAAGCTGTGCCAGTGGGGAGTCTTACTGGGGGTTTGGAGAGAGACAGACAGGAACCAGACCCTGGACTGAGCATGTTTCCTGTGTGCTCTTAAGGGAAACTGTTCCTGATGCAGAGAGGTCTGCACCTGGAAATACTGAGTGCATCCCGTTGTATTCCAAGTAAACGTCCCTCTCCAGTGTCATTGGTGGGGATTCATTCTACTTGATTACTTGCCCAGAGTGGGGACATTACAGGTGTCATCAGCCATGGTTTGAGTGCATACCCTGCATCCCCCAGTAAATGGCCTTGTTTGGACATCGCCCTTGGAAAACCTCTGGTAAAACTTTAAGGTGTACCAGATATGGGAGTCATAATAACTGTCAAGGTTGCTAGCACACACATTCAGGATGATTTCCCAAGTATTATGCATGACCTGGAAGTTAATGGAGTGGAACCACTTTTCTGTTTCTTCCCTGGCTAGTGCTTTGATCACAATATGCATGCAGTCTATGGCATCCAAGAGATCAGGGAAGTGTGCTACAGGTAGATCTCCTGCATAGTTCTATCCCTGTCCTTGGGAATAGAGGGGGAATGTACATTGTTACTGGCATGCTGTAGCATAGCATTCAGGAACTGGTGTAGGTTGTAACTCTGTCCTTGAGGGTAGGGGGAAATGTATATAGTCACTGGCATGCTGTAGCATAGCATTCAGGAACTGGTATAGAATCCCGGATACTGATGCCTTTCATGCCCTCAGCATGTCTCTTGAGTCACTAAAAGGTTCCTGTAGCTAATATTCTAAGTGATACACATACCTTGGTCTTCACAGGTATTGGTTTTCCTTGGTTTGCTCTTGCCCTCAGGTGAGGATGGCATAGGTTGCAGAGTTCCTGGAGTGCTCTACTATATCCACCTCATGTATAACATGAAAGGTTAAACAGGATCTAAATACCCTTCTCCTCCTTGCATGTGGTCTATCATTAGCAGCAGCAGAAACTTGAGCCTGTTACACATACACATGCAGAAGAGCAGCAGCAGCCCCTAACATTCTTTACCTCCAGTGTAGTTTCTGTGGCTGTATTTCAATAGGTTTTGGAGTCCAATGCAAAAGACTAAGTGTACACAATTGCTTAATAGCTTGTTGAATAGCAAGGCCATCTTGGATTGGTTGATTAGCATACAATTCAGTTGCATATGCAGTGGGTCTATATCGCTTCAATGAACCATCACTTCAGTGAATGGGATTTCATCGGAAATGCTGTTAATTGATTTCCCCTGTACAGCCTTGACATAGATATCCACTGTTATAACAAATCTGTGCCATAAATATGTGTATGTGCACCATCTCTTTCTGCCTTGCAACCCAATGTATGTGTTCATGCAGGGGTCTTGTCTTCATAACACTGGGTTCTCATACACTGTTCTGTGATGCTATTTGGTTACATCATAAGTGCCTTGTGTAGTTTTCCAGGTATATGTGGTCCATTACTACTCTGTTTGAAATTACCTCTACATATCTATGGAGTTCATAGGTAAATACTAGGTAATCAGTCAGCAGAGTATTACATGTCTAGTCAATAACCGGAAAGTGTGCAAAGGTGAGAATCATACCCTGTACCTTGTGTCTGTGAGGTCAGCACCTTAATCATTATGTCAACCCCAGTAGCATTTCAGACAGCTAGTCAGATGTTTAGTTGCTATGTTTAAGCCAGTGTAGATGTTTCAAGATACTTCCTGATTAGTAGTTATAACTTTATTGAGGTCTATTTTCCAAGTTATTCCAGGTACTGCATAGTTCATCTTCCTATACTTAATATCAGTTGTGGCCTGTTGCCCTTCTATATCATTTATATAGCACATGAGCTAGCTTTAGAAGTGCACACTGTATGCCATTATTTATGTTCACATACTGGGCAGTTTGACTACTTTGTGCTAGGCACTTGCATTTTATTTTACTTCTTTCTATTTTATTGTAATCTGGTTGCCACCACTTCTTACTTTTTTTACATGTAGCATCACCTGTGCAACTGCCTGTCCTATCTCTATATTAATCAGTCATTCCATCACTGAACAGTATGTACCCTTCCTCTGGAAAGTTGCCCACATAATCCCCCTTCACAAGGACGGCCCCTCTACGGACATCTCTAACTGTCTCCCTATAGCTATTCTCTCACCCATTGCCAAGATCCTAGAGAAATGCATTCAGAAACAACTCTTAAACCACCTTACCTCTAATAACCTTCTATCCGATACCCAGCAGAGCTTTAGACCCCAGTATAGTACAAACACAGCCTTATTATCTTTCACATATTTCACCTTATGAACAATGGTCAACTAGTCTATGCTATTTTCCTAGACGTGTCAAAGGCTTTCAATACAATCCCCACCAACTTCTTAACAAACTTACTTCATGCAATCTCAGTGCTACATCCCTGTCTTGGTTATTCGGTTATCCTTCAAACCATAAACAGGCTACTAAATGAGAGAACAATCTCTCCCCACTACTACCAGTACCCACTGGTGTATCCCAAGGTTCAGTACTTGGCCCCCTTCTCTTTATCATATTTACTAATAACCTTAATTCTGCTACCTAGCTTGCATTAGTCATTCAATCAGCTGATGACACCTCCCTAATCTGCTCTGCCCCTTCGCCACAAGATGTACAAGTAAAAATGCAAAAAGCTTTCCATGCAATAGAAACTTTCCTATCAAACTGCCAACTCATCCTAAACCCAAATAAGACTAAGTTACTAATTTTCACAAACAAAACTGAAAGTCCTGCTCCCTACCACTCTCTATTCAATCACCAAATGATACCAAAATTGTCCCAACTTCCCAGGCTAGTTCCTAGGTATTACAATCGACGACCGCCTCAACTTCGATATTCATATTTCCCTAACCATAAAAAAGTCTATTCTAAACTTGCCACCCTCTAGAGAGCCAAATCTTAACTAACACCCCAAGCCAGGCTTGCCACAGCAAGATCTCAACTTCTCTCTACATTTCTATATTGCTCGCACATTTTATCAACCTGCGCAAGTCCGACCTTCAAAACCTAGAATCCTGCTATAACAAAATTGCTACATTTGTCACTAACCATCCCTTTAAAGCCCACCACTGTACTGCACTTCATCGAATTAACTGGCTAGAACTTCCCAACCTGTTAATATCAAACCAACTTACACTCGCCCAAAAAATCATATACAACCCCAATAACTACCCTGCAATTTCAACCCAAATCCAACTACAGGCATACACTAGGCCCCTGAGATTTTCAGATAGGCCTCTCTATAAAATTACTAAATTTCATAACTACCATGGTGACTCCTTTCTAACAAAATAGCTAAGTCCTGGAATAGCCTGCCCCTTGGCTTACAAAGCACCTCCTCCTTGTCTTAATTTAAAACAAAAATAAAAGAATATCTTACTAACAAGTGGCTCTGCTCCTGCAGTCCCCCTGGATAATTCTCTTTTCCAACACTTTTCTCTCCCTTCACTCTTCTCACTCCAAGTGCTAGTTTTCTTCTACTTTTTATCTCAAAGTAACGTTTATTTGTATTTTTCTTGTTTTTGCATGTACATACTGGAAGTATCTAAAAAAATAAATAAATTGTTTTCAAATATCTGTAATCTGCATTTAGTTTATGGCACATTTTTTTCTCATATTGCTACAATGTCTCTGTCATTCATTTGCACATAGCGTATATGGAACAAATTTCAGTATGTTTAATACTCTATACCACTCATGTATTTGATATGATTTGTTATATCATGATTTGTTTTTACTCTGAATTTTTCCCCTATGTATTATTTCTGCATTTTTGAAAATGTTAAATATTTTGTCATTGTGGAGATTTTCTCCCCGGGTCTCCACGGAAAATGAGCTACTTGCCCAGTCAGACACTACCCGGTCAACAAATGTAAATAAATAAATAAAATAAATACACACCTTGAATAACAGATGGTGTATCAGCACCGGAATAGAGGAAATGCATTTTGGCCTGCAAAACAGTGCATAGTTTTGTTGCTGGATTAAACTGTGTGCAGAACAGCACCCACCTCTGGTCCAGTACTGTAAGAAATTAATTGATGTCACACTGTCAATCACAGTAGTTGTGGGAGATAAGCACATTGACAAAACATCCTATGTGAAACAGCAAGGATAATGCTGTAGCAGAGGATACCCCGTTTCTCCAAGGGTCATTGGTCTGGTCATTGATATAGGAGTTAAGGCATTAGGCTGTATTTCCTGTGAACAACATTTGATTCTCTTCATTCTTATTAGCCTACTGTGTGACCTTGAGCAAGTCTTTAACCAGACAGACTTTAGGGTCAACTGGGAATTTGGCCTAGCTTCCCCAACAGTCCCCTGGACTGCAAGCTTAACAACTGTTTATGCCTAGGGTAGTGGACTTTTCCTGTTTAAATGACTAAAGTAAGAGATCAGAACTCATGTTGTACCAGGTAACTACTGATGTTCTAAATTACAAGAGATATTTGTGATTCTTATGGGCTGATCAACATTCAGCAAGCTGAGATAAACTTAGAATAAATCTAATTCGGTTAACAGTAACTGAAAGTAAATGAGACAGTACCATTTATAATGTTATCAAGAGATTTCAAGGAGGATGGTGTGCAACATGAGTAGGAAGACTGCAGTGCTGACATTTTATTATTTATTTATTTACTTTATTTTATTTATTTTATTTTACATTTGTTGACCGGGAAGGTCTGACTGGATATTTATCTATTTTCACCGGAGGCCTGGGGAGAAAAGCTCCATACAGAAGACATAAGACAGAACAGTATAATACAATGTAAAATACAACAGAGAAATACGATCCAGAGAAATTGTTACACATTTACATATTGAAACCATTCCACTATTAGTATAATTCAAGATAGAGGATATACAATGGTGTAGATAAGAAAGTCAGTAACTGGGTAATGTGTATTGTGGAATAAACAGCATACTAATATGGTGCTGGCATGCTACTCTGCCCTCACCTCTGTGATGTGTACACCTTTGAGAAGGATACCTTTAGTTTGGCAGAGAGCACTGCCTATCATAGGAATGTAATCGGTATGGAAGATTATACCGAGACTCTGCTTTGATGTTAATGGCTGCTGCATATGAACATTCATATCTGGGTGCATCATTAAAACACAACAACAAGAAAAAACATTTCTTATAGCACCTTTCTAATGTGCTGTCATTGTTTAACATGAGATTTCCTATTCTTCCCCTTTTAGTTGCCTACCCTACACCTTTACTACATATATGTTTTACAAACTTTAGTTCAAAACTGGTATTTGACCACTCTATTGATTCCAAGAGTGACCTCATGGACAGCCATCACTATCTGTGGAGTTTACAAGGCAAAGGGTGAAGTGAAGTAGATTGCCAAGTATTTCTTCTGTGTAACACACAAATGCACTCACACCAACAGACAGTTTAGATTCTGTGATCCACCTACTGCATATTTTTTAATGTGATAGGAAAGGGGGCACACAGAGAAAACCCACATGGACACAGGGTAGGCATGCAAATTCTGCACGGAAGGCACCCCAGCTGGGAACCGAACTGAAGAACTGCTTGCTATGAGGCAGCAATGCTACCCATTGCACCACTGTATTATTCAGTTTTAATTGTTTTATTTTTAGATTATTTCTTCTTGTTTTAGTTCATTGTATTTATAACTGATAATATGGTCACTGAGTATAAAATATTATAGCTATAATATGTGATAGAGATGGAGGCTATGATTGAATTGACAATTTTGATCCCATGAGTGAAGCCAGAGGGATTACATGGACATGCCTGTACTGAATAAACTCCTCTATAAATTAGCTCTGCTTTGGGTTGTAGCAATTATATCATGACAACATATTGAAATATTTAGGTTTTAGCTGTTTTTCTTCTGAAACATGCATGTACATAGCATGCACAATCCTCTACACTTGTATGACACAGACCAGAATTGAAAGTTCAAGTGAGAGGTTAGATTATGTGACAAATATAAAAAATCAGACTTTTTGAGTAAAGAACAAATGTTGAAAGGTGATAAAAAAGATTATTTAAATGCTCAGTTGGTACTGAGGTTTACTGTCGATTCTCTAGGAAGGGGCTAGGAGTTAATATGGCTTCAAGACATGATTGTGATAAAGTTATGCAGAATTAATCTCATGAACTAGTCAATCATTCGGTGAAGGTGATTGCTTATAAAGGAACTCAGTTTCTGTCATGGCAGTGTGCTGTACTTAAGACCGATATATGACAAATTTACATACAGTAACTCTAACATATAACAGAAACTAAATTATAGCAGGCAAATACAGTTTGCAAGATTCTGGTTCAGTATTTTCATCACAGATCCATCCATTTAGTATAGGACTTCTCTGCAGATTGGTTCAAAAACACCGTGGCTATGTGGCTAGCCATTTGTTTGCTGATATTTTTTATCATCACTGATCAGCAAAATTTGACATTTTTATAACTTTAAAAATGTTGTTGTTACACTCTAGTACCTTTAAATTATTTTTTGTTACATACTGTGCTGTGCATCAGGGCAAAGTGCCTCTGTAGAGCAAAATATTTTATCCTGAATAACTTGTAAAATGACATTTTGGTCATTTTTTCGTCAGTGAGACTACATCACTGTAATTTTCTGTAATAGAAAATTTAATTAACACAAAAAAAAAATAGAAACAGTTTTTCTGAAAAATAAGCCCATTTTGCAATGTTTATAATCATAAACCAAGATGACATTACCTTTTCTAAAACAAGCACACAAATAACTGCAAAAGGACTGCATCTGTAAAATTATACTAAAAAAATATATACTAAACAGAGAAGAAAGGAAATGCTAAACCCCTCCAGAAAATTAGTCAAACTGATTTTCTTGGTTGGCTTGGCATTTTTTTTCTTTGTGTGCTTAGGTATATTTTTT
This sequence comes from Protopterus annectens, assembly GCF_019279795.1. Classification (NCBI taxonomy): domain Eukaryota; kingdom Metazoa; phylum Chordata; order Ceratodontiformes; family Protopteridae; genus Protopterus; species Protopterus annectens. The sequence goes on along the minus strand of NC_056737.1, from coordinate 514,447,898 downwards.
AAACAACTTTAAACTTTAGCACATCTTTGCCCAAAATTAAAGTAATTATATTAGGAAGACTACGTGATATACCTGTCTACACCCATGGGTACAACAGTGTTTGTTCTTCACCTTCATGTAATGACCTTGACATAATAAAATGGCTGGATCTTCTTAGGTAAGATATCAATGATAAGCTGTATATAAATACAGATAGTGTATTAAAAAACAGAAAAATGTGGGTAAGGATTATAGTGCAATAAACAAGTTAAATAAATATACATTCATTGTCGTGAAGAAGCAAAGCGCAAGCAAGAGAGGACTCCCCTTTGAATTATTTTTTTTATGAAGAACATAAAGAATTAAAAGCAATTTAAAAATATCACACAAGAGTTGATTGATTTTGGATATGGTCCCTTGCTAAATTGAGGGTATGAATGTGCAAGGTCCTTAAGGAGTGCATACCTCTCATGATGATGGTATCTAGTCAGCATTGCAATTTAGATACAACACCAGCATTCCCCATTTCATTGTGAAAATGTTTGGGTGCTAAGAGGGAGACAGGAGGGCTATGTGTTTTCTGAGTTGTCGCAATAACTTAAATAAATACATATTAAAGTTGTTTAAGGAAAATAGGTGGAAGGTAGTGCTGGGACTTCACATCTCCAATGCAATGCCTTTATTGTTAGATGACTGGAACATGATAGGCAACTTCTCCATTCCTCTGTGATTCACATTGTTGCATTAAGAAGTTGAAAAATTATAGCACACTACATGAGTGTTAATCTTTTTATTCAGAGGGGGTATCTTAGCATACACAAATTCCTAAAGCAAATATATGGAAAGTAGGGCAGCTCCAGTCAATATATAGAGATAGTGAAATCAGATGACTGATGCATCTTCCTCAAGGCCCTCCAATTCCACTTTATATAGCTGTGTATGCTACGTAAAGAAGTGCTTCCAGCCATAAATACATCCATCAGTCCACCACTCCATCAATCCATTGATCAATCCTTCCATTCATTTGCTAAACTGCTTGCCCCAGTGAGGGCTGCTGACATAGCAAACTGAGCAGGGCAAACCAATGCTTTCTATCCCCAGGGAAAGTTCTTCACTCATACTACAGGATTGCCATGCAAGCTGAGACACACCCCGGGATTCATGAACCTTGCACCAGGTGCACGCATAGCGTAGGCGCCACAACGCCAGATATGGCCGCCGAGCGATTCAGGTACGATCCAATCCCATGTGCACTACCGGCGTGCGCCTGAGTCGCGCCGCCTCCAGCATAGGTATGTTAAACACCCCATGTGCGGTGTTGCACCATGCAAATGAAGGCATATAGCGATCCACGAAGTGGCGCAGGCGTAGCATAAGGGCACGGCAATGTAAACCAAAAAAAAAAAACGGTTTACATATATCCAAACATGACATAGGAATAACGGAAGGCTGTCAACGTCAGGTATCATAATGGTGCAATATGCCAATGGCAAAAGACACCGAGAATGTCAAAAGAAAACATGCACAAAATGTAAATAATGACATAAATGGTATGTCCGCAGAAACCACAGCAGAACCCCAGGACATGTCCGCGGAAGGTGCAAAACAATGAAATAATATGACAATGTCATAAAAGAGCAGTATAATACACATCAGCTTCACAGCCACAATACACCATAGTATGCATGGAAAGCCACAACCACAGCGCAAGGGTTGCCAAGGAGTGGCGGCAGTGTTCGGCGCCGTAACTATGTATTAGTAGTCAATGCCATGCAAATGAGGCAGATAATACTGAATCGCAAAACCCCCGCCGGCGTAAGGCTGCACCAAACGGCGCAGCGGTAATACACCGAGGAGTGGCCCAGAGGGAATACATGTGAACCGCAGAGGGGTGTGCCACTGTAGGAGGAAGCACATTGGAGCCCAGCAAACATGGGCTCTACAATGCACATCACAGCAGCAGGACCGGCGTGTGAGGAAATAGATGCGCTGAGAGCACACAATGCACGCAGAGATGCATGTGCACGAGGATGACTACATTCCCTCAACCCAGTCATGTGACGGCTGCCCCGTCAACAACAACGGATACAGGAAGGTGATGCGGAGAATATGAGGAAATGCGGAAGCAGTGTAATTGGAGTCGTAATGAGCAATCAACACCAATCAACCCACGAAGGGCAATTGGCGGCAGCTGACAACTCTGCATGCAGAATCCCGCAAAATGGGAAAGGGGAGGTATATGAATGCAAAGAAAGTAGGGGATGTAGCAGAATTGCAAAGAGCGAAGAACCGATACAGCACAGCCAAATAGAGAGGTAGCATAACGGCAGCGGCAGACAAAATGCATGATATGCCATGTCCCAGAAATGACACATGACAGGGCTCTGCAGGATGCAATCCAGGAAATAGTAGGTGCAACGTGCAGAAACAGTAAGGTAAGGTGTAAAGCTAAACCAATGCAGGCAAGTGTAATGTAACACCAAAGGCAACAGCGTTGCAGTGCCAACGGTAAAACACGGAAGATAATCCACAGATACGGCCGCACAGACACACCCAATGACATCACCGGGTGTACAGCACAACAGTATAAAGTGTGAATGCACACAACACACAGCGCGTATTCCCAAACACTGCACTTTAGGTGTAAACACACAGGGAACTTTTAAAATGTATATGTTGGGTGCCGCCGTGGCTGTGATACATCAGCATGTGTCAGAGACAGACGGAGTTGCGGAGGAGGGTGCCAACAACTACCGTAGGCCTCAGAGGAGAAGGAGAGTGTTCAGATCAAGGGTAACCTACCAGGGGCTTCAAGACCTGGAGATAGTAGAGCGTTACAGGGTGGACAGGGACACGTTACAGCAAATAGCAGAGCTGTGCCGGCCATGCCTGAGAACAAGAAATAACAGAGGGGAGCCCATCCCAGTGGACACAAAGGTATGTGTAAGCTTGTGAATACTGGCTACAGGTACCTTTCAAAGGCCAACCGGGGATATAATGGGCATCTCACAGGCATCAGCATCCAGGGTACTACACCAGTTTCTGGATGCCATGTTACGACATGCCCATGAGTATATATACTTCCCCAGATCTCAGGAGGAGTTGGCTAGCAATATGCACCACTTCCACCGTGTGGCACAATACCCGGAGGTACTGGGTGCGATAGACTGTACGCACATACAAATCAAGTCACCACCTGGGGAGCAGGGTAGACACTACATAAACTGCAAGGGATTCCCCTCCATCAATTGCCAGGTCATGTGCAATGCGCAGGGCATTATCATGGATGTGTGTGCTGGCAGCCCTGGAAGCTACCACGACTCCCATATCTGGCATGCCTCACAGCTGTATCAGGTATTCACCAGGGGGGACATCACACAAGGCCACCTTGTGGCGGATGCTGGTTATGCACTGGAGCCGTGGATGATGACACCCATCAGAAATGCACACACACACATGCAAGAACGCCATAATGAGGCACATGCACAAACCAGAATAATCATAGAGCGTGTGTTTGGGATGCTGAAATCACGGTTCCGGTGCTTGGATACATCCGGTGGAGCCCTGCAGTACTCTCCAGGCACATGTGCCCACATATTCATAGTATGTGCCATGCTACATAATATGATCCTGCGGAAACAGCTGCTGCAGGGACATAATGGTGAAGGGCCACAAAGCCCGCCACAACTGCCAAGGTAAGCACAGGCACAGAGCATTCAGCACCATGAACACACTGTGCCAGCCCCAGTAGGCAGACGGAGGCGTACCCAATATGCTTATGCCTTGGCAAAGAGGGAACGTATAGCACATACTCTGACAGCGTAGGCCCCATGGACTGACACCTCCCTACCTGCACACACAGTGAAATGGACAGCACACAAACATGGCTGCCCGTAATGTGTACCGTATGGGTGGTCCCATGTGTGACTCCAACATAGGTAGCACCCAAACACTGCACACCCAACAGCCAGCGGAGCATGGAATGCCAACACCTCAACCGTACGCGGGTCCTACAGCAGACAGTGTTGCCGTATGCTGCCACGTTCGCCGCAAGGTGTATACATATGTACATATGTGCATACATAGATATGGAGATAGATATCATTACACACGTAGAAATATATGTACACATACACATATATAAAGTACAACAGGTAAGACAGGGAATCAGAGGGATGCAAGGTGACAGAGAAGTAAGACGCGATATCTGTACATAGTAAACATAGTGAACGACAACCTGAGTATCCCGGAGGGTTGACAGAACAGGGAACGCCACCCATGGAAAGGTCAACCTACCTAAATGCATAATCGTGAGTCGGGATGATCGCCAGGCCACGGTACAGTAACAGGACATGTGCAGGTAATATTATTAGGATATGAGGGCAGAGGTAGACACCGCCGCCGGTGATGCGGGCAATGCAGGTACTGTGTGCAACCGTCCCTGTGACAGCGGCAGTATGTGTATGTGTGCGGTGAGGGTGTCGTGTGTTCCGCTGTGCGAGTGTAATGTGTGTGCCACTGTAAAATGTGTATGTAGGTGACATGTGACAGGAGGAGTGGAATAACATGTGTAGGCATACAGTATAGGAACCACAGGCGTATGTACAGCAGTACCCCCAAAGTAGTACTGAAAGGCCCTCCCTGGCTAGGCGCGTGGCGACGTTAAACGATGCAAAGCAAAAATGTCCCACAATGTACCACAGGACTATAGCCAACATGAAATGCAAAGGACATATGTACAAACCATTACCGTATGTATGGCACCGATATGTTAATTGCAAAACGATACGTTGGCAACGTTACACAGCAATAGTCATGTACCGTGGAAATACGCATGTGTTGCCCCGGCACTGATCGTGGCTACGTATCGGCCCGTAAACACCGCTGTGTGTTCTACGAGTGTCAAACAAGCAATCGCCACCCGAATAGGTGGCAACCGGTAGCATACAGGCCGTCCCAAGTACAGGACCACAATGACTGTAAATATCCGCGACAAAATGCCAAGGGATAGTCGGCACGTACGAACAACTGCAGATATACTACCGATGTGACAGAGGAATACATGCAGGAAGCACATATGCAGGCGATACCGACACCAGACGACATCAACAAAACCTACACTCCCAGAACAACAGACAGGTAACTTGCAGCTCCCCAGGCAGGGATGGAGCACACACACAAGCATACCGTGTATGTAGAAATGCAAGGCCCACAACCAGGACCCGTCACTCACAACCGCCGATATACCCCATCGCACATATCAAAGGGATACAAGCCGCAATAGCAGCAAAAACATACAGGCAGTCAATGACAGCGGCATAACCGTAACATCTCGTGTGGGAAACACTATCAGCAGCGGATGCATACCTGCATCCGTTGTTTAAAGGAATACAAGAGCTATGTTACACATCCGAATGCAAAACGCCATCGACAGACGCCGCCAGGACAGGGACACCCACATGTCGAACATAATACCATACCCAACACACACAATCCATGGCTAACACCACTGCGAAATGTACCTGATGCCACACATAGCGGCTGCAGTCACACATAACATAACACAATACAGACCATCTCCACGAAGGTAGTGCAAATAACCAACGCCCAGGCGAGGAATGAACCATGCCCTAGTTACGACGCGTACTGTACGAATGGAGTAGATGCACAGGTGATATGTGCATAAGTACACACCGAGGAACAGCTATTGGTGTGATGAACCCACATGTCGCAGGTGACGACGGATATAAGGAAGACTCCTAGGATATTCAAACTGTATGCTCATACCGAACCACTAATAAAAAATGGCTCAAGTGAGAGATAACGATATAGCGAGACTCGCAATGGAAAACGGAAGTAAACACAGGAAAGGTATGTAGAACCCACGAGATGTACTGGTGTGTAACGCATGATGTGTATGACGAAGCTGCACTGTATGTGAACGGTGTTTGTAAGTAAGGATACCTGTCCATAAAGCAGAGAGTGGTAAAAGGTGGTTATGTAGTGCTATCCCGCTGAGCATACCAACGACTGTGGACACCGTGTGCACAGCAGTGGGACATCATGTACACAGCCGGGATAACCCAAGGGCTGCCACAGGGGGGCAAAACACAGAACAATGCCACCACGCACGCCGATGCTGGCAGTGGATGTCCAACAAGGAAGTGCCACAGCAGGGGATAAGACATGTATGTATACTGTCACAGCACACATGTGTATGGGCATATACCGTCAATGTCATACGTAATGTGCGCACGACGTGCACGTATGCTTCGCAGTAGGGGTTACCATGTCAAGTATGTGTAATGTAAAGCTGTCATGGTGGATATGACAGACATCATACACAGTATCACAGGCATAGCATGCATAATGGAGGTATGGCCTAGTGTTATGTACACTAACAGGATATGTATGGCCTGTACATATGGGACAGAGTAGTAGCAGAATAGCCACCCGAAATGGAAGGAACACCAGGTAACCATGTCCAAACGATCTGTAGCAGGTGCAATGTGTGCAACAATGAAGTCCGGCAGGTCCATGTGTAAACACATGTGCAGTGTACACAGTAGTGTCATCTCCCCATGGTAGTGTCCACTGAACAGCAGAGGTGGATGTCAACTGCATGTCTACACAGTACTGCTGCTGTGGTAGTACCATGACTATGTGTCACCCTATCAGCAAGGGAGCTATCACATGACCAGTGCCACAGTGTGTCCCTGTGGGATGTGCACAGGACCTACGTTCCACAGCATGGTGTGTGTCGTGTCTGCAGAAGTAACACAGAAGCCCAGGCCATGCAATGTGGCATGTGTGCACATATGCAGGAGTGCCTCATTCACCCCGCCCACTGCAAGTGCCATGTATGAGTACTACATGCATCAGTAATGCGGAGGACATGGCCCATGTCAGAGTAGATGACACCCCTGTGTAAGTGGTACGCAGATGAGTACAGATGTGTTCCCCGTTTGTCATCTGCATATGTAAACTGTCTGAGGCTGGTATACATCATGGCATGACAATGCCGTGCCATGTAAAGTCGTAGCCATTGTGGAAGGTACACCACGAATGTGTTATTGTAACCCTGCCCATGTGTAGATGTGTGTATGGCGCAGGTACAAAGGCTACCTATGTAACAGCAACACACACAGTACAGATATGTGTGGCCCTGCAGATGTGTACCCATGCCACAGTGGAATATGGCAACCACAGCACCATGTGGGGCATGTGTGTGTACAGCAACCATGTACAAAGTGATATGCATGTATGGGGACAGTATCCATGTGATACCCAGTGGATGACTGTTGCTATGCAAAGGTGATGTGTATGCACCATGTGTGATGTATCCTGATGCAATGACATCCACGATGTATCTGCCACACCGACACCTGTATGGTTGTTAGCAGTATGAGCTGGTGGAGCTACAATGCTGCCAGGTATGTAGATGTGGGATATCTAGGCATGGACAGTACTCTGTGACAGCATGTTGTGTATTTAAGCAAATAGTGAACATGAGGGGG